>NC_086318.1:174110773-174455356 GCF_036172605.1 Pelobates fuscus | reverse complement strand
TGTTTGATTTTACCCTGTGTGTATATTCCAGCTCAACCTTAAAAATTCAGAAGACCCTAACTTACTTTATTAGTGTATTGTATAGCACTTAATATATTCCACGTGTTTCATTACAGCTGGACTTTGGACTTATTGTAAACAATTCTTATTGGACGATTATTATGTGCAATATAATGTCTGCATTCATGTTTGTACTGGTGAGCTGCATCATCATCACCAAATCAGGACCATCATCATGTACTTAACTCTACAGACATCAAGCATTTGGACAACATAGTTTCATATTTTCTTGGTCCTATCTGTTATAAATGACAACTCTATTTTTGAGTTTTCCTATTTCTCCTGTTCAAAACCAAATGCATTCTTTCTGTTTTTGACCATTATTCTAATTTGCCAAAACATTGTTCTTTGGACAACATTGAACAAAGACATTTGATTTGATGTTTTATGTTTCCATCTAGCTTTTTAAAGAAAGTGCTTGTAGTTGAGAAAACTAAACCATCGACATGGTCCATTTATTAGAGGAAGACTTGTTTGCAGTATGAGTTATATCAAATATCCTTTTATTCTAGAGGAGTTAAATGGTTTTTTTTTAAATGTAGTGTATTATGCTGGCAAGCTCAAATGCTCCTGGACTCACTGGTACCAATAGTGTTGCAGTTGTCTATATGACCAGCTGCCACCTATACATATAATAGGTTTTCAAGACAAAACTCACACTCATCATGCTATAATTGGTGTTTAAATCATTTATTCACAGTGTGGAAATAGATTACACAGTATCCTAAACCTTTTAATGCTCCCATCAAATGCTTTCCTGACGACTAAACCAGCAGAATCCCATTCCATAAGAGATTGAACTGCCAGTTATCAGAGGAGTTCAGGAGAGCATCAGAAGCAATTGAGTGTATTTATTTATTTATAACACTGCTAAGGCATGGGCTTGTCAATCAGTGATTACACATTCAAAATAGAAGGTTGCTTTATGCCTCTAATGCCTGGATACAGTTTTTTTTTTTTGCAAATTCTGTCTTGATAGTTTTTAAGAGTAACCATTACAAAATATCAGTATGTTCTGACTGTGAACAACTTGTTCAAGATATGAGTTAACAAAAATATATAACTACTATAACCACACAATTGGAAGCCTCTTGGCTTGGCAAATTGGACTTTTTAACCCTCCCAATGCTGAAAATCCCTGGAAGGTGGTTTTAACCCCGTAGAGTGCTGGAATCTCCCAAAGAAGGACTTGTTCAATAAGATTATACTGGTGACTATTATTATTATCCAATTGAATGTTATTTATTCATAAACTAACTAAGATATCTGATTACTGTAGTTATATATTTTGCTAACTCATATCTTTATCTGTAGTGATGTACCGAACTGTTCGATGGCGAATAGTTCCCGGCGAACATAGCGTGTTCGCGTTCGCCGCCGCGGGCGAACACATGGGCGGTTCGATCCGCCCCCTATTCGTCATCATTGAGCAAACTTTGACCCTGTGCCTCACGGTCAACAGACACATTCCAGCAAATTAGCAGCAGACCCTCCCTTCCACACCCTCCCACCTCCCTCCCAGCATCCATTTTAGATTAATTCTGAAGCTGCATGCTTAGTGAGAGGAGGGAAAGTGTAGCTGCTGCTCATTAGATAGGGAAATTGATAGCTAGGCTAGGGTATTCAGTGTCCACTACAGTCCTGAAGGACTCATCTGATCTCTGCTGTAAGAACAGCACCCCAAAAAGCCCTTTTTAGGGCTAGAACATCAGTCTGCTTTTTTTTTTTCTGTGTAATGTAATTGCAGTTGCCTGCCTGCCAGCTTCTGTGTCAGGCTCACAGTGCATACTGTGCCAATTTACCCAGTGCCCCCACTCACTCACTGGTGTCACAATAGCTTAAGCTTGACATTTAAAAAGAAAAAAAAAATCACTGTAATAAATTGAATAGCAGTTAGTTGTCTGCCAGCTTCTGTGTCAGGCTCAGTGGATACTGTGCCCATTTGCCCAGTGCCACCACTCATATCTGGTTTCACAATAGCTTATGCTTGACATTTAAAAGTATTTTTTTTCACTGTAATAGATTGAATAGCAGTTAGTTGCCTGCCAGCTTCTGTGTCAGGCTCACAGTGGATACTGTGCCCATTTGCCCAGTCAGTGCCACCACTCATATCTGGTGTCTCTATAGCGTGCTTTTACAAAGAAAAAAAGTTTTCCAGTGTAAGCTAATAGCAGTCAGTGTCCTTAAAGCAGGTGTGTCAGGCCTTCAACGTGTCTCCTGCAGACCCCTGCCAGTGTACTTTGACAGTTGCCACTCATATCTGGTGTCTCTATAGCGTGCTTTTACAAAGAAAAAAAGTTTTCCAGTGTAAGCTAATAGCAGTCAGTGTCCTTAAAGCGGGTGTGTCAGGCCTTCAGCGTGTGCTCTGCAGACCCCTGCCAGTGTACTTTGACAGTTGCCACTCATATCTGGTGTCTCTATAGCATGCTTTTACAAAGAAAAAAAGTTTTCCAGTGTAAGCTAATAGCAGTCAGTGTCCTTAAAGCGGGTGTGTCAGGCCTTCAGCGTGTGCTCTGCAGACCTCTGCCAGTGCACATTGCCACTCATATCTGGTGTCACAATAGCGTGCATTTAAAACCAAAAAACTTTTTTCACTGTAATAGATTGAATAGCAGTTAGTTGTCTTCAAGCGGGTGTGTCAGGCCTACAGCATGTGCTCTGCAGACCTCTGCCAGTGCACATTGCCACTCATATCTGGTGTCACAATAGCGTGCATTTAAAACCCAAAAACTTTTTTCACTGTTATAGATTGAATAGCAGTTAGTTGTCTTCAAGCGGGTGTGTCAGGCCTACAGCGTGTGCTCTGCAGACCTCTGCCAGTGCACATTGCCACTCATATCTGATGTCACAATAGCGTGCTTTTAAAACCAAAAAACTTTTTTCACTGTTATAGATTGAATAGCAGTTAGTTGTCTTCAAGCGGGTGTGTCAGGCCTTCAGCGTGTGCTCTGCAGACCTCTGCCAGTGCACATTGCCACTCATATCTGGTGTCACAATAGCGTGCATTTAAAACCCAAAAACTTTTTTCACTGTTATAGATTGAATAGCAGTTAGTTGTCTCTAAGCGTCTGTGTGTCAGGCCTGCTCATCTGCCCACAGTCAGGTGTCTGTCAAGGACATGTTTGAGCGTAAGAAGCCAATGTCAGAAAGTCACCCCCTTGCCCAGTGTCTGACAGCTGGCTTGTCTGTACTATTAGCCCGCCAGCTTTTACCATACAAGCTGGTGGAGTCTGAGGCGTTCAAAAAATTTGTAGCTATTGGGACACCGTAGTGGAAGGTACCCGGACAAACTTTCTTTTCACAAAAGGCAATCCCCACCCTGTACTCGATTGTGCAAAAGGAAATAATGGCATGTCTGGCACACAGTGTTGGGGCAAGGGTCCATCTGACCACTGATACCTGGTCTGCAAAGCATGGTCAGGGCAGGTATATCACCTACACTGCGCATTGGGTAAACCTGCTGACAGCTGCCAAGCATGGAATGCGTGGCTCTGCAGAGGAGTTGGTGACACCGCCACAACTTGCAGGCAGGCCTGCTGCCACCTCCTCTACTCCTCCTACTCCATCCTCTTCCATAACCTCCTCGGCTGAGTCCTCTTCTGCTGCTGCGTCTTGCTCCACATCAACGGCACCCCCCCAGCTCCCCAGGTACTATTCCACATCCCGGGTACGGCAGTGTCACGCCGTCTTGTGTTTGACTTGCTTGAAAGCAGAGAGTCACACCGGACAAGCACTCCTGTTCGTCCTGAACGCACAGGTGGAAAAGTGTCTGACTCCGCAGCAACTGGAAATCGACAAAGTGGTTTGTGACAACGGAACAAATTTGTTGGCGGCATTGAAGTTGGGCAAGTTGACACATGTGCCGTGTATGGCACATGTGTGTAATCTGATCGTACAACGCTTTGTGTATAAGTACACAGGCTTACAGGATGTCCTTCTTGTCTCTGTACTTAACTGCCAACAGCTCCTCTTGGCGCAGAGCTGAGATCTCCCCCCTTCGTAGCCGGGTGCGTGCAAGTTGTCCTGGGAAACCTGTGCTGTTCTTTTTAATTGTGCCGCAAGCTACTGTATCAAAACAGTACAGTAGCTTGAACAAAGGGACACTTGTATAAAAATTGTCAGTATACAAGTGGTACCCTTTGTTCATCAGGGGGAATATCAGGTCCCAGACAATCTTGCCACTGGTTCCCATATGTTCTGGGCAACCTGGAGGGTCAAGGTGGCTATCCTTTCCCTCGTACACCCGGAAGGCCTCAGTATACCCAGTCTCGCTATCACAGAGCTTATACATCTTTACACCATACCTAGAGCGCTTGGAAGGAACATACTGCTTGAATCCCAGCCTTCCCTTATACTTCATCAGGGATTCATCCACGCATATATATTTCTTCCAGGTGTATAAGCCTCTGCAAACCTGGCAGCAAAGTGGGTAGTCAGGGGGCGGATTTTATACAGCCTGTCAAACTGGGGATGCTCCCTAGGGGGACACAGGCTGTTGTCGCTGAAGTGCATGAAATGTAGAATCATTTCATACCTCTTCCTCGACATACATTGGGAGTAAATCGGGGTAGAGCAGATGGGGCTACTGCTCCAGTAGGAGCGGATGGAGGGCTTTCTTTTTGATGCCCATCAGCATAGTCAATGCCCAAAATCTTTTAAATTCTGGCACAGTGTGTATCTTTGCCAAAAAAGAGTCCGGATATGTAGCTCGGAATTGATGGGCATATAAATTAGTTTGGGCGACAATGTTCCCCAATACAGGGATCCTTAGGACAGGTGTCAATCCATACCTGCCAAGTGACCCTATGTAGGGGGAACAGTCTCTATTCTGCTCTTTGTCAGTGTGTATCAGGGGCTTTGAGGACAGGTGTCAATCCATACCTGCCAAGTGATCCTATGTAGGGGGAACAGTCTCTATTCTGCTCTTTGTCAGTGTGTATCATGGTCTCTGAGGACCGGGAACAGTCTCTATTCTGCTCTGTGTCAGTGTGTATCAGGGGCTTTGAGGACAGGTGTTAATCCATACCTGCCAAGTGACCCTATGTAGGGGGAACAGTCTCTATTCTGCTCTTTGTCAGTGTGTATCAGGGGCTTTGAGGACAGGTGTTAATCCATACCTGCCAAGTGACCCTATGTATGGGGAACAGTCTCTATTCTGCTCTTTGTCAGTGTGTATCAGGGGCTTTGAGGACAGGTGTTAATCCATACCTGCCAAGTAACCCTATGTATGGGGAACAGTCTCTATTCTGCTCTGTGTCAGTGTGTATCAGGGTCTCTGAGGACAGGTGTCAATCCATATGTCAAGGTGTCAATATGTCATATGTCAGGTGTCAATCCATATCCATAGTGATTTAGGAATGTTAGGTGATTTCTGCCCTTTATAGATTAAAACCAGACACTGCATCAACTGTATAATTTTCCATGGGAGTTTTGCCATGGATCCCCCTCCGGCATGCCACAGTCCAGGTAAAAGTCCCCTTGAAACAACTTTTTCATCACTTTTGTGGCCAGAAAGAGTCCCTGTGGGTTTTAAAATTTGCCTGCCCATTGAAGTCAATGGCGGTTTGCCCGGTTCGCCAGTTCGCGAACGTTTGCGGAAGTTCCCGTTCACCGTTCGCAAATCGAAAATTTCGTGTTCGCGACATCACTATTTATCTGTTTGTTTTATGAGATTTTTTATTTTAGAGGATCAGAGGAAAGCTGCAAACCCAATTAAACAATATATCACCAAAAGGTTATTATAGATAATATAACACAAAGGGGAAGCACCTCAGATTATTAACAAAATTATTAAGATCTTAAGTGCCAGTCATTCTCTCACATGACTGGCAAATTGGGTGTTAATGGCCAAATGCCTTATACTTAAAGGAACATATAGAGTTGGGAATACAAACGTATTTCTTACACTATAGTTCTGAAACTACTGTTTAGGGTACTGGCCTCGCTCATCCCTAGTTAAAAAGTTGTGAAGCTCACCTTCTTTCGAGCACTGTATGTGTCCGCACACCTGCACAGAAACAGAATACACACTCTGAGAAACCGATACAAACACACACACATTCAGAAACCGTGTACACACAGAGCTACAAGTACCTAATTCTACACATAGCCAGATACCGTGAACACGTTGAAAGTAGTATTTTGTAGATTTAGGGAATTTTCACTTTCCAAAGAGTTTATTTTTTCTTATGTCACTCCCTGTAATGTTACTTAACATCTGGTGATGTGATGCATATATAACCAATTATGCAAATTATTAGGCACACATTGAAACATTTGCACTTAATTCACATGAGGAATAGGCATGCCCATAAACCAATATGTCATGATCATTCTGCCAACATATATAGATATGGTGTAATATATAAGACTATAATACATATCAAGTAACTAGAATAGGGATAACACCCTAAGCGTACCAGGAGATCACCTCACCAATAAAGAAAAAAAAAAAAAAACAGTGAAGAAGTGGGATAAGTAGGATACACAAAAGGATTATAGTCAAAGAGACATTGGTAGATGTAAAATATATGAGGTCAGTGTATTGATGAAACCGACTAAACTGTGAATAGGACAAGAGAAGCTAAACATGTAACAACAAATGAAAAAAAGTAAAATAATAGTATGTGATTCTGCACTAGCGACAATCTGTAAAACAATACAGCAGCATATGAATTAGGCATACATAGAAATGGATGCACATGAAATAGGAGAAATAATATGAAAGTAAATTCACTCTACTTTAAATATAACTGGCAAAAATAGAAGTGAGCAGCAAAACCAGACAGAGTAAGGATACATTGTATAGATGGATCAAAGTCCACATATGAAATGGTAGTAAAATATAAAATGGTCCTAAATTACTGAAAGTCCTTTTAAATTTGGAGATAAAGTCTGTATGTATAAATGTAACAGTAGATACAGATTTGCCAGTAGCGAAATGGAAATAGGCACCAGCTACACTGTATCACTATCTGTAATAATATAACCGTAGTGGTAAATGACAAATACAATCATATGTCATGCAGCAGAGACTTATAATCACAAACTAGGTCACTATTGTAGATCTAGAGTGGTAAAAAATTTCCCCTCAGGTATCTATTAGATGCAGCAAATACCCATCATGCGGATATAAACATCTCAGATTTATTGATAGAAGAAATAAAAATAAAAATAAAAACGTTCACAGCATTCTTGAATATTAAGTAAAAAAGGAAAATTAAAATAGTATATCTACAGAGTTCTTGGGGATAAGCAGAATCCGGGTAAGTAGTTTCTCACTAGACCTCTGGCCGGTCAAGAGGTAGCGGTACGAAGAAAAGCCGGGAAGATAGGTGTCAGAACCTCCGCTTGCGTCTCACTTAATCCCCGATCTGCGTTCCACTGAGTCTCGATAGAAAATGTGTAATTGCGGCTCCTGCCGTAAATTGCCGTACGCGTTTCATGACTCAATGATGACACTTCTTCAGAGGCTTGTATTTTTTCATCTATAGGCTGTATTTAAACATCCCATAGCACAATTTTCTCCACTCACCTAGGGTAGAGTTTTCCACCCCCATTGTATATAATACATATCAAGTTTACATTGACAAATCAACTGAGAGTCAAATATTTTTTCTATTGTGCCATGTTACACCTATAGGGGAAATTCTCTAGTGTCAACAATAATATCAATACCACTTTATAGTCCAATGGCATTTAAACAACAAATTAAAAATCAAGTTTTGTTCTAAAATTAGGTGAGTTGTAAGAAGAAGCTTAAGGAGATATATCTTATGTGGCTTCTTACTTTCTTGTTATCTAAATTTACATGTGGTAGTAATTTTACTTTGTTTTCTGAAGCTGAATATTAATGGAGATACTGTAGCTGCTAAACTTGCATTAAACAAATTTGAATCCTTTGTCTAAGGACCGGGTGATCTGAAACATGTGAGGAAGAATTTTTGTTGTTGTTTATTTTTGGCTTTTCCCCTGTTCGTTTATGTACCTTGTTGAATAAACATTTTATTTTGGATTCGGAGCACTTGCTTTTTCTGACATTTTTTTTTCTTTGCATTAATCCATTTTCCATGGAAAATATGTAAACTTACATGAAAAAGTTCAATATATCAATGTATTTATCATTACATATGTTCTTTTCATGTTGTTCCATACCCTAAAACATTTTTTTTAATCACTGCATAAATAAGATATAATAAATGATTGGGTTAAGCTATAATGTTTTTACAATGTCATAGGTTACACCAGTTATTAACTAGTAATTGGATACCAGTAATTAGAAGACATTAGAGGCAATACAATATTTTATTAAATGTTTATACATTTTGTGATATCAATATTTATTTAAAAAAGAAGAAGAAAAAAAAACTATATTTATTTTGTGATTTGAGTATTATAAAACTACTCATTCTTTAATCCATCATGATGCAACTGGCTTTTTTTTTTAACGCAAATTATAATTTTAAGTATTATATATCCACTTGCCACCCCTGCAGACAAATAGGAATATTGTTAAAACCTCTCTGCAATGCGAGGGTGAATTATGTGGCAGGTGGTCAGTGCTTGCTAGTCAACCACCAAATTTAAAAAAAGTTTAATAAATAAAAGGCATATGGGGTAAATAAGACACCCACATTGCTATCAGAAAGGTTTTATAGTTACATTAGGAATTAAGGATTTTAATTTGGCCTTTTTGAAAGGGTGAAGAAAAGAAAAGTTACAAGAAAGAAGATTTCTTATAGTAAGTGTATATATATATATATATATATATATATATATATATATATATATATATATATATATATATATATATAGTTTATTTTACAGGTGTTAGTTGTAATGCCCCCCCCTCACTATTATCAGAATGGGAGGCAAGGTAGGGTTGCTTAATTTTAATGGGTGTGTCTGGGAGTTTGCAGAAACCATAGCTATCTGGGATGGGAGACACAAGACCACACATTTGGTGGGGTGGACAATGTCATGCCCACCACTGCTTGAACATTTTTATTAGATCCTCTACCAGCTGCCATTGGTGGTGGCTGGGGGAAAACTAGTTCCTACCAACCTGAAAAAATTACTATTAGAGACCTCACCTACTGCCAATGGGTGGAAGCCTGGGGTAGGAGCATTAGACCACCCATATTTAAATAAAGGGGTGGTGCCTTTCAGGTTGTTCAAAACATAACTTATAGTAATAGACATTTTAATTACTATTAATATTATTTTTTTAAACTTTAATGGGGCAGCTGCCTAGCAAGTGCTGGCCATCTGCCACACAATTAACCTTGCTGAGTTTTTAACCATTTGCCTTATGGTTGCTGGCACTGCATAGTACAGGTTTGTTTTAAACCTGGGCACTACTTTGAAGCATTTGGGTTTGGATTTAATCAGTCTGGCTCTGTTTGGTCAGGCTGAAATCAAGACTAAATTTAGGCCAGTTCAATGCCTGCATTGCAAACTATATACATTGTTGAACAGCGTAAACAATGTCCAGATTTTTTAGTCTAAATGACCCCATGTGTAGCTGGTTTTGCACGATTCGGTACGAAGACGTTTGGAATTTAGTGAATAAACCTGCTGGAGTTGCATTTCTAGATACACTATTAAGCATAGCCGTATTCTATAACTTGTTTTATTGTATGTGACTTTATGGGAAAAAAAAATACAAATTTTAAAGGATGATGGAGCATAATATAAACTTTCTTCACCATCATAATATTTAAAGCTTTTATGTTTTAGTCATTTTAGTGGTGCATTGCTCTCCTTTTAGATGGCACTAGCTTGACTCAAATATATCGGGCACCAGAGTCTTCCTGAACCAATAAAAGAAAATAAGCAGATGGAAGTGAATTTTGTCTTTTGAGTTCTATTGTAAACATTTATAGCTACTGAATTTCACTTGCATCTCCTTTGAGAAGGAACAGAGCTGTGAAAGTATTATGTGGGTCACATAACATCAATAATGATATTTTAGGAATTCACATATGACACATAGCTCATCAATAAACAGCATTATATGCTCTGTTTGTTTGTTTTCTACAAGCATTAATATTATGGCCCATAATTAAATGCTGAGGCCATATGCCGTCACAAACTTTATAATTACAGAAGAGTAATTTGTAAAGGCGGACTGGGGAAGGACAAATATTAAAAGGTACCATTAAATAATTTAAATGTTAATAATTTTTTAATTTGAATTGCTATTATAAGGGTGAATGACAACAATCAGGTAACATGATACGACATTTATACATAATTTAACAATGTTTTGTTACCCTTTACCCTTTGGATGATTATCTTGTGAGTTTTCACATTTTAGCAAAAATGCAAGCAGTGCATAAAATGCTGAAAAGATACATCTGGGCTTGTTTAGCCCAAGGGTGCCTAAAATTTAGATTTTCAGAGATAGCTATAATAGCCCAACATTTGTAACAGAGTTTTCAACTCATTGCATTTTGGTGTTTAGTAAACACATAACAGTGATTAGTGATGATTTGATAAACCCAAAAAGTTTTTTGGGTAAGATTTTTAAACTTGAATATCGCACCTATTGTGGCCTTAATTTTGAAATGTGGTTCTCGGTTCACAGCATCTTAGTAAAACATTATCTATATGTTACCCAGTGTGTTTCTAACTTACTTTCATATGCTGGACACTCTGAACTAGAGCAAACTTTGTTTTATATAGAACTTATAAATCTAAAAAGTTATCATGCAAAATGTGACAGTATGTTGCAGATGATTTTCACCTAATTCAATTGACCTGATCATGAATTATGAAATGATATTTAAAAAGTTGCTGTAATGTTACTATGTTGCCATTTAAAGCAAGTATTATCATTTAAAATGATAATGATACATTGAAATTGTATGTATTGCATCAATTATGGTGCCCATGCATATTTCTAATATAACTATTGAAATCCAGCATCTCATTTGATTTACCGGTTAATAGTTAACTAACAAGTGAATTGCCAGGTTTAAACCATAAAACTTAAAATATACTTGAGTTGTGGTATTTTTCCAGCTCAGCTATTTTTTGCAGTTTGCATGTCTAAAATTGGCACCATTTTGTTGGAAATCAATAACATTAATATGGATACATAGTTACGTCTTATATTTTTAAATCTAAATATGGAATATTTTAAGGGACACTATAAACACAAAAACAACTTTGGCTTAATGGGGTGGTTTTGGAGTATTGTAGCAGAATGTTTGAATAGTTTTAATCACTGCTAAATCTTTCTACATAGCTAGCAGTTATTAAAACAACTTTGAGTGGGAGATAGCAGATTGCCATTTTGTCAATGATCCTTGTGTGAGTCTTGGTTAGCAATGTGGAGTTTTCAAAAATATTTTTTTGTTAACTGTATTAAGAAATTAATCTTAAGCAGTGTGTTGTTACGAAAAAAAGCAAAAAAATAAATAAAAAATAACTTTTGCCCACTTACAGATCCTCCTCTTTCGCCCTTCAAGTTTGTGGTACCAACATCAGTCCATCCTTGCAAGCGCGCTGTCTTGGCGTCATACTTGACTCTGGTCTCACCTTTGAGCCTCACATCCAGCATGTTGCCAAATCTTGTAGATTCCATCTTAAAAACATAGCCCACATCCGCCCCTTTCTTGCACCAGATACTACCAAGGAGCTTGTCCATGCTCTAGTAATTTCCCGCATGGATTATTGTAACCCTCTCCTGATTGGTCTTCCCAATAGCCGTACTGCACCCTTACAGTCCGTAATGAACGCTGCTGCTACATTGATTTTCCTCTCTAGTCGTTTCTCTCACACCTCACCCCTCTGCCAGTCCTTACATTGGCTTCCTGTATGCTATAGGAGTCAATTCAAGGTACTAACTCACACCTATAAAGTACTGAACAACTCTAGCCCCTCTTATATCTCCTCACAGATCCATAGGTATGTCCCTTCTCGGTCTCTCCGCTCTGCCCGTGCCCACTCGTACGGCCAACTCGCGCTTGCAGGACTTCTCGCGGGCGGCTCCCTTCCTATGGAATAGCCTGCCAACCGCCATCAGACTCTCCCCTAGTCTTGCATCTTTTAAGAAGTGCCTAAAAACCCATCTCTTTAGGAAAGCTTATGGCCTCCAAGACTAACCCCTACCTTACATACCTGTCTCTTGCCCTCTCCTAAAGGGCAGCCCACCTTATTTGATTGCAAATTCCTGTCCTAATGTGTTGTACACCCCACATCCTATAGAATGTAAGCTCAATTGAGCAGGGTCCTCTTCAACCTATTGTTCCTGTAAGTTTATTTGTAATTGTCCTATTTATATCTAAATCCCCTCTCATGATATTGTAAAGCGCTACGGAATCTGTTGGCGCTATATAAATGGCAATAATAATAATAATAATAATAATAATACAGGACATTGGCACTCTTGCAAATTTTTAGTGGTAGGTCCCTTGCTTCATTTATCGTAGCTTGAGACTGTTGGCTATGCTTAGTGCATCGTGTTACTTAACACTATAAAAAAATAAAATACGAAAATGCACTCCACAATATGAACTCACACAGAGGGACATTAACAGGAGGATTGACAGGTATTTTAACAGTAGTGTGAAGGCTAGCCAACTCTTGGGCCAGGAACAAAAGAAAAGAGAGCTGCCAACACATCGTCTGTGACAGAATGTTCGCCTGCAGTGGAACTCTACTTTAGCCATGCTGAATTTTGAAATGAATTTTGGAACAACAGGGCTTAATCAGCAGTCTACCATTCCATAGGGGAGCTAGTATCAGTTCTCAATGCAATAAGATATGTGACAGAAACTTTGAGTCACAGTAATGTCAGTTTGGATCACATCACTCCCTTCTAAAACAGCGATTTAGTTACTGGTTACACAGTCTATGATGATGTTTCAGCAGTGGCCAGGAAGGTCCACTCAATGCTTATCTTAGCAAATGAGTAATTGGATAATTGCCATAAACTGATGCTTGCTTCTCTGTGTGTTTCTTTGATTAAGGAGAAAGTGGCACTCCGATCCAACAGCCTGAAATACTGAAGGGACATACTTATTAACATAGTCCATGATTTGCAGCGAAAGACAGGCATTAAGATTGAGGAACATGTATACATTCAACCTACAATGTTGTCAATGCATTCTACTCCCAGCAGCATTGGAAACATAACATCAAACAAAAGAGTTTAATAGCTGTGATTTGGGCTGTGTCCAGCTGTGGCAAGGAGAATAATGTTTTGTGAAATGCTTACTCTCAACCTGCCCATGCCACTAGATGAGTACCCATTGAGTCATTGTCTAATCAAACCCACAACATTTCCTAAAGCACCAGGGCGCTGGTAGTTTTTAAAAGTACACTTCTATCTGAAGATGAATTGAAAGTACAAAGATAAGTCTAGTTCAGTATTAATGTACGTTCAAAATTTACCCCATACTCAAATGACAGCTTGAAATGTAGTGTATCAATAGGAAGTGAAACACAGGAGGATTTCAGATGCATGCTGGTAACTTATATGTTATATGAACCAAAGAAAATACATTAATGTTCTAATTAAAAAGAGAACACTTGACATTGTATTCTACTGACTAAATTACAGATCATGCCCACTTAAGATATTAAGAAAAATATTGTAATCAATCCTAGAAGTTGTTTTGAAGAATGTAAAATCTTTAAACTCTAAATATGCTGTATTTTATCTAAATCAGAATTAAGTTGTTAAAATATTAGTTTGCCTATACTCCTTTCTGGTGATTAATGATGCACAGAGGAGATGTATTTGCTGTGACTAACCAATAATAATTTTTCCACTGTACAGTACTCAGAAATGAATTGTGCCCTTGGTGTCTTTAAAACATGAAGGTAATTGTGTAACTTATCCTTGTATAAATAAATCAATATAATGTGAAATAGGTGCTGCGATATATACCGCACCACCTCATTTATCTAACTGATTGATTTACCAGAGTTATCTTTAAAACCTCTCTAATATTTTAAAGGAAGCATAACAATTTTCTATTACCAGATTTTCACTTAGAGTTTAAATTGTTGTACTTTAACTTTCCAATTTTATTATATGTACATTTTGTGGCAGTTTCTAGCACTTGGGCCCATCCAAGTCTGTTATCTTTATCACCAAACTAAACACCATAACGATGATGCTAATTTTATGCCACTATAAAAAATAAAAGGGAAAAAAGGTCAGATATAAGTTTAATTATTCATTGCTGGAAAATATATTCCTTATACTATAAGCCCTATTTACATTGTCTATACTTTTTGAGACATTTTCACATATCTGCCTGTGATTTAAATCTTAAAGAAAATACATTGAATACATAACTCATGGTTTACATCATATATCAAACTCCACAAACATTATTTGAAATTTTACTCACATTTGTTCTCCAACTTTTCTCATAAGTTATTTGGTTGGTTACAGATAGAAACCATTGCATATGTCAGCAGACATTTTGAGAACTGCTTCAGAGATTCACTCATATATGAAACAAAAATGGAGGCCTCAAGCAGCAATAGTGGGATTAACAGGAAAAGAAAGGATATATTCAGTGAAGCTGAGCTGGAGGCACTAGTAGATTGAGTTTGCTAATATTTTGACAGAATTTTTGAAAGGTATGTTGGATGGCTGTGGGTAAAGGCTATTGAAGTTTGCCTGGAATGGAGTTAATAGGCGTTAAAGGTTGTCTGGTATTGATCAGCATGGATGAATAGAATGTCTGGATTTATATGGATGGATGAGGTAATGGGTGTGGATAGATGGCTAGGTTAATGGGTGTGGAAGGATAGCTGCGGAAAATAAGTGTTGCGTTTAGAGTTATTTTTGTAGAATAAAATTGCTTGTTGTGGACATTCTTCGCTTCCACTAATGTATTTTTTTTTTCAATTTGACAATTTTTATTTTCCAAAACGGTAGGGGTACAGAAAAAAAAGGGAAGGGTTAGGAGGGGGATATAGTACTGGTTTTACATATTACTCATGACATAGTTACATTGTAAACCTATATTTACAGTTTGCTTACATATTCATGTTTGCGATATACTGCGCTATGGATCAGGCATAACTACTAGTCACAATACATCCTAGTGTCCGGTGACAATCCAGCTCACTCGTCCCTATACATTTGCAGTTATGACCCCTAACGTGCGTGTATAGCTTGGGGCAGAGCAGCTTGCGAGGGCATCTTGGGTCAGCCCTCATAAATGGGGGAGGGGAAAGACGGGAGGGCGGGGAGGAGCACGGTATTATCTGCATTCTACTAGCTGATCATTATAGATATCTCGTCAGTGCTAGCATTCTTACAGTGCGGATTGAGAAGCTTCATATATCGTTGCTTCTCGGGCTACGTTACTACCTTTACCGTTGTCCCTGTGCGGGTATAGGGCCACATGACTTTTTATGACAATAGAGTTATGTGTGATTAAGTAAACATGTGTGTTTCAAGTCGGATGCTTTAGTTCCCAATCCTCCCAGACTTCGTGTTTCCAACTGTTACTAGGTGGTACTTGTGAGATGTTGGACTCATATTTCCCCACCTGGGACACATATCTAATTAATTCTTGCATGGAGGCGTTATTAGGCGATAACCAGTTTTTTGCTATAAGTTGTTGTGCTGCCACCAGAATGTGGAATATTAGATATTTCACGGGTTTAGGGTAGGTGGTGCCGAGCATGAATAAGAGTAAAGAGGCCGGGGTGTTTGGAATTGTGGCGGACGTGTGTTGGCGGATCAATGAGATGATCGCTCTCCAATATGGTTGGAGTTTGGAACACTGCCACCAGATGTGAAGGAATGAGCCTGGTTCTTGTTTACATCTCCAGCATGTGCTGGGTAGTGTCGGGTCTATCGTAGCTAGTCTTGTGGGAACCATATACCAGCGATAAAGGATCTTACGTGTTATTTCTAAATGGGAAGCGCATTGTGTTAAGCCTTTCGTGATATTAGCCGAAGCCAACCAGGTTTCCTCTGGTATCGTCATATTTAAATCTTTTTCCCATGCGAGTACATAGGAGAGGGTTTTAATGCCTCGTCCAGTCAACAGTAGGGTGTATATGGTTGAAATTGGTTTTTTGACCTGTTTCCCTGCCATAACACCTTTCTCAAAGTTTGTGAGTGTGATGTTGGCTTGAGTTTTGGGAATGTGTATGTTGGATCTCCACCAGGACGATAATTGGAGGTAGGAGTGATGCGCCGTGTTCGGAAGGGTATGACTTTTTGTTAGTTGATCAAAGGTAGCTAGTTTCCCTGCATGTAGGAGGGTGTGTACCCAAAGCACCCCACCCCACATCTATTCCAGACCCTGTAATTAAAGTCAGGTATCATCCGAGTTAGAGCTTTGATGGGGGTTGAGAGGGGGACTGGGTGATTACTGCATAGGAGTTTACGCGAAACATCCCATATCTTAAACATCGCTAGTGTGGCGGGGAGTGCTTGCGTGGTATCCCCTCTACGATTAGAAGGTAACCATATCAGTGTGTTAAGATCCTGGTTTTGTAGCCAGTGTTGCTCAATGGTTACCCATTGTGGTTGGTTGGATTCTAGAGTGACGGAGAAGAGACTAGCTAGTACAGCCGCTCTGTGGTACAGTTGCACGTTGGGGAGCCCCATTCCTCCCATGGTTTTGGGTTGGTAAAGCGTGGATATGGCCACTCTGGGCCTTTTCCCCTGCCAGATGAAGAGGTTAATTTGTTGTTGGAGTGAGGCAAAATAGGTTGGTGGTATCCATAGGGTGAGTGTCCTAAATAAATATTGTAGTTTTGGCAGAATTACCATTTTAACAGCTGCTATACGCCCTGACCAAGAAATGAATTTATTTTTCCAATTTTGGAGGGTGTTTATAATCTCCCTACTAAGTTTAGTGTAGTTCAGGTTGTACAGGTTTGACATATTGTGCGGAAGCTTTATGCCCAAAAATGTGAGATAATCAGTTCTCCAATCATAGGAGAATTTCCCTTTCAAAGCCGACAGGTATGTCTCCTCCATCCTCACCCCCATGGCCTGTGTTTTGGAAAGATTCAATTTATAGTATGAACATTTACTGTATTCCCGTAATATGTTATGAAATGCCGGCAGTGATGCATGGGGGTCAGTAATAGTAAGCAGGACATCGTCCGCAAAGAGGTTCAGTTTGTATTCCCTACCTCAGCTAAGGGTTCCAGGGCCATAATATACAGTAGGGGCGACAGGGGACACCCCTGCCTTGATCCATTCGTGATGGAGAAGGGTATGGATTGAAATCCTGACGTGAGGACCCGGGCTTCCGGGTTACTGTACAACGATTTGACCACTGAGATGAAATGCGTGGGGAAACCAAATTTTGCCAGGACCGCCTGCAGAAAAGGCCAATGCAGGCGGTCAAAGGCCTTCTCCGCGTCCAGAGACAATAGGAGACTTTTAGGGGATTGTTTGTGCATAGTGTGTAGGAGTGCCAGGGCCTTACGCGTTCCATCAGTTCCCTGCCTTCCATGTACAAATCCAACCTGGTCGGAGTGTATAATATTTGGGAGTATGGTCGTTAGGCGGTTGGCATACACTTTAGCTAGGATTTTCACATCCGAGTTCAGGAGGGAAATGGGGCGGAAGTTGGCACAGTGAGTTGGCGGTTTCCCTGGTTTGGGCAGTGTGGCTACGTTGGCTGCAAGCATATTCGATGGCATGGATTCTAATTCGGTGGTAGATGTGAAGAGTGCTACCATTTTGGGGGCAAGAATGGAGGAAAACCTTTTGTAATACACATTAGATAGACCGTCCGGGCCTGGGGCCTTGTTTGGAGGTAGGTTGTGTATAACTGTGTCTACTTCTAGTTGGGAAATAGGTGCTGCTAGGGAGGAGCATTGTGTGGCGGTCAGTTTGGGGAGATTCACCTTCTGTAGAAAGCTAGCTATTTCTTTTTCTGTGGGTTGATGGACTGTGGGGTCATGTTTAAGATTGTATAGTTTCCCATAGAAGTCTGCAAATAGGTTGCTTATGTCTTGTGGTTTAATTATTTTCTTCCCCTCTTGTGTAAAGAGGTGGGAGATTTTGGTTTGGGCTTGTGCTTCCCTAAGTCTGCTTGCTAAGAGTGAGCCCGCTCTGTTTCCCATGCAATACTCTCTAGTTTTCAGTCTCTGCAGTGTCTGGGTTACTTTGGTTATGTTAATGTTATTAAGTTCTGTTTGGAGTTGGGCCATAAGTGCAGCATCCCTTGGGTTTGGGTTGATCATGTGGGACGAAGAGACGTCCCTCAGTTTCTTCAATAGGATCAGGGATTTGGTGTGGGAGATTCGTTTGAGGTAAGAAGCCCGCCTTATAAACAGACCACGTACTACTGCCTTGTGGGCTTCCCATATTGTGGTTGGGGGTGTCTCTGGTGTTTCGTTAGTAGAGAAGTAGTTTTTAAGATCCGATTCTATTCCCAAGCAAAACTGGTCGTCTCGCAAAAGCGATTCGTTTAATCTCCATGGATTACATCCCCGGTACCTAAAATCATCCTTAAGGGTGGCGATCACTGGCGCGTGGTCAGACCACCAGATACTGCCCAGGACGCAGGATTGGATAAGGTTGAGGGAAGGGCCTGGTATGAGTAATACGTCTATTCTAGAGAAAGATTTATGTGGCTTGGAGTAATGTGAATACTCTCTGTCAGAAGGGTGGAGGGTCCTCCAGCTGTCATATAAGTTGAATTTCATCAATAATTTCGCCAGGGCTTCGCAGTTTGGTTTAAGGGATTTATGTCTTGGTGTATGGGGAGTTATTGAGGTGTCAAGATGCGGGTCTAAAATGTGGTTTATGTCCCCACAAATCACAGTGGTACCCCTCTGCACCTTTGCCACCTTTGTGAGCACACCAACCAGAAAGTTCCTTTGGTTCTCGTTCGGTGCGTAAAGGTTTACTATTGTGTAAAGCGTGCTGTTCAGTAAGCATATCAGTATCAGGTATCTGCCATTTTTATCTGGAATATTTTGTAGTAGTTCAAAGGCTATTGAGTTGTGAATATATATGGATACTCCCCTGGATTTGGATGCATAAGGTGCATGAAATTGGTTAGGGAAATGCTTCATGCCGAATTGGGGGGTGTTTGCCCTAGTAAAGTGGGTCTCTTGAAGACAGAGTATGTCTGCCTTCAGTTTGCAAGCTTCTCGTAGTAGTATATGCCTTTTGTGGGGTATGTTAAGACCCCTTACGTTATGGGAGTATATCTTCAGGATGAGGTTTGTTGTGTCTGTTACTTAAGCGAGTTAGGGCTTCATTTAGAGGCTTACGCCGCATATCGTACAAGTTTTTGGGAGGTTTGATGAACTTTGTTGGATAGAACTGTTCTGAAATTGAAAGCTGGGTGCGTGGTTTGGTGGACACGAGTAACCCCAGAGTAAGAGGGTAGAGGGATGAGGATAGGATACGAACTTGAAACAAAAGTATATACAAATAAACCCGATCTCGGTGCATGGCGTCAAGGTGCAACGCCGTGGGGGGCATGTGATCGGAAGTGTGGACAAACTATGGCCTGAGCAGGCGGTTTAAGTGAAGTGCTGTGTGCACAGCTACTTAACTGCAACTTAGATGGTCCATTGCTTCGGAACCGCAATGGAGTTTCGTGGGAGCACTTGTGTCTACGTATATCAAGTGAGTCATCCCCGCGGGATGTTCAAGTTAGAGAAAAAGTGGTATGTAGTGTTACTAGGCGGTTGGTATCCCCGCTTTGGTACAGAATCTGGTGTGTAAAGTCAAAACCCAAAAATACGATAGTACCCATACCTCAGATGGGGAGGTAAGGAGTTTGTGTGTGAGAGGCCTTTTGCCTATGGGGTGCACGGATACAGGGTATACTAGGTTGGCAGGTAAACCTGAGTGTCTGCAGCGCCCGTGTTGGGTCCCCCAGCCTCGCATGGCTCTTTAGGATATTGTCATATGCGGTCACTCAAGACGTTGCAAGTGTACCTTGCGACCTATTCGGGTGACGAGAATTTCAGATAGACATTGGACCTTCAAAACAAGATAGACCCATCTTGATGTGATGAGAACATATGTATATATACAGTGTAACCGATTTTTTTTTTTTTTTATTTATTTTTTTATTTTTTATTTTTTTTATTTTTTTTGATAGGGTACTTCCCATTCCCATCGGGACCTTGTGGATTGTTATACCTAGTACCCCTTCCAAACTGACTTTTGTATTACATAGATTTAAATTCTAATGGGCTATTAGTGCTTCATCTAGCTAGTGTAAATTAAGTTACGTATAGACACCTGGGGTGTAAATGTTGATAGGTCGCCTGAGGATGAGTCAGGTTTGTCTGAGCATATTGTTCGGGTGTGAGGCTCCGTGAGCAGTAACAATTAGATGGGAGTTACAGTCCATCCGAGCTATAAGGAAAGTTTGCAACACATTTCCCAAATTTCCCCACAGGCAATATCTTAAGACCATTCCCAAGTGAATTAGGTTTGGGCTATCCCCTATACCTGATGCTGTGTACGGGTTAGGTGCCAACTTTATGAGTATGTGTGTTCAGATCATATTACCCCAATCAGACATTCAGGTGAGGTCTAGGACCGCCTCTTGGTTGTTACTCGTGGGCATCAGAAGTCAACTATAGTAGCGTATGTGTGCTTGTCGTCTAATACTTAGGCGGTGTCTAGGTATCGCTAGTAGCCCTGTAATCACACGTATTGTAAACACTCATCTCCTATATCCGTGAAGCACCGTCTGAACCAGCAGCGTAGTTCGGTTAAATAGCTTTGTAGTGGGATTGGTGTGACGGTGGCTACAGGCTTTGGGAGTGTTGTGCATAGGTATTGTGGACAGAGGCTAGTCCTGCATATTTATTAGGCGGATGAGTCTTACCGCTTCACCCTAGTTATCGAGTACTGGGTAGTTGGGCTATCTGTCGATCGTGTATGGGGCGTATAAATCAACATGGGTCCATTAACAGTCAAGGACCCGGGTGCATGTGTGATATAACAATACTGTACTGTATGATGCATCCATCGCATGGATGTGTCTGGGTATAATATCATGGGCAAAGTACTTAAGTGAAACACAGGTTATTTATCAGTCATGTACCGCCAAAGCGGGAATACTTGCTGCGAGTCAGTTAGCGGTATTCCAATCTTTATCCACCCGACGCGGTGGCTTAGGCGTTTGGGTGTTTCCCGCCACAGGCATGTCCCACTTGCGGAGCAGGTTCAGACCTTCGTCCACTGTTTGGATGATGTCGGTTGTTCCATTCCTGGAGACTATGAGGCGAACCGGAAAGCCCCAACGGTATAGGACATGGTTGGCTCGGAGGGTCTCAGTTATCCGCTGAAATGATTTCCTTTGGCGCAGGGTGGCCGCTGAAAGGTCGGAGAACATCTTGATGCTGGAATAGTCGGCAGGTAGGTCTTTGGCTGTTCTGCTCCTCCTCATCAGTAGGTCTTTCACGTGGAAATAGTGGGCTTTCAGCAGCACATCGCGGGGTAATGAAGCCGCTATTTGCTGGGGTTTCGGGACTCTGTGCAAGCGATCCAGTAGTAACATATCCGCGTGTATTTCGGGGACCAGAGCTTTAAAGAATCCCTGTACGTAGCTGGGGAGGTCTGCTTGGAGGACGGTCTCCGGTATACCTCTCAGCCTGATGTTACTCCTCCTGGACCTGTCCTCCAGGTCCATGATCTTCGTCTCGCACTGTTGTAGTTGAGAGGTAAGGGATTTAATTTGTTCCGTGGATGCATTATGTGCATCAATCAAATCCTCCATTTTAGCTTCCACGTGTGTTGTACGGGAGCCGATGTCTTGTATGTCGCGTTTCAGTTCTGCAACACTTGATTGCCAGATTGCAATCAGCCTTTGAGATTGTTCCTCCAAGGCTTGTTTCAGGGTAGTAATAGTTAGTGGCCCTCCATCTCGCGGCGATTCCGCCTCCGATCTCGGACTGCCGCCATCAGAGTGTTCGGCGCCATCTTGCAGATCCGCGGCCGCGGACTGCGCAGCCGGAACTGTTGCCTTTTTCTGCGAGAAGAAAGCTGATCTTTCAGGTTTTTCTTGTTGTCTTCTTGTTTTAGATTGCGACATCTTAGTTGTAGCACTTATTTCTCCGCAGGGGACTCGTTATTTTGCAGATTCGCCAAGCTCGAGGTGCAGAGCTAAGGACTCAAGCGGCCATCTTCCTCCGTGGTCAGCCACGCCCCTCCACTAATGTATTTTAATATATATTGTTTGGTTCAATAATATCTTTAGTATACAATTTTTTCTTTATTCTAAGGTATGTAAATATTCTTTAAGAGGGTAAAGAATATAAAGTTTGTAGGTTTTTTAAATTACGTTAATTAAACTCTAATATGACATTAAATGACATTAAATATGGCATATGACATTAAATATGACGTTAGATATCTGATCAATCTCACAGCTCCTCTACTTCCTGAGCAAGAAAACAGGATTTTTTTTGAGTATAAAGTACAGCAAAGAAATTTCTACAAGATGGTAATACCATTTTCGAGCAAAAAAAAAAAATATCACATGATGTAAATAAGACAGGGTTAATTGTATATTAAAATATCAAGCCTTGAGGGTTACAATAAGAGTAAATAATGAAATATTTATGAAACTGTATGACCATACAATAAACATTAGCTCTCTATATGGCATACATAAACAGCATTAAAGGGACATTATAGTCATGAGAACAACTACAGCTTAATGTATTCGTTTCTCGTGAGTATAGCATGTCCCTGCAGGCGTTTAAAGTAAACACAGTTTTTTTAAAGAAAAGGCAGTGTTTACATTGCTGCCTAGGGACACGTCTACTAGAGGTGCTTCCTGGGTTAGTGCTACACAGAGTAAGAAGAAATATACATGAAAATGAAACAATTGTTTTCATGCATGCTGGTTGTTTGAGTCACAGCCAGGGGAGGTCTGGCTAAGGTTGCATAAACAGAAACAAACATGATTTATCTCCTATTAATAGAGCAGAAGATAATACATTCAAAATTAAACAGAATGTGCAACAAAGG
Source organism: Pelobates fuscus (assembly GCF_036172605.1). Lineage (NCBI taxonomy): Eukaryota > Metazoa > Chordata > Amphibia > Anura > Pelobatidae > Pelobates > Pelobates fuscus. The sequence goes on along the minus strand of NC_086318.1, from coordinate 174,432,336 downwards.
ATATTTAAACATTAGATCCTTTTTTACAAAGCATGAGCAGGGAGACTGTGTAGGTCACATGTAGGACGGTGTGACTAAGGCTACATAAACAAACTGATATACATCTTAAATGGCAGAGAATTGAGCAGTGAGATGGCAGGGGCATGATTTATACACCAAAACTGCTTCATTAGGCTAAAGTTGTTTTGGGGCCTATAGTGTCCCTTTAAGTGTTAGAAAAACTGTATAAAATATTTGGTAACATATTTTGTAGCCTGTATATATTATTACTCAACATTATAATATATATTATGAAGTGTGCATTTCTAACAAAGTTCACTATTGCATATGCATCCACTCAAAGGTAAATTGTGCATTAAAGATTTCTAAATGCATTGAAATCTGGTGTATATACACATGTTCAAGTTCTGTTGACATGCACCACTAACAGCAATCTGTCAGGTAAATATTATGTTATACAGAGAATGCAAATATCATGTCCTCAAACTCAACACCTAATTGAAGAAATCATACATAGTCAAATAACAGCAAATTCAGACCAAACTATTAGAATTAGAAATTGCGCGTTGCAAAATCCAAGCATTGCTGAGAAACTCATTGGTGTCTTTGAGATCTGCAATCAAGGAAAAATTCAGAGGCCTGATTTGTTTACCTTTAAGTATTACAAATCCTTTCTTGTTTGAACTTTGTACTATATTAACCCCTTAAGGACCGGACTGTTTTTGCGATGTTGTACATTTGCGACCAGGCATCTTTTTACACTTTTGTGGTGTTTGTGTTTAGCTGTAATTTTCCGCTCTCTCATTTACTGTTCCCATACAAATTATATATTGTTTTTTTCAGGACAAAAGGGGCTTTCTTTACATACCATTATTTATATAATCTCATGTAATTTAATTTTTTTAAAATGAAAAAATATGATGAAAAATTGAAAAAAATACATGTTTTTTGACTTTTATGTGAAAAATCTTTTGCTCATCTACAAAAGCGAATGAAAAAAACTGCTAAATAGATTCAAAATTGTGTCCTGAGTTTAAAAATACCCAGTGTTTACCTGCTTTTTGCTATTTTTTTTGCATGTTATAAGGCTATAAGTACAAGTAGGATATTGCGGTTTCAAAACATACATTTTTAAAATGTATCAATAGTGACATTGTAACACTATTATCTGTCATAAATCGCTGAATAACACCCCACATGTACATATTTTTTTTAAAGTAGACAACCCAGGGTATTCAATATGGGGTATGTCCAGACTTTTTTAGTAGCCAGTTAGTCGCAAACACTGGCCAAAGTTAGCGTTCATATTTGTTTGTGTGTGAAAAAAGTAAAAAACTAAATTGAACGATAATTTTGGCCAGTGTTTGTGACTAAGTGGTTACTAAAAAAGACTGGACATACCCCATTTGCAATACCTTGGGTTGTCTTATTTTGCAAATGGTATGCCATCATGGGGGTAATTATCATTCCTGGGCTACCATACACTCTCAAAGGCAACGTAACCAACCTGGCCATTTTCAATGTAAAAATATTTGACCCATATATTTGACCCTGTAACTTTCAAAAACGCTATAAAACCTGTACATGGGGGGTACTGTTATACTCAGGAGACTTTGCTGAACACAAATATTAGTGTTTCAAAACTGGAAAATGTATCACAACAATTATATCATCAGTAAAAGTGCTGTTTGTGTGTGAAAAATGCAAAAAAAAGTCACTTTCACTGACAATATCATCGCTGTGATATTTTTTACTGTTTTGAATCACTAATATTTGTGTTCAGCGAAGTCTCCCGAGTAAAACAGTATCCCCCATGTACAGGTTTTAGGGTGTCGTAGAACGTTACAGGGTAAAATACAGTGATAGCAAATTAAATTCTCTGGACTTTCGGCCTGGGTTGGCAGGCAGGTCCCTTAAATTGCAATCAATAAAATAACTTAATTATGTAAAAATATTACATAAATACGCACGTAGAATTTAAATATATATGCATATTTATATATTTGAAGTCTACGTGTATATTTATATAATTATTTATGTAATTTTGTATATGGACATATGAATAGTTCGTATTCTTTTTATTTATTTATATATACATAGATATATATACAATTTCATTCTAAGTGTATTTTGATATGAATATATATATATTAATATCAAAATACAGTTAGAATAAAATTTCGTATAGATATATAATTTTTTTAACATTTTTATTATTATTTTTACATGTTTAATTTAATTTACTTATTATTTGTATTTTATAATATATATATATATATATACAATATATATATAGTTATGATATATATTATATATACGTGTGTAATTTAATTATAAGTGTATTTTTATATTAATATATGTACATATTAATATAAAAATACACTTAGCATGACATTATATATGATATATAGACATATATTATATAGGTATAATATATGTCTATATATCATATATATATACACATATATAATAATATTTTTTTTTATTAACTATAACTTTAATTTTTTTCCTGATTTTACACTGGCAGGGAGACTGCCTGTCAGCACAGACAGTCCCCCTGCAGGCAGAGACTAGGACACCTATTGTGACCATGTGGTCGCCCTGTTGGGCGATCACATGGCCACAGGGGTCCTAATTCGCCATGGGGAGACTGTCTGGGCTGCAAGCAGTCTCCCCACAACGGGAGCACCGCCGATCGCCGCCGGGGGAACGACGGCGATCGGGTAAGTACATCTTAAATTTAGGACGGTTCAGGACCGTCGTCGGTCGGCAATGAAAAAATGCCGATGACGGTCCTGAACTGTCCTACGTCTTTAAGGGGTTAAATTTCTTTACACAAACATTTCCTTATGGCAGATAACTGTGGCTCTTAAAGGGACACTCAAAGCACAAAACAACTTTAGCTAATGAAGCAGTGTTTGTGTATTGATCATCTCTCTGCAGTATTACTGCTCAATTTTCTGACATTTAGAAGTTAAATCACTATGTTCTTGCTTCTATAAAACATAGATCCATGAAAGTCTGGCTGTAAAATTAACATTTATTTGTACTGTAGAGTTTTACAGTATACTGAGTCATGTTTGAACACTAAGTTAATTCACTGAATTGCAAAATTTAGACTTAAATGGCAAAGCTGCGATTATAGTCCAGGTGGGTAGTTTTTTTCCAAATCAGTTGTTGTTACCTAATTGATATATATATATATATATATATATATATATATATATATATATATATATATATATATATATATATATACACATATCTCCTGGTAATAGGCATACATAAATAATTAGAAAACAAAAATTCATCAATTCAATACAAAAGCCTTTTTGATAAAAACAAACAAACAAAACAAAAAAAAAACAGATTTTAGTTGAAAGGTATACTACAGGCATGTCCATGTAACCCTAGTCATACTCACACAATCTGCTTGAAAAAAATGTTTCATATTCAATCAGATGTTAACTTAAAAGTTGTATTTCCTGCTCTGTAAATTTAACTTTAATCATACAGAGGAGGGTCTTACATGGTCTATAAGGCTATTAACAAAGCAGGAGATAAGAAACTTGATAAACTCTAAATTAAACAGAATGTGCAAGAAAGGAAGTTTAATCCCTTAAGGACCAAGCTTCTGGAATAAAATGGAATAATGTCATGTGTCCTTAAGGGGTTAAACATTAGATATCTCTTTACAGGAAGTGTTTATGAAGTGTATGTCACATGCAGGGAGGTTTGACTAGGGCTGCATAAACAAAGCGATTTAAATCCTAAACGGCAGAGAATTGGGCAATCAGACTGCAGGAACCTGATCCATACACTAAAACCCCTTCATTAAGCGAAAGTTGTTTGGTGCCTATAGCATCGATTTACAAATACAATTATGCAAATGAAAATAATATGTAATTACCTGGCTATAGGAATTTCAGTCTACTATTCCACCTGTTGCTATTCATCAGAGCTGTATGTTCTGTACAATGTACGTTCCTTTATAATGCAAGAGATGGAGAGCCTCACTAAGTGACAGAAATCTTGGCTGTAAAATTAGTTTTTCTGCCAAGTGAAGACCTGCAAAGGAAAACAGAGGAAGGTTTGGTTAATAGATTGTGTTTTTCATTACATAGGAATGCAAAATGAAATAAACCAACTGAGTACTGGTGTATTTGGATGAAATGCATTAAAGAAGAAGTACTGCTTCCCAGGATTTCTGAGAAGATGATATATAACATTTCATTTTATTGCAATATACATATCGCAATAAAATTAAATGTAAAAATCCATAGCTCGCCAGTAGGGCGCCTTCATCTTAACTCAGTATCAGTCATTGTGGTTAGCCCTGTCCTGGCCCCTTCCCATCATCATAGAGAAATCATACAGAGAAGGAGATAATTCCCAGATTTTACTAGTAACATGACGTAAAGTCATGATTTTATTAAAGACACGGAGGCGAGTATTATGCATAACTCTTTCTTTATTTCCTCAGCAGCAAAGATAGAGGAATATAAATATTGTCAAAATGAAAGAAAAAACTGTACAGGCATAACAGGCAGCCAATCACATAACAGAGGAAGTAGCTATATAAGTCCTGTGTCTCCCACAATCCCCCTCTTTCTTGCGAAAACCGAAGACCAGGTAAGATAAACGATGTCCCACTTGATCCAAACAGGAAACGGGAAACAATGCGAAACTTCAAGCTAAAAAAGATAGAAAAATATGGTAATTTCCAAACTCAAAACTTTAGACTTACCAAACATAACCGTGAGGAGCCATACATAAAAAACTGGATTCTGAAATAGAAAATATATAAAAAATTAGAAACCAGCATAAAAAACATTCAAAACATGATAAAAAATACATGATATAAAAAAACATGATATAAATACAGACCTAATTGAAAAAACATACCTGAATATCACCGAAGCATCTCCTTTCCCAAATCCACACCGGGAGGGTGGGCGGGAATAATACTCACCTCCGTGTCTTTAATAAAATCATGACTTTACGTCATGTTACTAGTAAAATCTGGGAATTTTATTAAAGACACGGAGGCTCATATTATGCAAGTTCAAAGCTGTGCCACTACTCGAGATGCGATGTGTTCAATTGGTCTGAAATAGAAATCTCGAAAGGTCGATTCTCTGGACCAGTCCGCCGCTCGCAAAATGTCTTCTAGACGACATCCGACTGAGGATGCTTTCGAAGCCATCGCGCCTCGCACAGAATGAGGCGTAAAAACAGAGGTGTCTATACCTGCAGAAGACAGTAGCCAACGCACCCAACGTGCCAGAGTAGGTGTCGAAACTGGCCGGTGAGGTGACTTAAAAGATAAGAACAAATCATGTAGATCAGCGGAGCGAAGGGAACGTGTAGCATCCAGATAAACTTTGACGCAATCCACTGGGCAGAGTGCCAGACAACCAGAAAACCTAGGGTATGTAAACGACTTGGATGCAGATTTCGTCCTCCTGGATATGTCAAAAGTAACGCCTTCCGGGGTGAATGCAACGGCATCCCAATCCAGGGCCCTGACGTCAGAGACCCTCTTGCAAGAGATCAAACAAAGTAACATCACCAGCTTGGATGACAATCGTTTTAAAGTCAATTCTTGGTTAGGGTACCATGATGAGAGGAACTGCAACATCACGTTGACATCCCAAAAGGCAGAGAAACAAGGCCGAGGAGGACGGGCAAGGCGAATACCCTTGAGAAGGCGACATACAAAAGGATGTCTGCCGACAGGGGAACCATCCAAACCCTTGTGTCCGGCCGAAATAGCCGAGCGGGATAGGTTGATCGTGCGGTATGCCTTACCCGAGTCAAACAGGAACGTGAGGAACTCCAGGATCAAATGTAGAGGGGCAGATACGGGATCCACTGCCCGTTCCATGCACCAACCAGACCACGATCTCCATGAAGCTCGATAAGCTGCTCGTGTGCCTGGGGCCCAGGCGTTATCGAGGAGCAGGAGAGTTGTCTGCGGAACGTCTGAGACAACTCAAGGTCCCCTGAAAGGAACCATGCTATCAGGGGCAGCTGGTGTTGTATCACCAGGTTGTGCGAGTTCCCATCCGGATCCAGAAGGAGGTCCTGGAAGACTGGGATCAACCGAGGGAAATCTATGGACAACTCCATCAAGCGAGGGAACCATGGTCGAGATCTCCAGAGAGGGGTGACCAACGCCACATGACAGTCGTGGAGAACCAGTTTCGAGATCGTGCGTGCGATCATGTTGAACGGGGGAAAAGCGTACAGGTGACCATGCGGCCAGTCTTGGAGAAAGGCATCCGTCGCCACCGCTGCCGGGTCCGGCCTCCAACTGTAGAACTTCGGCAGCTGAGTGTTCAGCCGCGATGCGAACAGATCCATCTGGAATTTTCCCCTCAACATGTCCAGGCTCTGGAACACCGAAGCGTGTAAACGCCAATCGCCAGAGTCTCTTAAGTGTCTGGAATTCCAATCCGCTCCCGAATTGTCCAGACCCGGAATGTGTTCCGCCGTCACCGAGACGTTGTTGTAGAGGCAGAACTGCCAGAAATCTTTTGCTAGAATCGCCAACATTTTGGACTTCGTACCTCCCAGGTGATTTATGTAACGGACCGCCGACACGTTGTCCATCTTGAGGAGAACGCAGCAATTCGCCCGTCCTGGGGTAAGGCTGCGGATCGCGAATGCCCCTGCCAAGAGTTCCAAGCAGTTGATGTGTAACGACTTCTCCATGTCGGACCATCTGCCTCCTGTGGAAACGTCTCCACAACGAGCACCCCAGCCATGTAAGCTGGCATCGGACTCTATCACTACGTCCGGGATGGAGCCGAAAATGGCTCTCCCGTTCCACGCCTCCATGTGTGCCAACCACCACACCAATTCGTCCCTGGACTCCGTGTCCAGACGTATCCGAGATTCGTAAGAGTGACCTGACCGAAGGTGTGACCCTTTGAGCCGCTGGAGGGCCCAGTAATGTAGCGGACCTGGGAAGATCGCTTGAATAGAGGCCGCGAGAAGGCCAATTATTCTCGCCAGTTGTCTGACGGACAAATCTGGGACGCGAAGAGCCCTTCGAATTTCCTTCTGGATGGCTTTCACCTTGGGGCCCGGTAGGAACAGAAATTGCTGGATGGAATCCACTCTGAAGCCCAGAAATTCTATGGACTGGGCGGGATCTAGGACCGACTTGTCCCAGTTGATCAGAAAACCCAACCTCTGTAACAGGTTGGTAGTCCACTCCAGGTGAAGAAGGAGATCCTCCTTTGATTGGGACAAAATCAGAATGTCGTCCAGGTAGATAATGAGACGAACTCCGCGGGTTTGAAGGAACGCCACTACCGGCTTCATGAGCTTGGTGAAACACCAGGGAGCCGAGGAGAGACCGAAAGGCAGGCAGGTGAAGTGCCAGCGACGCCCATGCCATGTGAAATGGAGATAGTCTCTGAACTCCAAAGCGATGGGGACCGTGAAGTAAGCGTCCTTTAGGCCCAGTTTGGCCAGCCAGTCCGACTGGCGTAGAAGGTCTCTGAGGCAGTGTATACCTTCCATCTGGAAGTGTTGGTAACGTAGGAAGGCGTTGAGGGGACGAAGATTTATCACAGGGCGAACTCCGCCCCCTTTCTTGGGCACCAGGAACAGATTGCTCGTAAAGCCTCTGGCGGCGAACGGCAGTTCCTCTATAGCGCCCTTGGACAACATTTCCATGACCTCCGCGGAGATCATCTCGTCCTGATCTGGTGGAAGAGACAGTTCTCTGGGGGAATAAAACTGGACAGGCATGGAAACAAACTCTAGGCGATAAGTGCACAATAAGGCAAACGGAATAAAATAAATACAAGATGAATACAAATACATGTGAAACATCAAATTGAAAATCAGAATCAAGAGCAAGTAAATAACACTTATCTGTCTGAGGAAGCAGCAAAGAAAGAGGGGGATTGTGGGAGACACAGGACTTATATAGCTACTTCCTCTGTTATGTGATTGGCTGCCTGTTATGCCTGTACAGTTTTTTCTTTCATTTAGACAATATTTATATTCCTCTATCTTTGCTGCTGAGGAAATAAAGAAAGAGTTATGCATAATATGAGCCTCCGTGTCTTTAATACAATTTAAACAATGTTTCTGTTTCTCCTACTCATTTCCCATTTTTGCCCGGGCTTTGCCTAGTCTAAGCTAAATTGTGATGCAACTTGCTAAAGCTTTAATATAAGTTTATAAGAAAATGGAGTATTATGAAATAAGTTAATACATGTTTTATGTGATTTGTAATGTTCTATTCAATGGCATAAATTACAGACTTACGTGAAAGTTCCCTGACAACATGAGCACATCAAAACTCAGGGAAAACATGAGAAACACCAGTTTGTGAAAAATGATAATTATGAATACGTTTGAGTCATGATTTTCTTTTCATATACTATTTGGAAGGATTTTCCAGCAAGGCAATGCTATTAATGTATTAAATGCATACACCTCATATCAAGCCAATGAGCAGTAAATGTACATTATGCTAATTAGCAGTAAAAGTATAAGCTATATATATATATATATATATATATATATTTAATACCAATGAAAAGTAATGAATAAACTTGGTATATTGTGCTAATGAACATTAAATGCATACACTATTATTCAATTGAGCAGTAATGCATAATTGTGATATATCATACCAATGCAAAAATTGTAAAAGCATAAGCCCTATACATCATGCCAAAGAGGAGTAAATTTAAATATTATGCCCATGAACAATATGTGCCTCCAAAAAGTGTACAATTGGTTGCTCCCTCCTTGTAATAAACTAAACGAACAGAAACAAAAAGGTAATGCATTTGGCATTTGACCTTTTGTTGCGTATATAATTAGTATGTAGGCCTTTTGTTTATGTTATAGTAAATAAATACTAAAAAGTCTGAAAATTTGGACAAAATCGAATTTGTCCTAAAAGAAATGAACATGTCTACAGCAATGTATATTATATTAATATGTATTAGAAATATAATTTAATATAAAGGAATCTATATGGTCACACACTCAATGGCCTACACACACTCTCACCCTCATGCACATTCAATGTCACTTACACACTTTCACACATGCACAAACTATTACTAATATATACACACACAGTGTCCCTCACACACTTACACCAGTTTAAAGTAATTTTATTTACACACATACATACATACACACACACACACACAAACACACAAACAGACCAACTTAACACACACCAATTTACAAACATACACAAAGCCAGCAGTCCTTACGGTGGGCCATACATAGGTGCTGTGACTTGAGGAGAATGGGATCAACCTCCTGCCTTCAGGAAGTTGCCCTGGTTTATGTTTATATATATATATTTTTTAAATAGTTAATGTTGTTAACACATGCATGTAACATGTATTGATAGACACAAAGGAAAAGGTTTAATAAAAGTAATGACAGCTTTAAACATGAAGTTTAAAATTTAAATATCAACTTCTGAAACATATTTTCCATCCACTATTATGTATATTTTACTACAGTATGAAATTCCCTTTGAATCAGATCCCAATTAAAATGTATTCACAATCTGGCCAGATTTTAATAAAAAATACAAATTAACCCAATAACTCATTAAATAAATTATAAATCTCTTGGAGGCTAAAAAAAATATATACCCAGGGTTCATGCCCTCGGGTACCTTCGTGAGACATCAGTGCTGGTTTGTCCAACACTGTAGCCTCTCTCTTTTTTTTTCTTTACATTGTTTTTATCTTTAAGTAAATCTAATTAAAAGCCCAAATTCATAATAAGGTAAACAATTTAATTCAGACAAACTATTTTAGAATCAATAAAGAGTATCACAACACCAAAAAGAAAGTAAAACAAAGAAGAAAAAAGAAACACATTTGATATACTTTTAAGTCCTGGATTAAGCAAGATCCTGCAGTTGTCCTTGCACTGATTTGATGAGCTGCCAGCAGTGTTTGTTGTTTTGCTACCTCTGAAATGTGGAATTCACTTATGTAAGGAACAACAACTCATGATCTTGAAAATATCAGATCCATTGTTAAACAACATCTTTGGATTGACCATAACTTGTCTGACTTCTTTTCCTTTTTAATTGAAAAGAACATTAAGATCTGCAGACAAAAAGAAAAGGAAAGAGATTCACTGGCCATTGTGTTGTACTTAAAAGGGAAAAAATACCTATTAGACCAATGTTTAAAGGAAATATTTGTACCCATCAAGTCACCCAAAAATGCCAGTGTCACTTAGGTCAGTTTTAAATCAATTGATTGTATGTCTCTGTTTGCAATTTCAAGCAAATAAAACAAACTTTTTTTTACTCCATATGTAAAGTATTCTATCAGCAGAAATGTGTTGTGGAACTATAAATTGCTCCTCAAACACATTTTATTACACACATACAAAGGTGGAAACACAGAGAGGAGAGGACTATAATGTATGAAAGCAGTAATATGCTCTGCAGAAATTTATATCCTCAAATACAAGATGGATTTGTTTATTCCAGAGGGGCACATTTTCTGTCAAGTTTTTTATGGTACACTTCTGGTAACATGAATTACAAGACAGTCAAAAAGCTACATTTATATTTCTAAGCACTTAAAATGATTTGGCAAGTTACTAAGCTGGTTTTAAGAATCTTTATTTAGGTAAACCTATTATAATTTTTTTTAACCACTTTACAGATAAAATAACACATAAATTAGTTATCTGAAACATCCCCTTCTTTTTATGTTGTTTGTCAGCTGCCATGGAAGAGATACATTACTGAAAAAAGCAATACAGATTTTAGTAGTGTTTTGCACATTCTAATTATTAGGATGTTAACTAGATCAAATACAAAAAAAATCATCTACACTATAAATATGCAGTAATTTAAAGGTTCAGTTTACAAAAAAAAAACTTTTTATAGTTAAAGGACCACTATAGTGCCAGGAAAACATACTCGTTTTCCTGGCACTATAGTGCCCTGAGAGTACCCCCACCCTCCGGGCTCTGGGGGGAGGAAGGGGTTAAACTTACCTCTTTCTCCAGTGCTGGGCGGGAAGCTCTCCTCCTCCTCTCCTCCCTCTTCTTCCGTCACCGTCTGAATGCGCATGCGCGGCAAAAGCCGCGCGTGCATTCAGCCAGTCCATAGAAAAGCATTCACAATGCTTTACTATGGACGCTGGCGTCTTCTCACTGTGAAAATCACAGTAAGAAGCGCGGAAGCGCCTCTAGCAGCTGTCAATGAGACAGCCACTAGAGGCTGGATTAACCCTATTATAAACATAGCAGTTTCTCTGAAACTGCTATGTTTAAAAAAAAAAAAAGGGTTAAACCTAGCTGGACCTCGCAGCCAGACCACTTCATTAAGCTGAAGTGGTCTGGGTGCCTATAGTGGTCCTTTAACCCCTTAAGGACCAAACTTCTGGAATAAAAGGGAATCATGACATGTCACACATGTCCTGTGTCCTTAAGGGGTTAAATACATGTGACACACACACACACACAGCTGTCTCTCTCTCTCTCTCTATCTGTCCTGGTTAACCATAGCATCGATATATAAATGGATTAGCTCTGCCTCACACAGCAGATAGGTAAGGAAAATAATATAATTCTATAAGGAATGCTAGGGACCTTCAGTCTGTTTTTGGTTTAGCAGAACTTCCACATCAGCTGTCTGAGCTTTGGTATCTTTCACATCAATTAACCTTATCTTCTTATATAAATCATTTATAGTACCTTCAGCTACTTTATATGTAGGTCAGTATTTCTGGGGAGGTTGTCTCTTCCTTTCTGGTTTGCACTCTTGAAGCTTGGCTGCATTGGCGTGCGCAGCCTATTGCATTAGGGTGTGCACCCTAAAGCACAAACAAACGCTGCATGTATTTATGTATATATATATATATATATATATATATATATATATATATATATATATTTATATTTATATATATATATATATATATATATATATATACACATACACTGCTGTTTGTGTGTGCTGTTAGTGAGCTATGTGAGGGTCCTGTGTGTAGAAGGGTGCTGTTAGTGTGATGTGTGCGTGAGGGTGCTGGTAGTGTGCTATGTGGGAGAGGGTGCTGTTAGTGTGGTGTGTGTGAGAGTGCGGTTTGTGTGTGAGGGTGCTGTTCATGTGCTGTGTGTGAGGGTGCTGTTTCTGTGCTGTGTGTGAGGGTGTTTGTGTGTGAGGGTTCTGTTTGTGTGCTGTTTGTGTGAGGTTGCTGTGTGTGTGTTTGTGTTTGTGTGCTGTGTGTTAGGGTGCTGTGTGTGTGGGTGCTGTTTGTGTGCTGTGTGTGAGGGTGTTTGTGTGCTGTGTGTGAGGGTTCTGTGTGTGTGAGGGTTCTGTTTGTGTGCTGTTTGTGTGAGGTTGCTGTGTGTGTGTTTGTGAGGGTGCTGTTAGTGTGCTGTGTGTGAGGGTGTGGTGTGTTTGTAAGGGTGCTGTGTGTATGTGTTTGTGAGGGTGCTGTTAGTGTACTGTGTGTGTTTGAACGTGCTGTGTGTGTGTTTGTTTGTGAGGTTGCTGTATGTGTGCTGTATGTGTGTGAGTGCTGTTTGTGTGCTGTGTGTGTGAGGGTGCTGTGTGTGCGCGCTGTTTGTGTTAGGGTGCTGTATGTGTGTAGGTGCTGTGTGTGTGTGGGTGCTGTATGTTTGGAGGGATTGTGAAGGTGGGGGCAGATTAGTAAATATCCCCCCTCCCTTCTTACCTTATGTAGGGAGGGGGATCCTTGCTGCCATGTGCCAACCCTGGTGGTCCAGTGGAGAGTGAACTCTAGCCTGCGGGTGGAACCTGGTGGAGCTTCTGTCTAAAGCTCCCTGGGTCCTCTCCTGCCTCCCCCCATGCTGCTATGGACCGGAGAGGTAGATCTTTGATCTCCCCGCCGGTCCATGGAGGCTTAGAGCAGAGCCGGCACTCAGATAGCGCCGGCTCTGCATGAGCCGACAGGGGAGATCCAGAGATCTCCCCTGCTAGTAGGGGTCAAGTCCTGGGGAATAAAGGGTGGGAACTCTCCCAAGATTCCCACCCACAAAAAAATTATATACACTCGTGTATATATACGTGCACACACAAACTTACACACATACACAGACACACACATATATGTATACGCGTACACACACATACACACACACTTACAGACACAAACACATAATTAAATAGTGTCCACCCATCGTCCCTACCTGGAGTGCTGGCGTGGACTTGTCCCTGGGGTCCAGTGGGTCCTGTGTCCATCTCTGCTGCGGCGATTTCTGTGTGCTCTCTGCTCCCTCTCCGCGGCTGAGATGGAGACAGGTGCCCGATGGGGGATCACCTCTTGGCACCCCCCCCCAATGACAGGGGGAACACGGGGGGAGGAAGAGGGCATTTGGGGGCGGCATACGTTCACAGGCGTGCCACCGGGATTAGGGTGAGCCCAGGCACACCCGGCACACCCCGTGCGCACACCTATGCTTGGCTGTATGTGCTGCTTTTGTCAGCCAGGAAAATGGAAAATGAATTCATACTTATAGTAATTTTAGTCGATTATTTAATTTGGGAGCTTTGGAACACAGACTAAGGGTCATATGACAAGGGAACCTCTTTATATAATTAGGGATTATTCTAGCTCACTGACTGAAAAATCTAAATTTACTAAAGACAGGAGGCGAATACTTGGCTTATCCTTCTTTACTGAAACCTCCCAGCAGCTAAGAAACCGTTTACAATGTGGATAAAAAAAATCAACCAATCAGAATGTATATCAATATCATATAGTGCAATCAGACTCCTCCCACTTCCTCTTTCTTTGAGTTAGCCAATCAGCAGTAGTCAACCATGTAAACAAAAACACTCAGAAGGCAAGTAGAACAGAAGAAATTAAGGCGATTGAAGTCGCGTACTCATCCATGTAAACCAGTAGTCGAGAAACTTGTAGAGAATCCCCAAGTGGAGATACAAAAGTCTTCACACTGGAGACAAAGAGAAACACTGTGAAAGTATGGTCTCTTGGACAAGAGAAACACAGCTTAATATAAATTGATATGGAATTTAACACACTCTAACTCTGTCTGAGCTAGCTCTAGTGTAAGCGGCTTTTAATAAACTAGACTAGCCATTAGCATTAGGACTATGTATTTGTAAAAATTCAAAACAGAAAATCAGAAATAAAGGAACCAGTAATAGAAAAACATTGTAGGGAGGAAAAAAAGAGGATGGGAAAATATTCGGTCACTGAGCTAGAATAATCCCTAATTTTATGGCAAGACAGGGGGCTTCATATTTGCTGGAAAATAGGTTTGAAAGAGGTGGTTTAAAAAGTAGATTCTGCGGACCAATCTGCAGAAGGTAAAAAGTTCAGACATAAGCGGTTAGAAATAAAAGACCAGACAGGGTTTGTGAGATCGAGGTATTCTGCTCGAATAGAAAGATTGATTTCCAGACAGTACTGATTGAGGTCTTTCATGAGGTCGGAGAACAGTTTGGATTGCGATTCGATTCATGTTGTGGACTTCAGAGATGTTGTCTATCCACAGCACTAGGGTACAATTGAAAACCTTTGCGAAAGTGCGGAGGGCAAAAGAGCCAACAACCAGTCTCAGGGAATTTATATGAAGTGCTTTTATCACTGGGGACCAAAGACCCACAATCGAAAGATCAGAGCATGTCGCGCCCCATCTGAGAAGTCTGGCATCCGATTCCAGAACAAAGTCCAATTATGAGCCAAAGATTTGCTGTCTCATTCTATGAATCCATATTGTGAAGCTACCAATGGAGTTCTAGATGGTCTTCTGTCAGAGATATTAAGACGTGGATCGATGGAGACGTGGATCGTAAGACGTGGATCGATGCAGATCAAAATGTTTTCAAATGCTGCATTGCTCAATAGTGCAAAGGTCCCGGAAATATAGCTTGGATGGATGCGGAGAGGACGCCTATTATGTGTGCCAAGTCTTGTAGGCATATCAGACAATACCTTTTGAATGTCTTTTTTGATGGTGTTGATTTTGGTGGAGGGCAATTGTAGAATTGTTGCACGGACTCTATTTGAAATCCCAGAAACTGAATGGACTGCAAAGGTTCCAGAACTGATTTCTGGAAATTGGTAACAAAACCTAGGTTTTGTAATAGTGTTGAGGTCAAATCCATGTGATGATGAAGTGCATGTGGATATTGAGCCATGATTAGAATGTCATCAAAATATATAATGGAGCAAATCCTTTGAGAGCGAAGTAACACCATGACTAACTTCATTGACTTGGTGAAGCACCATGGCACAGAACAAAGGCCGAAGGGAAAGCAGATGAACTGCTAAATGTCTCTTTGCCATTGGAATTAAAGAAATGTGTGATGGCTTTGTGTGACCGATACGCGTCTTTACGCTTGAAGCGAGAGAACCAGTCTACCGCCCATAGGAGGTCTCGTAGAAGATGGATGCCTTCCATCTTGAAATGACGGTACAAGACATGTTGCTTTTGCATAGTTCTGCATGTAAAGTGCCATCTGGGAGGCCTTTTGGAAAAGGTGCCTAAATCTATTTGGAATCCCTTAACAGTGTGTAAGAATCATTGGTGCTGAGAGAGCATGTCCCGCTGTTGGAAAAAGTGGGTTTATTGGCCTACAATAGGTACATTGAGTTAAGGACATTACTTTCAGCAGTATGAGGGAAGCAGAGGGAAGCAGACTTAAGTCCTCTGAAAGATCCTCTATTTATGAATAGCTGACAATGGTAAATTTGGGTAGTGCCCGAATTTCAATATTCAAAGGGTCAAGGCCTGTAGCCTGTGAAGGCAACCGGTTTGGTGCCTTGGCCTCTGTAACGACCAGCCCTATAAAAACATTTAAGGAGAATTGGACTTATTAAGTGTTGTTTATTAAAGTCTTTCATGAAGCTGTCTCCAAACAATAAGCCAATGGCATCTGGCACTTGTTCTTTAGAAGTTAAGCCTTCCCATCAAGCATATATTTGTAAAAGGCTGCTTAACGCCTTTCTGTGGATATGGCCACGTTGGCATTGCCCACTCTCACACAGTGTGAGGATCAAATTTGTCAATAGTTAGGGCTTCATAAGCCAAAATGAAAATTTGTATAATGGGTACGGCAATTACTATAATTTTATCTTGGGTCGCCTGTAGACCCTGCTCGATGCCCTTATGGGGGTACTTGCCTGATTTAGTAAGGAAAGTGACAAGCATAGGGTCAAATTCTGGCATCAATGCCACCTTACCTAAAAAAGTATGCCTGGAGCATTCCTTTTGGCTCTGATTTCCTTTTCCAAGGGTTTGTGAAGCCACATTATACAAAAGTTTCTAGTATGTTCTGGATGTGCTATTCAGCAGAGCAAGAGTGCCAAATAACTTTAGGGTCATAAAGTGGTTAGCCAAAAGCATCCAGGAGGATATCAGTAAGTTGATCTCGTTGTTTTTTTTAATTTATTTATATATTTATTTTTAATTTATTTTGTTTGCCGGAGTCCTTGTCATTAGAATTTGTCAGATTGATAATATAGGACTCTTCGACAAATTCTGATGTTGAGGAGTCTCAATGCACATTCGCCGGGAGATCCTCATCAAAATAATTAGAGCAATATTTGTCTATTACTTGAAGGTTTTGGGAAGAAGAACCCTCTAAAGGTGGCAGGAATAATTTAAAAGTTTTTGCAGGAGCATTACCTTTTCTTGCTGAGGTGCTATCCCCTTTCAAGTGATGTTTGCACAGGCACTGTGTAAGCTTGGAGGAGTGACCGGGGCAGTCACTTCCGCACAGTTCTGACATCATCACAGGGAGCCCAGTTGCTAGAGTGATGGGTTCGGTTGCAGCGGTGACTCCTGCGACCGCGGTAGTTCAGCCACTGGTTAAAAGATATTTTGATTAAAATACTTAAGACAATAATATAGACTCACCTGGGAGGCAAGCAGCAAAAAAGGAGGAAGTTGGAGGAGTCTGATTGCACTAGATGTTATTGATATACATTCTGATTGGTTGAATTTTATCCACATTGTTACCTTTTCTTTTTGGTGCTAAGAGGTTTCAGTAAAGAAGGATAAGCCAAATAAGCCTCCTGTCTTGCCATAAAATTACCCCCCCCCCCCCCCTGCTGTGTGAGGCTGAGCTATAACTTTTTATATGCTGTTAAGGATAATAGCCAGGAAAAGAATATTACTGTAAGTATGAACACATTTTCCTAATTACTGTAAGGTCCACCAACAGAAACATTTTTGGAAACCATTATTTCATCAAAAGTACTAGAAAACTCTTTACTCTACAACACAACTCAAAAGAAAGAAAATGTAATTTGCAACCATATTTTCAACAGTAGAACATTTGCTTCCAAATAATGAAATTGCAGTACTCCTTGCTTTAAATACACTTTATGTGTATAATACAGCAAACCTATTTTAAACAATTAGAATTTCCATAATTTTATGTTCCATTCAATCTGGCATTCTACCACTTCTCTTTTGAGTGACACATTAAGAATATGCTCCCTTTAAAACTTTCATGGACTTATGGAAGGAAAAAATAAAGCAATGCATCATCCCTCCCAAATTACAACCACCATCCCTTCTATTTCGAAGTCTACAGCAGTGCTGTTTTGAAAAGATGTGCACAGATTAATAATACAATGCACTAAAATCTTACTAAATACACCTTAGTATCTGTCTGTTTGTCTCTTTATGTGGCTGCTTTCAATATACAGTATCTCACAAAAGTGAGTACACCCCTCACATTTTTTGTAAGTGTTTTATTATATCTTTCCATGTGACAACACTGAAGAAATGACATTCAGCTACAATGTAAAGTAGTAAATGCACAGCCTGTATAACAGTGTATATTTGCTGTCCCCTCAAAATAACTCAACACACAGCCATTAATGTTTAAACTGTTGGCAACAAAGGTGAATACACCCCTAATTGGAAATGTCCAAATTGGGCCCAAAGTGTCAGTATTGTGTGTGGCCACCATTTATTTTCCAGCACTGCCTTAAGCCTCATGGGCATGGAGTTCACCAGAGCATGGAGTTCACAGTTTCCACTGGAGTCCTCTTCTACTCCTCCATGATTACATCACGGACTGGTGGATGTTAGAGAACTTGCACTCCCCCACCTTCTGTTTGAGGATGCTCCACAGATGCTCAATAGGGTTTAGGTCTAGAGACACGTCCTTAATCTGCTTGTCTTCAGCAAACTGATTGCTGAAGACAAGGAAAAGGCTGAAGACAAGGAAAATGGCTGATTGGGCCCTATTTGGACATTTCTACTAATGGGTGTACTCACTTTTGTTGCCAATGGTTTAGATATTAATGGCTGTGTGTTGAGTTTTAGGGGACAGCAAATTTAGACTGTTATACAGGCTGTACACTTACTACTTTACATAGGAGAGTGTCATTTCTTCAGTGTTGTCACATGAAAAGATATAATAAAATATTTACAAAAATGTGAGGGGTGTACTCACTTTTGTGAGATACTGTATGTTTATAGACCCACATGGATGAAAGAGGCTGGATGCAAATAAATCCACTAGTATCTAGTCACAATGAGCTCTCTTTAGGGAGTAGAATGTTAAGTACTATATTGTATTTTTATAGTATATGTCTTAAATGTGTATATTTGCTGTCCCCTCAAAATAACTCAACACACAGCCATTAATGTTTAAACTGTTGGCAACAAAGGTGAATACACCCCTAATTGGAAATGTCCAAATTGGGCCCAAAGTGTCAGTATTGTGTGTGGCCACCATTTATTTTCCAGCACTGCCTTAAGCCTCATGGGCATGGAGTTCACCAGAGCATGGAGTTCACAGTTTCCACTGGAGTCCTCTTCTACTCCTCCATGATTACATCACGGACTGGTGGATGTTAGAGAACTTGCACTCCCCCACCTTCTGTTTGAGGATGCTCCACAGATGCTCAATAGGGTTTAGGTCTAGAGACACGTCCTTAGTCTGCTTGTCTTCAGCAAACTGATTGCTGAAGACAAGGAAAAGGCTGAAGACAAGGAAAATGGCTGATTGGGCCCTATTTGGACATTTCTACTAATGGGTGTACTCACTTTTGTTGCCAATGGTTTAGATATTAATGGCTGTGTGTTGAGTTTTAGGGGACAGCAAATTTAGACTGTTATACAGGCTGTACACTTACTACTTTACATAGGAGAGTGTCATTTCTTCAGTGTTGCCACATGAAAAGATATAATAAAATATTTACAAAAATGTGAGGGGTGTACTCACTTTTGTGAGATACTGTATGTTTATAGACCCACATGGATGAAAGAGGCTGGATGCAAATAAATTCACTAGTATCTAGTCACAATGAGCTCTCTTTAGGGAGTAGAATGTTAAGTACTATATTGTATTTTTATAGTATATGTCTTAAATGTATATTGATATATCAACAACAGCTTATAGCAGCTATTTAGTGACAAGGTTGTAAATGGACCCATAGTAAGCCCAGAAATTTATCTTTGCTGTCAAAAAACTGTTAACTATGCAGACAGGACATACCTGTAGGGTCATCTTTAATGTGGGGCAAACAGGGCTGCCCTGGGCCTAGTTACAGCTGCCCAATGGGCCCCGCTGCCCTCGATTTATTTGAGCAGTCACTGTGGTCTCCGCACCGGCCCGCACAGTAAGGAGGTCAGCTGGATGGCCCATGCACTAAGGGCCACCCGGTGGACATGTGTCAGCAGGGTCCTGTTTGGCGCTGTGGCGCTTTAACAGCGCGACCGGGCCCCTTTCTTTTTGGCACCCAGCTGGGAAGAAGTGACAGCCGCAAGTCACTTCCTCCCACAGAGATCAGAGCCATGCGGGAAGATGAATACAGTGAAGAGGGGGCCAGGCCAATAGGCAAGAACCTAACTCCCAATTGCCTCAGCCTGCCACTGGACCACAGGGAAACCAACCTCCAGTTAAAGATACAAACCTGGAGGGTGACATTGTAAATATTGCATGTGTGTGTGTCAGTATTTCTGTGTGTGTATCAGTATGTCTGTGTGTGTCAGTGTGTGTGTCAGTATGCCTGTCAGAGTGTGTGTGTGTGTGTGTCAGTATGCCTGTGTATGTTTGTCAGTATATATATCAGTGTGTTAGTATGTCTGTCAGTGTGTGTATCTGTGTGTCAATATGCCTGTCTGTGTGTGTCTGTGTGTCTGTATGTCTATCAGTGTGTGTGTCGGTATGCCTGTCAGTGTGTATGTGTCTGTGTGTGTCAGTATGCATGTCAGGTGTGTGTGTGCGTATGTGTCAGCATGTCTGTGTCTGTTTGTGTCATTATGTCATTATGTCTGAGTGTCAGTATGTTTTTAGTATGTTATAGTATGTCTGTTGATGTGTGTCTGTGTGAGTCAGTATGTCTGTCAATGTGTGTGCCAGAATGTCTGTCAATGTGTGTGTGTTAGTATGTCTGTCTGTTCGTGTGTGTGTCTGTGTGAGTCAGTATGTCTGTCAATGTGTGAGTCAGTATTGTATCTGTGTGTCAATATGCCTGTCAGTGTGTGTGTGTGTGTGTGTCAGTATGTCTATCAGTATGTGTCAGTATGTCTGTCAGTGTGTGTGTGTCAGTATGACTGTCAGTGTGTGTGTGCGTGTGTCAGCATGTCTGTGTTTGTTTGTGTCAGTATGTCTGTCTGTGTGTCAGTATGTCTTTCAGTGTGTGTTAGTATGTCTGTCTGTTGGTGTGTGTGTGTCTGTGTGAGTCAGTATGTCTGTCAATGTGTGTGTGTCTGTGAGTCTGTATGTGTGTATGTCGGTTTATGTGTTAGTGTATGTTTCTGTGTGTCAGTATGTCTGTCAGTGTGTGTCAGTATGCCTGTCAGTATATGTGTCTGAGTATCTGTATGTGTGTCAGTGTGTGTATCTGTATGTTGTCAGTATGTGTATCTGTGTGTGTTTGTCTCAGTGTGTGTATCTGTATCTGCACATGTGTCAGTTTGTGTATCTGTGTGTATGATTATCTGCATGCATCAGTGTTTGTATCTGTGTGCCTTTGTATTTGTATGTGTGTCAGTGTGTGTACCTGTGTGTCTGTATCTGTGTCAGTCTGTGTATCTTTGTGTCTGTATTTGTGTCAGTGTGTGTATATGTGTCTGTATATCTGCACATGTGTGAGTGTGTATCTGCATGTGTTTAATAGTATGTGTGTGTGTGTATCTGCGTGTTTGTGTTGCTGTGTATGTGGATATGTGCATACATCTCAACATTTAAACACTAACACTGCACACAAATACACCCCTGCATTCAAACTTCAACACTACATACAAGCACGCTCCTTCATTGAAACGCCAACACTACATGTGTTAAACACCAAAATATAAACACACCCTTGCATTCACAAATCAACACAACTTGTAAGTGCATGCTTGCATTCAAACACCAACACTACATACAAGCACACTCCTACATACACAAACATACTACAAGCAAAAAACACACATTACATTCAAACACACAGACACTGCTCAGTGTATAATACAACCCTGCAAGCATGGGAAAATGTAGAGCCCCAGCTGTCCAAGCATTGTTGGAACTGCATAACAGATGGGGATCTAGCTTTTGGCCACCCTTGCAAAACGTGGCCCAAACAATTCTTGCACCAGGCTCTCTACTTTAGTACCACAACTGGATTAGGGTGTAGGGTGTGATTTAATGCCAGTGAGTTGGGTGCGGAGAGGATCTAGGGGCCCAAGCTAATGCTTGCCCAGGGTCCATTCAATATTTATGATGTCCCTGCATATCTGGGATGAACAGTAACTGTCATCATGGATTTCAGAATCTGTGTATTTCTGACTATTACAGATTACAATGCCGTTAAAACATTTATGTGGTTGCATTCCAGCAAACAGACTTAACAAAATGGGCATTATTTAGGATAAAGAAGACAAACCGTTCCTCACAGTTCCTAGAAGAAAATGTTGACAACTAGATGAGGCATAATTCCTCCTTCGATTTCCAAATGTTATCTACTACAGTATCGCTACCACCATCAACATCAATGCTTGTCCCAATATCTATCTAATAAATCCACATGTGGCTGCAGATGTAATGATGCTACCAACTGCACCAACTCAAGCGTAACCACCTCACAATCTTTACATTTCATCAGCTTCCACTTTCTCTAACAGGGACACATAGAATAGCCCTTTATCTTTTAATTTATTTTTTAACAAATATGTATTTGTGTATATAAGCAGCAATCTAAAATGCTGAGATTGATACTAAGATTTGCTATGTTTTATATTTGTCCTTGCATATATAGAAGTATAAGTATAATGCACCTCATATTTTCATGTAAAGTAGGGGTTGTGTGTGTGTACGTGCATACATTTATACTTCCTTATGCATTGGAACAGCTGTATTTACACCAACAGTAAATTGTTTGCTTGAGTTTTTTACATAAATAACAGATTTTAGTTACTATTTGTTAACCCCTTAAGGACGGCAGGCGTACTATGCTGTCCTTGGGGACCTGGTCCTAAACTCTGGGGGGCGGCATAGTAAGTCCACACTCTCCTTCCCACTTACCTGATCGCTGGCGACCCCCCGCCAGCAATCGCGATGGGGGGGCTTGCCTGCCATCCCAGGCAGTCCTCCTGCAGGTGATCTGGCCCTCACGGCTATGTAATCGCGATGAGGTCACGATCACATGGACAGGATAGCCATCCAAAGCGGAGCCTGCCTTCCTGGAATGAGAGGCAGTTCCCCCGATGCCTGCAATAAAGTTTAACAAAAGTTAAAACTGTTTAAAAGTGAATTATATATACTTAGATCATATATATATGTATTTTATAAATATATATATATATATGATCTAAGTATATATATACAACCATACATGCACATACACTATGTCTCTAAGTGTATTTTAATATTAATATATTATATATTAATATTAAAATACACTTAGAATGATATTAATTTTACACACATATATATATATATATATATATATATATAGTTATAATTGTATATACATATATAATATACAATTAAAAATATATATATTTTTTAAATAATGAAAAATAAATAAATAAATATATATTTCCTTTTTTTTTTGTAACTGTATTTTGATATTAATATAATAATATAATAAATATTACTATCAAAATACACTTAGTACAAAATGATTTATATATATTTATGTATATATCTCTATATAGATATCTAAATAAAATAATAAAAACATATATATATATATATATATATATATAAAAGAAACCAAGAGGGCTGCACTCACCTGAACATGCATACATTATAGGGTACTGCTGGGGCCAAAATATACAAAACACAGAATCCAGCGCACTCGCTTATTAACTAAACAGTGATTTACAATTTTATGGATTGTAATAGTTTTATTTTTGCCTAGGTGAGGTGTTTTTTAAATAAAACTTTTACAATCTTCCAGATTTGAAATCACTGTTTAGTTAATAAGCGAGTGCGCTGGATTCTGTATTTTGTATATTTTGGCCCCAGCAGCACCCTATAATGTATGCGTGTTCAGGTGAGTGCAGCCCTCTTGGTTTCTTTTATATATTTGGGAGTCCCAGGCCAACTCCTTGGTTTTGCACCCCTCCCTGTTACAGGTGCCTCATTCCAGGACCCTATTTAGCCTTGACTTGCAGAGAGTCCCAGTAAGGAAGTATTTCCCAAGTAAGTGGATTAATCTCATACGAGCAAGCATTAGGCTGCTAGTAGGATAGGACCTGCTGAATATGGGGTACTTTGACGTAGTTGGCAGGCTTATGCAATGTATGATCATATAATGTAACTAAACCCACATCATTTTTTGCCTAGGTGAGGTGTTTTTAAATAAAACTATTACAATCTCTAAGATTTGAAATCACTGTTTAGTTAATAAGCGAGTGCGCTGGATTCTGTATTTTGTGTATATATATATATATATATATATATATATATATATATATATATATGTATACGTATATAGAGCAATTCAAGTATTTCCTTGCACACAAGCCAAATTTAATATTTAAATTCTACATATAAATCTATGTAGTATTTTTACATAATTAAGTAATTTTATTAATTATGGTTTGAAGGACCTGCCTGACAACCCAGGCAGAAAGTCCACAGAATTTGGTTCGCAGGCCCTATATTTAACCCTGTCAGTTTCCAAGACACCATAAAACCTGCACATAGGGGGGGTACTGTTTTACTCAGGAGACTTTGCTGAACAAAAATATTAGTGTTTAAAACAATAAAACGTATCACAACAATAATATCGTCAGTGAAAGTGCATTTTTTGCATTTTTCACACACAAACAGCACTTTCACTGAAGATATCATTGTTGTGATACATTTTACTGTTTTGACTCACTAATATTTCTGTTCAGTGAAGTCTCCCGAGTATAACAGTAGCCCCCATTTGCAGGTTTTATGATGTTTTCAAAAGTTACAGAGTCAAATATAAGACTTGCATTTCAGTTTTTTTCACATTGAAATTTGCCAGATAGGTTATGTAGCCTTTTAGGCCGTATGGTAGCCCAGGAATGAGAATTACCCCCATGATGACATACCATTTACAAAAGTAGGAAAACCAAGGTATTGCAAATGGGGCATGTCCAGCCTTTTTTAGTAGCCACTTAGTCACAAAAACTAGTAGCCACTTATCCCACCCTCCTAATTTCCTCTTCACCACTGCTCTACAATCACAGTTATATTAACCCCTCCACTTGATACTTTCATAATTTCCATGCCTACATACTTCTCAACCAACAATAACTTCACTTGTTTCCCCTGATCCCCCCTAACCCCAATCTTCATGAATCCTTCAACTATTCATGAACACCCCTTGTCCCTAATAACGCTCATCCCTACTGACCTTTTTTTTTTTAAATATAAAATTTTTATTTTCAGAGAAAGGTAAATTGGGGATACAGAAAGGAAAAGAGGGTGGGGGGGGCACATTCAATAGATAAAAAACATGTCAGTGTACAAATTCCAGTCAGAGTTCTTGACATTTTTTGACAATCAAGAGGTATATATATAAGCATACATGAGCATACATGAGCATCCGTGATGAACACAGTGTGATATAAGCTATTATTGTGATTCAGTCATTGTTATTAACTTAACTTGCTTCTAGTACTCATTGAATTGCTTATTACAATCATGAAATTGCGTATTACAATCATTAACTAGATCGATCTCGTATGTGGCCTATACCAGCTACTAACTACGTCATGTAGTAATCCTTGTTAATCCTTGTTCACTACTTGCCTCCTCTTTACTACACGTTCATTCGGATGAGATATACACCTGTTCCTGTCTAGTTAGGGGGCCTCGCCTGTGGAAGAGAAGAATTTTGTCTCTGTATTCTGGTACTACCATTAATCTGGATTGTCGGCAAAGGTAGTCGAGCTTGCGTCTATAACTTAGTGGGGGGGGGGAGGGTATGTAACTGGGGGGGGGGCGTATATACCTGTATTGAATGTTGAGAGTGTCTCTCATTTGGGTGAATGGATGATCAAGTCCATGCGTCTATGCAGTGTAGCTGTTCTGCTATGCGTCTGTCTAAGTGTGTGCATGCGCGTTTGGTTGTCTCTGGATTGTTCTGGTCAAAGTGTGTCGCCCGTGTGATTTCATAGTCTACTTGTGATATTGATCCCACTTTCGGGGGGGTGTCTATTTACTTTCCACCTTTTTCAGGTTGTTTGCAAGGATAGTGTCTTGTCAGCCACAAAGCCCAGAGTGTCACTATCTTCTTTGTCTTTTCGGGGGAGTCTGAAGAGAGAGTCTCGTACCGGTAGTATTGGTATATTTTGTCCATTAATTCTTTGTTAGTCGGGCAATACTTAGATTTCCAGTTTAACGCTAAAAGATTTCTAGCTGCCAGTATAATCAAAGTGGCGATTTTTCTGAGTTCCAATCACCAGGTGTCAGGAAATATCAGAAAGAGACTAATTATCGGTGTAAGAGAGTAGGTTTCTACCGTTTCGTCTTGTAATAAGGTGTGTACTCGTGTCCAGAGGGGCCTGATCTCCTCGCACTCCCATATCTCCAGCATTTGGGGTCTATTGCGGGGTATATTTTATGTAGCTTGTGTGGAGTGAGGTACCATCTAAAGACCACCTTCTTGTGGGCCTCCACATGAGAGAAGCAAGATGTGATGCCCCGTAGCGCATTCAATCCTTTGAGCCATTGTTCATCTGTGAGCTTGGGTATTCCTTCTTTCTCCCATTGTGTCACATATTTAAAGGAACTAGGTAGAGCCGTGTTTAAGAGGGTCTGGTAGCAAAGAGATAAGGCCTTAGGTTTTGTTGGGGCTGAGAGACACTTGTTGTGGATTAGTATGACTGGGTTATTTCGTGGGGTAGACTTGTCTGTTGGGAATGTGACTTTGGTATTTATAATGCTCTTCAATTGGAGGTATGAAAAAACAAATGAGTTAGGTAGTTTGTATTTCTGCTGTATTTCAGGGAAGGGTAGAATCGTTGATTGAGAGCAGAGGTTGCCGATCCTTTTAACGCCCATAGCAGTCCATGTTTTCAAAGACAGCCATGGGGATATGGTCTCCAATGCTTCCAAAGGTGCATGAGCACAGAAGTTGTCATCTTCGAGTCGGTTAGATCTGATACCCATATTTTCAGGGTAAGGGCAGAAGTAGGGTATAGTACATTTGTGTTTGGGCGGTATGCCTTCGTTGACCATAAAATGTTCGTTAGGGTATTTGGGTGTGATTTGACTTGCTCCATGTCTGCCCATTGAAATGTGTTCTTGGGAGCATGAAGTCGTATGGCTGACTCAAGCCCCCTGCTGCCGGGCTCAAATGGAGGAGTGATACCGGTAATCGTGGTCTCATGCCTCCCCACACAAATTTGTTTAGTGTGGATTGGACGGTTTTGAATAATTGTAGTGGAACTTGTAAGTGTAACATCCTGAAGACATATAGAATCTTCGGTAGCACTACCATCTTGATTCTGTTCAGTCTCCCCAACCAGGACAGGTATACATCCTTCCATTTCTGGAAGATGGAATTACATATGTTCGGTAACGAGGCATAGTTGAGGGTTATCATTTTTTGTCTATGGAGAGCCAGTTTAACTCCCAGGTACGTGATGTACGTTTGCCTCCAATCAAACTGATATGAGGTACGTAATGTTTTAGCCATTTGCGTCGGTATGTTGATCGAAAGTGCTTGCGTTTTAGTCTTATTAAGTCTGTAGTATGACACCCGACCATAAGATTCCAAGATGGCTAGAAGTCTGGGTAGCGATGTCTCTGACTTGCTAAGAGGTAACAAGACGTCATCTGCGAACATCGCTAGGCGATATTCGTTTGAATGGATTTGAATTCCCGTGATCATGTCTAATTTTATGGGCTAGTGGCTCTAATGAGAGTATAAATAGGAGTGGAGACAGCGGGCAACCCTGCCGCGTGCCATTGGTGAGATTAAAGGGTTGCGAGACAAAACCTGAGTTAGAGACTTGTGCAGATGGATTACCATATAGTGCAGAAATGCCCTGCATTAATTCCAGTGGAAAGCAATATTTGGTTAGGACTGTCGACATGTAGGCCCAATTAAGCCTATCAAATGCCTTTTCAGCATCTAAGGCCAGGAAAAGGCTTTCTGAACCGTGTCTCTCTACATGGGATAGTATGTTTAGTATTTTCCTGGTGTTGTCGCAGCCTTGCCTGCCTTTAACAAATCCAGACTGGTCGTTATGTACAATATGGGGTATTATCTTTGCTAACCTATTCGCTATAAGTTTGGCATATAACTTGGTATCGCAATTCTGTAGGGATATGGGCCGAAAATTAGGGCAATGTGTGGGAGGTTTACCCGGCTTCGGTAGTGTAGAAATATGGGCTTGTTGAACCCGTCGGGTCCAGGCGACTTATGTTTTGGTAACTGTGTTATGGTTTGTAGTACTTCTTGAATCGTGAAAGGTTCGGTCAGTTGTTGTCCTTCTTCTGATGTAAGGGACGGTAGCTGAATATCTCGTAGAAAGTCATCAATGTCATTTTGCTGGGGTGCGTGGAGATCTCTGGCATCGGCTAGGTTGTATAATTTGCCATAATATTTGCCGAATTCTTCCACTATATCTTGTTAGTTGGTAATCTTATGACCTGCTTCTGAGTGGAGGAAAGCTATCTTGGACATTGGCGTCTGTGCCTTGAGTTGGGATGCTAAAACTTTGCCAGCTCTGTTACCGTCTTTAAAAAATTTATGTTTCATTTTGGTAAGGAGATATGTAGTCTTAGCTAGGTCCATGTCCTTCAAGCGGGCCTGGAGTTGGAGGATTTTTGTTGTGGTGGGAGACCTCTTGTTGGTGTGTGTGAGTGTGGCTAATTCAGTCAGAATTTTGGTATCTGTGACAAGGCATTGTTTTTTATTATAACTAGCGTGCTTGATGAGATGGCCTCTAAGGACTGCTTTGTGCGCTTGCCATAGGGTTTCTACCCCCACCTCTCCTGTGTTATTGAGAGATAAATACGCTTCTAAGTTTGCTGTGAGTTGTGTGATCAGAGTATGGTCTGTCAAGAGAGTATCGTTAAGTCTCCAATTTCGTTTGCCAGTTACAGGGTGTTGCATTGTGGTCGTCAGTGAGATGGGGGCATGATCAGACCACGTAATGTCTCCTATGCATACCTTCGTTATTTGTAGTGCCTGTGATTTGGGAATTAAGAATCGGTCTATACGAGAGTATGTCATGTGGCTAAGAGAGTGATATGTATAATCCCTGTCCAGGGGATCGAATGCTCTCCATATATCCAAGAACTCATGATCTAAAAGTGTATCTCCTATAACTTTTGCAGAGCGTGCCCTTTGTTTAGATGTAGTTTTTTTTACCTTGTCGGTAGAGGTGGTATCTAAATTTGGGTCAAGGAGAAAGTTTGTGTCCCCACCTATTATGATATTGCCAAACTTGTGTGCAACTGATAAGGTTAGAACTTTATCTAAGAAGGCCCGCTGGTCTGTGTGTGGGCCATATACATTAACCAGGATGAATCGGACATTATTAATTACACATTGTAAAATGAGATACCTCCCATCTCTATCGCCTATTCTTTTTATCAATTGGAAAGATAAATCCTTGCTTATCAAGATCGTCACCCCTCTCTTCTTTGATTTGTAAGTACTGTGGAAACCCAATGGAAAGTGTTTAGAGGAGAACTTGGGTTGGTTATCTTTTTGGAAATGGGTTTCTTGATAGAATGCTATATGTGCATTATGTTTTTTTGCTTCCGTGAGTGCCATTCTACGCTTCTGGGGTGAGTTTAAACCTTTGGTGTTCAAGGAAAATATGTTAAGAGACATTACATTTACACACAAGATTCGTAATATGACGCTTACAGAACTGGAAATTGTCTAGGGCTATAAAGTAGAGGTAGTGTCTAACAAAGTGGTGGCAGATCGCCATGCATTCATCCGGTCACCTATGTATTTTGTGGGAAGTAGCTTGTGTGAATAGTATTGCAAGGGAGCTAGCACAGACATTCGTCTTTAGACTAGTGATAGAGTGAGAGTATACATTCTCGTTACGTTCCTTCAAATTTACAAGGGAGAAATTATAGAAAAGGGGGAAACAAAAAACAAACAACCAACTATATACAAGAATAGTGTCTCCAGATTGAGACTTAACCATAACTTGGTCAATAGGCCAAAAAAGAGCCCATGTGGGGGGGGAGAGAGACCATACTTTGCCTCCGAAGGAGGGTATTTAAAGTGTAAATGGAGTGTACTTCGATTTCAGGTCAAACACAGTTTGCGCTTTCATATATATGTGACTCATGTCTTGATGGTGGGGCCCAGGAATAGGAGCCCCCCCATCAAGTCAGCATGTCTGTACAATTCAAGCTTATCAACTTTGTCATCAAAAAACATTTAAGTATTAGTTTGAAAATTAGTTTGAAAATTGGCAAATCTTGGGTTGTAAATATACCCTGACTGTGGCAGGGTTAAAGGAAACCTATAAGCGTTAAGCATAATGCAGTCACTTAGCTGTGGCGACAGTTTGCCAGTTCTGGGTCAATTTCATCGGGGATTTGACGAAGTATCGACAGGAGGAGGACTCGTTGGTGTTCGCTTCCACGGGCATACCCCATTCTGTCAAAAGCTTGTCTCTGTCCTCTGGTAAAATTAGATGGTGTTCTGTGCCGTTCCGTCGTATTATGAGCCTCGTGGGGAAGCCCCACTTATAAGGGATGTCTGCCACACGTAGTGCCTTAGTGATTGGGACGAAGGACCTCCGCATCTCTAGTGTCGCTGCCGAAAGGCCAGTGAATAGTTGAAGTTTGCTGTAAATCCCATGGAGCGACTGCACTTTCTTTGCTGCCTGCATGATAGCTTCTTTTGTCGTGTAGTAATGCAGTCTCGTAATGGCATCTCGCGGGACGGTTGTTGGGAGATGTTTAGGCCGAGGGAGTCTATGGATCCTGTCTAGCAGGAGCTCAGATGTTGGGACCTCCGGGAGCAGTTCATGAAAAAGTGCTTTCACATTCTTCCCTAGCTCTGCTGGGTTGATGTCTTCAGGTATGCCACGGATTCGGTTGTTGTTCCGTCTATCTCTGTCTTCGTGATCTGTCAGTTTTGTAAGCACAGAGGTTAGTTTAGCATCCAATGTTTCACAAGCGGAGACCACATTGTTGTGTGCAGCAATTATCTCTTCTGTCTTCGATTCCAGGCAATCTGTGAGGTCGCCTAGGGCTTTCACATCCGTTCTAATCTCTTTAGCCAGTTTGGCAAAATCTGATTGCAGGGAGGCTTGTAGTTCAGTAAGCAGTTTCTTAATTGAGGAGTCAGTAGCAGGTGCTGCTGTAATCGATATGGAGGTTTCGTCGCTTCTCCCAGAACTTGATGCCGGTGATGTGGACCTACCTGCGCCATCTTGTGCGCGGCGTGTCGGCGGTGATAAGGCCGTAACTTGCAATTCAGCTTGTTTCAGCTTTGATTTTTTAGCCGGGTGTTGCAACATCTTCCTCGCGGTGACACGCAGTAGCTTAAGTTAGGGAAATTCAAAATTTGCTCGTCTGATTGCTGTAATAAGCGGGCTCTCTCCAGGAGCTGATCATTTACACGTCCCTCTCCTCAAGCGGTCAGGCCACGCCCCCGCCTACTGACCTTTTTAACCTATCATGTTACTGCTATTCCATTTAAACCTCTCTTTCATTTCCCTTAAACTTAATCTAATTATTACATACCTGTAATCTCCTCATCAACCTCAGTCTTTGCCTAATCCTGTAATTCCTTCTACTCCCCCCGACACATTACTTTATCATCTTTATTCCCTATGCCATCTCCTTTATCACCTCACCTATATCCTTACAAGGAAGGCAGTTATTGTAACCTGAGATGAACTAAAAGTATAAATCTCTAGTGTTCGAGTGTAACAACCAAGAAATATTTAACAAAATATGAGAACTGGAGGTGGTCCCAAGCCCAAATAGGCTCTGGAGCACCAAGGATAGATTCTGTTAGTCTTCCCTTACTGGGCAAAAATAAAAAACACCTTTATTATAGGGTATATATATGTTCCCCAAAAAATAAAGGAAACTTATAAAAAATAAAAAATACTAACACATCTAATAAAGAAAATAATAAAAGTGGGGGAGATAGTAATGTATATAAGAGATAGGAGTGAGCAATTCAATCCCTATAACCATACAGCTAAATGTTCCTTTAAATCTCCATTTAATCTGTATGAGGCATAAACTGTGCCTACTAATAATAATATGGACTAGGAACACTATATGGAATAAGGATGAATAATATCTTATGTAGATAGAGCAATTGCTTAGTCTGGTATGAGGTTATAAATTGATATCCAGTTATAACATAGAAGTCGTAAACTAAGTATCAGTCGTGTATACGCCAGAACATCAAAGTCCTATACGGTATACTGCTGTTTCTTAGAGTAGTAACCTTGAACAGGATATCTACGACGTATTGTCTAAAGAGGGGAGCTAATTGCCCAAAAATGCTTGTACCCTGTATAGTATAGCAGCTTGCTAATGAATGATAAGAGCTTGCTTTAACAGAAATAATATCTGGAACGTGATATCTATCTTGGATAGGTCACTCAACAGAAAAAAACTGTAGCGTAGCCTTAAAACGGATTGTAAATAGTAAGTTTAAACAGGATAACAAAGACGTGCTGTCTAGAAAGGGGCTAATCGTCCCAGGAAAGCTTTAAACCTGTAGTCTATTACTGCTTACTAACTAAAGGCTTACATAACAACAGTCAGATCTAGAATGTATGTCTAAACACGATAGATCACTCCAAACGTTTCTGTAGCGTAGCTTCAAGGCAGGTTGCAATTGTGGTACCCTCGGATACTGTTATTGCTAACACTGTATCTTATAACCCGTGGTCTATTACTACTTGCTAACTGAAGGTTTGTATAACAGAAGTTGTATCTGGGATGTATGTCTAATCACGATAGATCACTCCAAACATTTCTGTAACCTGGCTTCAAGGCAAGTTTCAATAATATAAACCACGGATTCTACTGTTGCTAACACTATTCACAAGTAGCTGCTAACAATGTTACAGAGTGGCTGAGCAAAGCTATCCCCACAGTACTGATAGTGCATCAACTCCTATGAATCTCATCTACCTCCCCCCACCAAGTGAACACACAAAGTGCCGGTGATCAATTTAAAAGCATAACCTAACGCACGTTTCGGCGCTATGCAAGCGCCTTTCTCAAAGGTAAAAGTGACACTGCCGCTGACTTGGTTAAATATCCTGTTACCTTATTCAGGTATCCAATCATAGGGCGCATCCCCTTAGCATTTCGCGCGCCCAAATTCTCAATGGGTGGTCCAGGTCTCTTAGCTCCGCCCCTCCCCGTCATCACGGGGGTGTGTGTTAACGCGATTGCATATTGCGGTTGTGACTTGGGTCCAAGTGTGATGGCCAGAAAAAACCTGGGTTTGCAGACGGCTTTATTGTCATATAGTGTATATATCTGTATGATTAGGTGGACGCAATGTATTATGTAGTTCCTAAGGAACAACTATATGCTTATTTATTGTCACTAAAGGACGTGATATATTTCTGAAGCATGGAATAATGGTCTTTACTTTATTAAAGGGATACATATATACAGTAGTCCAATTTAAGAAAATACAGTGCTATATATATGTATACAACAGATACTAGTAAAGGGGATCAACAAATAGTAATAGAGCACTGGGCAGTGCCTAATATTATTGCACTCTTATTATACCCTTGCCTTCTTATCAAAAAGATAGTCACTATTATATGTGAATCCCCATAGTAGCCCCTATAGTCTATATGCCCTAGAATGGTGTCTCGATGTGTCACAATTTATGTTAGCATTATGTAAATAATATATCCCTCATTATATCACTGGTGTCAAGTAAATAAAAAAGTCCCAAGAAGACAAACTCTTATATATACAACCAAGAAATATTGTAACTAATTTGAAGAGTCAACGCACAGTTACAGAGGATAATTATTTTCTTCACAAAAAGAGTTCATATGGTACATGTAATAGTACTTTGTTTAGATTAATGCAATGTTGAGTTTTTGTGTTTTTAAATGTAATATTATTATTAATATATTATCAACTGTATTGTTTTTGCTAAAGATGATTTGCTAACAAATGTAATTGAAAAATAAAGAAAATTGTTTATGGTAATAAAATGTTCAGTTAGTTGTTGGCGTGAGGATGGTGGTGGTGGTGGTAAATATGAGCAAAGGAGAAATAGCTGTTACCTAAATGTGCTTTTACAGAGAAACAACGCTTTATTTTTTCACCTCTGTGCTGACATACAGTAGAGATTTATGGAAAGAATAATAATTTAAATACATTTCAATAATTAAATAAGCTCATTCCAATAAATCTTTGCTGTGTGTCACTATGAGTTGCACAGAGTAATCTTTTTGGCAGTGTAGGGTGACATAAGGCCCAGCGTGGTTCATTGCACACTGGAACAGTGAGTAAAATCATAAATATAATTTATTTATATACTGCTCTCAAGATAAAGAAACCTTATTTAAGTCCATCCAAATACCTATTTACATGTGACTGAAAGTACTATCTTAAAATCATTAACCCATTAACGACGGACGCAATTGTTTGAGTTATGAATCAAAACAAAACCTAAAATATGATCTATAAACTTGTTCAACCATAAATTACCTCTTTCACGTTACATGCACCCGCACTTATTATATATCATTTTGTTAAGGACAAATAGGGCTTTCATTTCACATCAAATATTTATATGTTAAACATAAGCTAATTAGAATAAAATATAATGGGTTTTGAGATATGAAGACATTTTCACCGTGAAATATGTTACCACAATATCACATCTTTGATGCACTGCAATAAAACACACATTTAATATTTGCAGTCTTCAATGTCTTACAAGTACAGCAATGCCTTCCTTAGAAAGGTTTTCTGGCATTTATAGAGCCAAATATGAACCCCATATACATACATGGAAATTTTATAAATGTATTTTCTGGGCCTTTGAGGCAGTATGGCAGCTGGAGAAAGACAATTGCATACCATTTGCAAAAGTAGACAAACCAGGGTATTCAATGGGGGTATGTCCAGTGTTTTTGTAGGTACTTAGTCACAAAACCTGGCCAAATTTAGTGTTCATGGTTTTTTTCTTTACTGCAATAGAACAACCATATTACTGTTCAACAATGTCATGTGAGTACATTAATATCACCTCATGTAAAGGAAGGGTAGGGTTTCTGAAACTTATAGGGCCAAATATGGGGTCTACTATGAGGGACAATAGGTGAATATTTATATCTAGTTTTCATTCATGTAAATTTTGCTGATTGGCCTGTTTGGCCTATGTCACATTTGAGACAGTATAGCAGTCATTGAGGTATGAAGATTACCCCTATGATAGCCTACCATTTGCAAACATAGTCATCATAGTGTATTCCAAATTGGGAATTTTGAGTTGCGTGTTGTAGCCAGTTTATAATGACTTTAGAATTTTTGACCTTCACATAAACAGGGAGAAGCCATGGTCAGGGGATCCAGAAGTTGAAGTAATTGGTATAACAAGACAATGAGTCAGTACAAACAGCTGACAAAGAGTAATCAGGACAAGCTGAGGTCAGATATCCAGAATAACTATTAACCAGGAAATCA
This sequence comes from Pelobates fuscus, assembly GCF_036172605.1. NCBI lineage: Eukaryota > Metazoa > Chordata > Amphibia > Anura > Pelobatidae > Pelobates > Pelobates fuscus. Next base: position 174,397,253 of record NC_086318.1, on the reverse strand, counting down.
AGATCACATACAGAGTCCTTTGACTTGGTAGTTTAACTCTGGATGGTACACTTGAAACAGTCTGTAACATGTAGGCCAGGAAGACATGGGTAGGAAGGGCAATAGTATGTAGACTCCTTCCTAACTCCCTTTTTGCAGACTGTTGCACATGCATCTTTGCTGGCTTAACTTATTGTGGGTTGCGGGGGCAATTCTTCAAGGAAAGTACTTGCTGCAAAACCTGTTGAAATCTTCTGATTCAAATGTGGGAGGATTAGAGGGCTGGATAAACAAAATATCTGATAAAAGCTTTTGCTTGAGATCTAGAAAAGTGTGCGGTTTCCCCTGTGCCTACTTTTTTGTACAGCTCACTCTGATCCAACAGTCTGACAAACTTGAGATACAGATTTATTAACACGGTCCATAATTTGCAGCGAAACAGAGGCACACTACTACTCCCAGTAGCAGTGCATGCAGCATAACCTCAAGACAGGCATCATCATCTGCTTGCTGAGATCCAACTGGTCTCTAATCTCACTGTTTCTCACTTAGTATTTTAAAATCTGGTGGTTACTAATAATAAAAAATATAAACAACAAAAAAAAAAATTATGCTGATGCTGTGGCTCCCCATTTTTTCAAATGCCTTTCATTGTAGTAGCTTTGACTTGCCTGGCTGAGTCTTGCAGTGCCTACTAGGCTTTTATCATATCAGGAGTTTCTATGTTATACATCACTAAGCTGATACACTGTGGACTATTTAGACTATACGTTTGTATTTTATGTGTATCTATTTGGACATTTTTGATGCTCTGTTTTATGATTTAATGTGATATATAGTGATTGCTTTTATTATTACTTTCACTACAACTTTTCAATTCACTGTTTAGTGAATATATCATCCTACTTATTCTGTCCTTCTATATCTACTCCTGGCTTAGGTTTTTATAAGTGTTTTTTTTTTTGCCTTGCATATCTAAACAAATATTTCAACACATCTATTTGGGCTTAATAAAAAACAAAATTAATAGCGCACCTTTTATCCATTTGTGGTGTTACTTCTGTTTTTAAATCCATCGCCTCACTTCCAATTGGGCTACTGCCACCTTTTAAAATCTTATAATATTTTAAAGACATCTTTAGTGTTTTTAATAAAGATGAGTTCCCAACTACCCCATACACATTCATATCCAAATACATTTTAATAATAAAAACAAAACCACCATAATCAATATCACATATTAATCCCAAAACAATATAAATCCCAACACACTATCAGTATTTGTGCCAGTGTCTCTCATTGTCTTAATAACTCTTCATCAGTCATGAAAACTGCTAACACCATGATGCAGCCCGAGAGACATAAATATGAGTGGAACGTTTATAAAATGCCATGTTACGACTTGGGTACACCCAGATGTTATTACCTTTCTTTAGGTTACACCATCATTTGGTGTAACCACCTTACATGACTACCCATACAGTGTCCACACAATTATTACTGTTCTCGTTAGGTTTGATATTATAGTCCACTATATAGTTTTCAATATCCATAGCCAACAATGTAATTTAGAGTGCAAAGTTAATCAAGCTACTATTAAAATGTGCACACTCACCTCCTGCATCTTCTCTACTTTGTCAAAGTCCATCGCTATTTGCTTTAGAATATGCTCTTGCAATGCAGACAGTTGTACCATCAGCTACACCCTCTCCCATTAGCATGTGTAGCTCACCCACTATCAATGTTACCATGACCACCACTACCAGTACCACAATAATCAACATTTCATTAGCATTAATCAACCAAGCACTAGTGTACCAGCTTGTGTTGAGACAGCTTCCACTGCCCTAAATGCAATCCATACATGACTTTAGCAGCCACAGGGAAAATAGCTTCCTTGAAGGTTGACTTAAAAAGTGCAAATTGGGCAGCAAGGAAGTGAGAAGGGGGAGAGTGAAAGGTTCTCACTAGTCCATGTATAAGCAAACAGATGCAATGACACAACAAGTTTGTATCAACAAGGGAAGAAGCAGAAAGAGAATGTACTAAGGCAAGCAGCAAGTACTGTATCTGATTCTGTGTAATCAAAAGCCAACAGTGGTACCTCCTCCAATACCAGTATCACAAGTGTTAGGCAGATCAATAGGGATGGTGAGGATACTGGCATTCGTCGAAAGAGGCAATTGGATTGCTCATTATCAGGTGAATTAAAAATAAGACAAAACAATTAAAAACAAGAATTTCCCATGCTTGGATGTTACTGCCAGTGCCACTTACACCCATTTTGATTCACTGATTTGAATTGTTTTATTGATTTTCAATTTGCTTCTTTGCCACTGCTTGTGCTTTACATATTGCAATCTTTTTCCATCAACAATATACAGTGTGTTGCAGTTTACTACACAAGTGAACATTGCCTGTGAAGAAAAAAAAAATGTAACATGTGGTGGCGGTGCATGTAATGTTTTCAAATGCCTTTCTATTTAATTGTAGTGGTTCAGTTCTGAGTGACTACATCTGCCACTGCACAGTTGGAAGAAGCTGATAGAGCACAGTTTTTTTCTCCACATGGAAGGACGTCACTCGCTACAAAATGGATGTTTTGTTGGATTTGTTCTTTTTTTCTGAGTAGGTTGTCAATTGCCAACTGTGCCAATTGACTTTTTCCTTTCATTTTATGAACAATCCTTTATTTTTTTTAAATTTTTAAATTTTTTAATTCTTTATTTTGTTTGTGTATGCAATTAACAAATGTGTTTGCTTTGCCACAACAACAGAAGCAAACTAAATGATGTACACACGATATTAACAGTATGACATTGAAGACATTGCACAGTTTTTATGTTAAGTTTTCAGGATGAGCATGCATGTCATAGCATAGTCATAGTCATAGCAAGGTGAGCAAGAAAATTAGGTTATAACTAGTCATACGAGGTAAAACTCTTAACAATGCGTTCTGGCTATTAACATAATTTTCCGATCTTGACTCAAGTTAAAGATAATCTTGTATAGCTCGGTGCATGAGAGAAAGTAAACAGTAAAAACAAGGAAGAAACACAGGTAGCCAGCATCCCTGTCCACATTAAGCTACTTAGCACTATCTCCCGGCTTGGTCCCCGCCCTTCATGGTTTGTGGCGTGATAGAGTGTGCATAAAAGACATTAGTCCTATACACTGTCTATGGTATAGCTTGCTGATCATGAGAGTAGTGAATGGAAGCATGGTACCAGTGAGTGACATATAACATAACTATTATCAAATACCATGCATAATGTGTAAGTAGTCGTTTAAACCCCCTGAAAACAGGCATAACATTTCACTGCTTATTGGGTCTAGATAGGGGAGAGACATGAGTCCCTGCATAGAAGATAAAGCATTGGAGCATATTGGAGCTGGTGTGTGAGTTAACCAGTCCCCTTCAGTGTCCAATACGGCATGGAGTCTGGGGAGACCAGATGAACATAACTCCAAAAGAAAGTAAATGAAAATATAAATATGCTAGCTTGACTATTTGGTGTCTCTGAGTGTGGACCATATGAGTAGAAAAAAAAACAAACAGTTATGTTAGCTGATAGTAAGCATTAAGGATATAGGGGCCATCCTCTGGAGTGAGTGGGAAAGTCCCCCTTCAGGCCTGGCTTCATCCGATGCCGCTTCTGCATCTCAGGTGCCTTGTGTACATGTCCATCAGGATCTGGATCAGGCTGAGGTCCAGGGTGTTGCGTGTTGGGTACCCCCCAGGGGGCAGTAGTCTCCCTTCACTATGTGGTAAAGATAGGGTAGAGTTTGCGGCAGTGGTGTGTTCCGTTGCCTGGCTTCCAATTGCCGTTACCGGCCGGGAGGCCAGAGTTTTCGCTCGTACTCAGACGGTGGGTGTTCGACTTTTTGGTGAGCTGTTACGGGGTGGGTTTCGCCTGAGATTGCGGGGCCTTCTGGCAGGGCGCTGCTTCCCAGCTGGGACTGTATGCTTGAGAGAGGAGCGGCGAGGGGGTAGCCCTGGTCTTTGTGGAGGCTTTAGGTGACTCACCATTGGGCAAGGATTTGGGTGCTGGAGCTTGCCTCTGGTTTCCCGCCTCTCTCTCCCCGCCCTCCGGGTCACTCTCAGGGCCCATGCTGGTGCTGTGGGCTTCCTTGAGACTGAGGTGTCCCTGCGTTGAAAGATCTTGGCCCAGAAGTCTGCGAATATGCGGTCTAGCCGCTCAGACAATGGGGGCAGACAGAGCTTAGGTGCTGGTGTCCACGTGGCTCCCGCCATGTTATGTGCCAGCGGTCCTGCGGTTCTGCTGATCTGAGGTTGGTGCCTCCGTTCTGGACTGTATGCTTTAATTGCCGGGATATCCCTCACCGGCGGGAGGGGGGGAGAGGGTGATCCGAGGAGACCTATAGTAGAATAGGCTGCAGTCGGCTGAGGGATCGGCCGCCTCCCCCATGCCTCCCGAGTAGGCCGCAAGTAGGCCTCAGGTCTGTCCCCTGGATGCGGTCACCTGTGTTGGTCGTGGACCCTGTTTTGACTCTTCTCCATATTAAGCCTCTGTCTCCGGGGCTGAAACACAAGCAATATGTAGCTGTCATGCCTTAACTATGGTATCCTCTTACTTCCTGGTTCCACGGAGCCTAGCCACACCCCTTTATGACACGGTCTCCTTATTTAATCCGACCACACCAGCTGATCGACGCTGGATTATTGAACTACGTTCCGTACTCACAAACCGGCTACAACTTCGTTGTGAAAGCCTTCTGTTACCGGACCGGACTGGAAGACACTTCAAGTTCCCTTCACCTCTCCTCATCCACGACTAAAGCTGAACTCTCTTCACTTATGATAACCGCCTCTGAGGAGATCTCGGGAACCAGTGTTCTATGTGCCGGAAGCTAAGTAAAACCTCTGTGATAAGCGTTACATCTCAAAGCCGTTATTTCCTGTCTCCAAAGTCCTTCGTTAAAACAACCCAGTTACAGCTATCTTCAACTCATTCACTATACAAGTTAGCTGCATCTGTCTTGCTTCAGTTAAATGCTATGGAACAGCTATTGTAACTTCTTATCACCTAATTCGTTAATACTACTAAGAGACTCTTTCTGATTCAGTGTCTGCTAATTACTACCGTTTACTACTTAAAGCTACAGTGCCTGTAATTGTGGACTTCAGTTATCGTTTACTACTTAAAGCTACAGTGTCTGTAATTGTGGACTTCAGTTATCGTTTACTACTTAAAGCTACAGTGCCTGTAATTGTGGACTTCAGTTATCGTTTACTACTTAAAGCTACAGTGCCTCTAATTGTGGACTTCAGTTATCGTTTACTACTTAAAGCTACAGTGCCTGTAATTGTGGACTTCAGTTATCGTTTACTACTTAAAGCTACAGTGCCTGTAATTGTGGAATTCAGTTATCGTTTACTACTTAAAGCTACAGTGCCTCTAATTGTGGACTTCAGTTATCGTTTACTACTTAAAGCTACAGTGCCTGTAATTGTGGACTTAAGTTATCGTTTACTACTTAAAGCTACAGTGCCTGTAATTGTGGACTTCAGTTATCGTTTACTACTTAAAGCTACAGTGCCTGTAATTGTTGACTTCAGTTATCGTTTACTAATTAAAGCTACAGTACCTGTAAATTGGACTTAACGTCACAATATCTTCTACTTTTTATAATAAATATTCAAACTATAAGAAATCTGCAGTTGTGTTCCTTCATAACAAATGTTTAAACGTGACAGAATAATCCAGCCCTTGTAATGGATCCAGCAGATTTCGATTCTACGATAACTACGCTGAATCAAAGAGTTGATACACTAGCCCAAGGTGTGCAAGACCTGCAAGTTACTAACGAAAGAATTCTTACTTATGTCAGAGATTTACAAACTCATACTCCTCATACTATTCTGCACTCGGCTAGCGATCCTGCTGTATGTAACCCTGAAAAGTTCTCTGGAGATCGTTCTAAATACAGGGAGTTCCTTAACTCTTGCAAACTATTAATTGCTTTGAAACCTAGATCTTATCCTACAGAAAGAACTAAGGTTTGTTCGGTTATTTCCTTTCTAAGAGGTGAACCTATGTCATGGGCCCATTCCTTTCTGGAAAACGATGACCCCATCTTAGACTCACTGGATGAATTTTTTGAAGCCATGTCTCTTCTCTATGAAGATCCTAACAAACAAGCTACAGCTGATTTAACGATCAGTCCTCTACAGCAAAGAAATAGACCCGTTGAAGATTACATTGCTGAATTTAAAAGATGGGCAGTAGAAACGCAATGGAATGACATCACATTGCGCAACCAATTTCGAATTGGTTTATCTGAAGCTGTAAAAGATGAACTATCTAGAACAGAACTCCCTACTACTTTGAACGCTCTAATTCACCTATCAATCAGCATTGACAGAAGATTAAGAGAAAGAAAGGCCGAAAAAGCCCTCTTACATTCTAAAGACCGAAAACCTTTCACTCCCTCAAAAGCTCCTGAAAAGACTTCCTTACCAAGCGAACCTATGGAAATAGGGGTAATAAGAAGTCCTCTCACTCCTGAAGAGAAGAACCGAAGACGTCAATTAAACCTATGCATGTATTGTGCTTCTCAAGATCATTTGGTTCCTGATTGTCCCTTATTGAAACGGACAAAGGGCGGTAGGCAAGCCTATGCCTCTGCTATCTTAAGTGCACTCCCTTCTACACCAACCACTCAGTTCACTCCTATATCTCTCATACTACAGTGGGATAAGGTGAGAATTATGACTGAAGCTATCATCGATTCTGGTGCAAATGGGGTATTCATCGATTCAACCTTTGTAACAAAGAATAAAATTCCTTGTGTTCGAAAAAACACTTCTGTTCCTATTAGAGTGATTGACGGCTCCCTTATCTCCTCGGGACCGATTCTTCATGAAACCATCCCTCTAAAGGTAACCACCAATCATATTCATACTGAATTTCTAGTATTTGATGTTATTCCATCACCTCTCTATCCCGTTATAATAGGGATCAACTGGTTAAGGAACCACAACCCTCAAATTTCTTGGTCTCCCTTCTCTCTCACCTTTAACTCCCATTATTGTAAAGAAACATGTTTACAACAAATTCCCATTCTTCAGATCTCCAAAGAACCAACTATACCTTCTTGTTATTCAGACTTTTCAGACGTATTCAGTAAAAAGGAAGCAGAAACGCTCCCACCTCATCGTTCCTACGATTGTCCTATAGACCTCATACCTGGTGCCCCAGTACCTTTTGGGCACATCTACCCTCTCTCTGAGTCTGAATTGCAAATTCTCAAAGAATATCTGGATGAAAACCTACGGAAAGGGTTCATTAGACCCTCTAGTTCACCTGCAGCCACAAGTATGTTTTTTGTGAGAAACAAAGACCAGACTATACGTCCTATCATTGATTACAGAGCTTTAAACAAAATCACAGTTAAAAATCGTTATCCTCTTCCCCTCATCAATGAACTGGTTGAACGATTAAAAACTGCTACCATCTACACTAAGCTTGACCTTCGCGGGGCATATAACCTCATCAGGATAAAGGCTAATGATGAATGGAAAACTGCTTTCCGAACAAGATATGGCCTCTTCGAATATCTGGTGATGCCTTTTGGCCTCTGCAACGCCCCTGCAACTTTTCAACATTTCATAAATGATATCTTTAGAGACCTATTGGACGTCTGTGTTATCATTTATTTAGATGATATTCTCATATACTCCAACACTCCTGATGAACATAGAAAACATGTCAGATGGGTGTTATCCAGACTCAGAACTCACAAACTATTCGCTAAACCCGAAAAATTTATTTTTCACGTCAATGAAATAACCTTCTTAGGTTATGTTATTTCCCCTCATTCAATAAGTATGGATAATTCAAAAGTCGATTGTATCATCAACTGGCCTGTTCCCTCTACAGTAAAAGAATTGCAGCGATTTCTAGGGTTCGCCAACTTCTACAGAAAATTTATTAAAAACTACTCTGAGATAGCTCACCCACTAAATCAACTTAACAGTAAAAAATATCCCTTCAATTGGAACGAGAAGGCTCAAACTGCCTTCAATGAATTAAAGAGAAAGTTTACAACAGCTCCTATTCTTCAACTTCCAAATCCTTCATATCTTTATGTCCTTGAAACGGATGCTTCGGAAATTGCAATTGGAGCTGTCCTTTCTCAACATAAAACTCCTCAGGAACCTCTTCATCCAGTCGCCTTCTTCTCACGATCATTATCTCCTGCCGAAAAGAATTATCCTATAGGGGAAAAAGAATTATTAAGTATCAAAGTGGCTTTAGAAACCTGGAGACACCTTCTTGAAGGTGCTCAGACCCCTTTAATCGTATATACTGACCATAAAAATCTCGAATATCTTCACTCCAATAAAACATTGTCTGCTCGACAAGTAAGATGGAATCTCTTTTTTTCCCGGTTCAATTTCCAAATCGTCTTTAGACCTGGGTCTAGAAACAAAAAGGCAGATGCCCTTTCCAGGATCCATAAAGACACTATATTTGAACGTCCTCCGCCTACAGTCATTGGAATCTTATCTTCTCTTATTGACGACATTAAAGATCTCAGTGAAGATGCTCTTGAACTTCCTAAATCAATTAAATTATCCAAGAAAAACGGTCTCTACTATTTTAAAGACCGGATTTATGTACCTCCCTCTTTCAGAATTAAAGTACTTGAATTTATTCATGATTCTCCTCTGGCAGGTCATCCAGGTATAAAAAAGACCCTTGAATTGTCTAAGAGATACTATTGGTGGCCTCGTCAAGACCAAACTATTGAATCTTATGTCAAATCTTGTTCTATATGCCAAAGATCCAAACATGTCCATCATCAACCATTCGGTCAATTATTGAATTTACCGATTCCTGAACGGCCTTGGCAATCCATTTCTATGGACTTCTTGGTGGAACTACCTCCTTCTCACCATCATACCACCATTTTAGTGGTAGTAGACCGCTTCACGAAAATGTCTCATTTTATTCCTTTAAAGAAGTTACCCTCATCCTCTGAACTTTCAAAAATATTCCTTGACAACATAGTTAAACTTCATGGACTGCCAGACGAAATCATTTCAGACCGAGGAACTCAGTTTACCTCCAAATTCTGGAATGCATTATGTGCTACTCTTCATATCCAACGTAAACTATCATCTGCATATCATCCTCAAACAGATGGACAAACTGAAAGAGTCAACCAATGCTTAGAGCAATATCTACGATGTTATTGTTCTCACTTACAAGACGATTGGATAACATGGTTACCCATGGCAGAATTCGCATACAATAACTCTTTTCATACCAGCAGTAAAATGACTCCATTTTTATCCAATTATGGAATTCATCCCTCCTCATTTCCTGCTCAGACAGTTTCTTCATCTAACCTCTCCGATTCGAATCAAATCTCTCATATGTCCTCTTTATTCAAGAAATTGCATGAAAATCTAGAATTGGCCTCCTCCAATCAAAAGAAGTTTTTTGATACAAAAAGACAACCTCCTCCCTCTTATGAAATCGGTGATCTTGTCTGGCTTTCCTCAAAGAACATCTCTACAAACCGTCCATCAAAGAAGTTAAGTTCCCTTTTTCTTGGTCCTTTTCCGATAATATCGGTTATCAACCGTAATGTTGTTAAATTGAAGCTTCCACCTACTTTGAAACTACATCCTGTTTTTCATGTGTCCTTGCTAAAACCTCATCATCCTGACCCTTTCCATAGAAATGTCACTACTTCTCCTGATCCCATATTGGTCCAGGGTGAAGAAGAATACGAAATTCAAAGTATACTGGATTCAAGGATTCATCGTGGCTCTTTACAATACCTCATCAGATGGAAAGGATATGGAATTGATGAAGATACATGGGAAAACTCCTCTGTCGTTCATGCTGACAAATTGATTTCCAAATTTCACAAGCGTTACCCTTCTAAACCAAGTCAATAGCACCCAGAGGTTGCTCATTAAGGAGAGGGTACTGTCATGCCTTAACTATGGTATCCTCTTACTTCCTGGTTCCACGGAGCCTAGCCACACCCCTTTATGACACGGTCTCCTTATTTAATCCGACCGCACCAGCTGATCGACACTGGATTATTGAACTACGTTCCGTACTCACAAACCGGCTACAACTTCGTTGTGAAAGCCTTCTGTTACCGGACCGGACTGGAAGACACTTCAAGTTCCCTTCACCTCTCCTCATCCACGACTAAAGCTGAACTCTCTTCACTTATGATAACCGCCAACTGGGCAATAATGGCCACTAGTTTTAAATATTTAGCCTTCACCTGTCGCAGTGCATCTCTCCTACCACTATATCTTCCACAATGCATCTTCCATCAGCCATATCTCCCAGAATACATCAGGCTCAAGCCACACCTCTTCACCCCCAATGACAGGGAAGGAATGAATAGCAGGTAATGGTGCAGATGGAAACTGTGTTCTCTCTGTTTGTGGTAGGAATTGTTAGATAGGGAATGATCCTCATAGAGAACAACAAAATGCTGCCCCTCAACAAGTACGTTTAGGGTCCAATAGGGTCAGCTTTGCAGTATACTAAACAAATCCATTCACTATCAACCACTTCTTGTTTTACAAGGTTAGAATACAATTTATTTAAAAATAGTATACAAATGTACAATAAATAATTTTAGAAATGCATATTTTTCTTGCATCATACAGTAGCTGTGACAAAATCAGCTAAGTAAAACTGGTCAAATATCATGCTTATTGTTATTTGTATTATTAGCTGCTGAAACAGCAGAAGTAAAAATTGTGACTATATTATAGCATAATTCCCACATACAGAAATATCTATTTGTAAAATGCAAGCATTTGAAATGTGTTTACAACCTTCTATGAGCTGTCTTGCTCTATGCAACGTCACAATACTACCTAAGTATTCATCCTCACTGTTAGATGAATACCTAAATACCTAGGTAAACATACCTACCTAAGTATACATCCTCACTGTTAGAATACAGAAATATAACTTTTTTTTTTCCTTTGAAACTTCCTTTACTTTGTTTTGGGTTGGGGTGTTATTTATATCCCATTTACTGTGATTCAGAGTTTTAGAATTGAGCCCTTGCAGATAAATTAGATTTATGGGTTAAATTTTGTTTTACATTGCTTTGTAATATTGGTAGTTAAGAGGTTAGAACATTTATGATATGGGGCAAAAGAATAGAGACAAAAGTAAGAGACAATAATATTTCTAGTAAGACAACATGCTCCTTAAATTCGCTGTCTGAAATAACAATGATAAAGTATTTTCAACAGACACACGTATAAATCATAACATTTAAAAAAAAAGTTGTGCAGATACTGTAGTACAGACTGCCCTGCTTCAATCTTTTATCTTCACAAAACATCCATCAAAGTTTGTTAAATTTGTTAAGATGAACAATACACTAATTTCACTGAATTGAAAGGTTAAAATGTGAATTTCTTCATGCATTGGGAGTGCAGAACTGAAAGCATCCATTTTTCAAGTAAGTTTTAGAACAGTTTTACACCATTACTTTAAAAGGTTATGAGCCTTTACACATCCACTAGAGCACTTACGAAAGTCACAATATGAAATAATTTCTAACACACTTCAGGTAGCACATAAGAACCATAAAAAAGTTTTGTGAAAATGAAATGATAGCTTTTTTATGATCACATTTACCAAATATGTTTCCTAGAAATATCAGTCAAAATATATTTGCATTAATCAAAAAAAAAAAAAATAAGAATACAATATCTTCTTCTTGGAAATCAAGTTAAGGATTTTTATACCTAACCAGAATTTAGAGGTTTACTTGTAGCTATTTTCTAGATTTTCATATTGTTCATAAATATAATACAGAGTTTGAAAAATTATATTTCTTTGTTATGGGAAATGTTTCAAACAAGCTGCAAGGTTTTTCATTTCATCGCATTATATTATTCTTATTAAGCTATGATTTACATTTTAAATGTAGATAAAATACTGTTGAAATACAATTGAATAAGAGTAACTTTACAGTTTACCTCTCACTGGGGATGAATGTTATAATTCCCTTTGTATATGTCTTTGCCATATACATAAAGTAACCACTAGTCTGGAATATTGAAAATTCCGGCGTGGTTCCGAGGATCTTAAATAGACTACCTTTTCTGGTCAGTCCATTATCAAAGACAGTCAGGATTATCTCTAATTATGGAGCACATTTCTTTCCTTTTATTTAATATTTTTTTAAATCATTGTATTAGTTTACACATTTTTCTTCCACTCTTGGAACGGAACTCATTATTAAGGACACATCTTATTGACACTCACCTTCGGCTTGCATGTCTTTTGTGCATCTTGGTCATGTGACTGGGTGGAAATTATGTGTCATGTGGTCAGGCACTGAAGTCCCTTCCAGGTCTCCATGGATTTACTGAACATAGACTTTAATGTTGATTTCTGTGGATAAATAATTTGGAACATTTTTGTAGAATATGAAATCGTATGGAAAGCTTATTTATTAAGGCCATAGGTTTTTAGCCATTTCTGTAAATGAGCAATGGTTAATTTTTTTTAAATTGATTAACTTTTATTATTGACTGAAAAATAACTTTTGTCTTTACAAAGTTTTAATTACAGTAGCCACATTAAATGGTATTACATATAGTTGTGATCGGGGACCAAGGTCATGCTTGATTCAACTACTCAAAGCAAAAGTCGGTTGAAGTGGAACCAATGGCCAGGGTAGGCTTGTAAATAAAGAAAGACTTCATGGGGAATATAAAAAAATAATTAAAGAGTGAGGAGTGTGGAGTCTCATTCAATATGCCTGCTGTCTCGAGGTACAAGCCATAGGAGATTTAAAGACCAGATTAACCCCTTCCACAATTACAGGCCTTTTAGCCCAAAACATTTGTGGTAATGGAACAAGACTGTAATTGATTCAACTCCGTAAATCAAAAGTCAGCTAAAGTGTGCTAGAATTGATGGTCGGATTAGGCCTGTAAATAAAGAGGACAACATTTTAATCCAATATTTTCAATGCTATATTTTATTTATACAACAGCAATTACCATGCCAAATGACATTATACATAACATGGCTCGGGTAAAGATATACATCTGGCATAACCACTTACTTTCACTGAACCATTGACTTTATAATGTGAGCAGGGATGTTGCACTTGAAGGCCTAAAATTGAGTGTTGGGGGTAAAGTAAGGATATACAATGCTGTAAGATATAGATTAACAGAGTGTGCAAGGGTGGAACAAAAATAAGTGAAATACATTATGTTGTCTAATAAAAAGGGTTCTATAACATTATTATGAGCATGTGACCTCTGCAACAGGTGATGCTCTGCACAATTTCAACTTGATGAGTTGGTGACCTCTGCAAAAGAGGAAGCTTAGTAACAAATACCAATTTGATGAGCTTAGTAGATAAGTACTAAAAAACACAAACCACAAACTATGGTGCATTACCCTTTATGTAAAAAAGCAAAAAACAAATATACATACAAATAAAAAGCCCCCCAATGTACTGTACTCACAAACAGCTGTGGGGTATGGTGGCATAAAGCTGAAACATATTCTAAAACAGCTCTTGCTGAATGCCAAAGATAAGAAATGCGTTGCTTCCCTTAGATAGGTGAAGGTCTGATATGCAGTCTCACTGTAGTCAAAAACGGTTCAGAAGCCAAAGTCCAGAAAATGTCAAAAACCGTGATTGTTCACTGCCCTCTCCTAAGCGTTTCATGAGATTGTTCTCACTTCCTCAGGAAGCCTCCACCAATACCAGCTAAAAAGCCCGTCATCTGCAGCTTTAACTCATGTGGGTACAGAACAGGCAGAAGCACTTCCTTTAGGGGGACTATGTATAGTGCATGACTTCAAGGATAGAAGAAGCTCACAAGACAGGAAAAACAGTAAGCGGTTCCGGACAAAAAGGTTCGCAGAGCCTGGTCCATTCTGTGGTCTGACTCCTCCATCTGACATGAAGACACTTGTTGACCTAATTATGCAGGATAATTGACTCTGTTGTAATCTCAGGATAAGTAATGCAAAATTAAGTCACATAGGAAAATAGTAAGCTAGAAACATATTACTGAACCTTTGAGTGGCCTAGCTTGCAGTGCCAAATACAGGACATAGCAATAATGGAGAAAGCGGACACATAAATAAACGAGTGTCTCAACAGAGACCCTGCTATATAAACAGTAATAGAGCCAAGAACCAAACTCTCTTGCAAAGCGCCAAGCAATTTATATATATTCACAGATAAAATACAGATACAATTCATATCTTGTAATACCATTTTTATTGGATTAACAGATTTTTTTAATGACAAGCTTTCAGGAGAACCTCCCTTTCTCAAGACTAAAGCATTTCTAAATGAGACGACACATAGAATTCAAACTTGAGTTGTGATACAGGCACTGGCATACATATAGCGGTCGCAGGGGTCGCAGCTGCGACCGGGCCTGTCACTCCAGGGGGCCCGGCCACCCTGCAGACCCCTGCAACCGAGAGCCCACCATCATCATTTGGTGCTCATTGGGTGGCCCATGCTGTCAGGACCACCCGATGGAGATGGATTGTCAGGGGGCCCGGTCAGCGCTGCGGCACTTTAACAGCATGACTGGGCCCCCTGTGATGAGATCATCACACGCTGGGAGGAAGTGACTCCCCGCAGGGCTCGAGTCTAGCTGGAATGCGTGGGAATGGCGTTCCTGCACTTTTTTTAAATGCTGCCTCCAAATGCCCCCCGTGTTTCCCCTGTCATGGGGGGGCCCAAGAGTTGGCCTGATGGCCACCTGATGGACCCCCCTGGTGGACGGCTGTCTCCCTGTCAGACGTGGCAAGGGAGCTTTGTTCTCCCAGCTCTGCTCCCTTGTGAGCCGTTTGCTAATGCCGGGAGCTGGAATATGATGTCATATTGCAGCATCAGTAGACAGCCGCGCAGAGCCGACAGAGCAGAGCAGAGAGGACACAGCTCCCTCACCGCATCTGATAGGGAGACAGCCGTCTGCTGCACTGAAGCCTACTGGACCCCAGAGACAGGTCCACGCCAGCTATTCAGGTAGGGAGGCTGGGTGGACATTTTTAAATTTTAAATAATAATAATATTTTGTGTGTTTCTGTGAGTGCATGTGTGTGTGTGTGCCTGTGTATGTGTGTGTGTGTGTGTGTGTGCATGTGTGTGTGTCTTTAAGTGTGTGTGTGTCTGAGTGTGTGTGTCTGTGAGTGTCTGTGTATGTGTATGTGTATGTGTGTCTGTGAGTGCATGTGTGTGTATGTGTCTGTGAGTGTATGTGTAAGTGTATGTGTGTGTGTCTGTGATTGTATCTGTGTGTGTATATGTGTGTGTGTGTGTGTGTGTGTGTGTGTGTGTCTGAGTATGTGTGTGTGTCTCTGAGTGTGTGTCTGAGTGTGTGTGTCTGTGAGTGTATGTGTCTGTGTGTGTGTATCTGTGTGTGTCTGTGTATGAGTGCATGTGTGTGTCTGTGAGTGTATGTGTGTGTCTGTGAGTGTATGTGTGTGTGTTTGAGTGTGTGCACCTGTCAGCTATCACTTAGAGCCCAAGCGGGAGGAAGAAGAGGGAGTCAGAGTGGGAACTCTGACGCCCATCAACCTGAGCCACCATTGGACCCCAGGGAAATCCCCCCCCCCCCGCACTTAAAAGGTAGGAAACAGGAGGGTGACTTAAATATTATGTGAATGTGTGTTTGTTTATATGTATGTATGTGTCTGTGTCTATCTGTCTGTCTGCATGTATGTGTGCCTGTTTGTTTGTATGTATGTGTCTTTGTATGTATGTCTTGTGTGTGTGTGTGTGTGTGTCTGTATCTATATGTGTGCCTGTCTGTCTGTTTGCATGTATGTATGTATGTATGTGTCTTTGTATTTATGTCTTGTGTGTGTATGTCTGCATGTATGTGTGTCTGTCTGTATGTTTGTGTCTGTGTCTATCTGTCTGTATGTATGTATGTATGTATGCCTGTCTGTTTTATGTATGTATGTGTCTGTGTATGTATGTGTGTGTGTGTGTGTGTGTGTGTGTGTATGTATGTGTGTGTCTGTGTGTGTGTGTATGTATGTGTGTGTCTGTCTGTATGTATGTATGTATGTGTGTGTGTCTGTCTGTATGTATGTATGTGTGCCTGTCTGTCTGTATGTATGTGTCTTTGTGTGTATGTTTGTTGTGTGTGTGCCTGTATGTATGTGTGCTTGTCTGTTTGTATGTATGTGTCTACGTATGCATGTGTCATGTGTGTATGTGTCTGTATGCATCTGCCTGTGTGTGTCTCTGTATGTATGTGTGGGTTGTGTGTGTGTTTATCTCTCGGAGGGGAGTTAGAGAGGGTGAAGAGGGAAGGGGGGCCCCATGAATCATTTTTGCACTGGGGCTCCATGGGTTGTGTGTACGCCAGGGGTTAAAGCAACATGTGCAGATAAGACACAGGTTTCATAGAAAAAAAATATATATATATACATACACACACATTATTTTCAACATAATTATAGCAAAGGAGGCATAAGATAATTGAGCTTTGTATGTGAAAGTTACCCTGATATAAAAAAACAAGGAGGCTGCCTTGCGGAACGATGCAAACTAGTTTGCACAATCACCAGAGGAAAAAAGTTAAACTGAAAGGAATCATCCATATAAAAATGAGCCCTACGTGGGAGCATCTAGAAAGAGACAAACATCTGTTGTCCTGTCAAAAGGGGCATGGTAAGAAATTATTGATGTCATGCGAGAAAGGTACTGCCCTTTTAATAGGTGCCAGCCAATCATCCATACTGGGGAGGAGCTGTACAAAACTTTGCATCAATAGCTCTACCCCATGTAAATCAAGCATCACAAATGGGAGTAAGAGAAACCTGAAGTTTTAGTCAGCCATCAGATATGTACTGAGAGAAGTTTGTACACTGAACCTAAATTACTCATCATTTTACAAGCAGTTTCATAAAAAGATTAGAGGAAGGACATTTTTATTTCCCCAGAGAAAGCCAAAGTGCCATCTGTGATAGCATAAGGGCTGGAGATTTGTTGCTATAAGCTCAGATCAGATACAGTCTCCAAAGAGGCGGGGACTAACTCATACTAAAGATGCTTTCCATGAAGGGGTTGAATCATTTTGAGACTGGAGATGTCATTATAAGTTGCATTTTCAGATTAATTTGGGGAAACTACTTGAAGCCTTTGTTGTGTTGAGCTATTTCAGTTGATTTTATTTTATTTGTTCAATGCAAACAGCTGAACGTCTGTACATTTTGATAATAAACCTCTTTTTCAATGGGGCTTGAATAATTTTCATTATATATATATATATATATATATATATATATATATATATATATATATATGCAGGAAGTAGATAGAGCACTCCAGAAGTCTTGTTCAAAATTATTTATTCGGTGAAGAAAAATCAATCAACGTTTCGACCCTGAGGTCTTTATCAAGATACTAAAGCAAGTGCAACAATGACATTATATAGCCTAACCAATAAGAAAGTAATCACTAACCTGAGAAAGCTGTGTATCCCCAAACCAAGTGTGGACACTAGTGTATAATTGCAAAAAATGCCGTGGTGATCCTGTCGATGAGTGGTGACGTCACAAGGAGTGCGACCGGAAGAGGTCGTGAAAGTGCGTCTGGGTAACCTAGGAAACGGCCCGTGAACAACCTTATGTGCAGACTGTGAAGTGGCAACAACTAAAAGAATATGGACATAAAAACTAGACTGCTGATAGAACTAGATGTTACTATGGAAGTGTATTATATACAAACACTACCTGACCATATGATTATTGGTGGTTGCAGGAGGCAGAATGCTGTATATCTAAAGAGGTAGAATAAGTATGAGAGCCAGAGCTATGTAGAGCATATAAACCAGAAATGTACTGTGCAGGATAAGAGAAAGTGGAAGAATCCAAGAAAATAAACTATATATGTGATGTATATATAAAGACACAACGTGGCAGAAACAAAACATAATAATTACACCTAAATAAGTGAACAAACCCGTGGAAAGTGTTCCTACGTGATCCTATGTACATAAATAGAAGTGGGAGCATATACCAATGATGGAGCTGGTGGGGACCAATAAAGTGTGTGAAAAGGCAGACACTGAGCTAAGCCTGCAGCTGAGAAAATGGTGAACATGAATGTGTGAAAAAGTGATGGGAGTCAGACAGAACCTGGTGAGTAAAATACAACATGACCTCAATATCTGCAACAAGCTCAATATAAATACACAGTATAACATCCAGCAGTATATAAATGGCGTGTATCAATGCCAAAAGATCGAATCATGATATAAAGCTTTAAGCAACTAACTAAACGGAGAGATCAAAGAGGGTAGGCCATAACCGATCTTCATGCTGAACCAATGATAATACATGAAAGACAAGGTAAGAATGTCCAGATATGGATAAATGTGGGTTCAGATCGGTAGATGTGTTCAAAAAAGCAATTAAAAAATATTCAAATGATACAGAACGAGTAAAATGGACATGAGTACAAATCAATTGGAGGAATATTCCAAGTCCGTATGGAAAATATTCAAAAAAAAATCAAAAAATGTATATTCAAAACATATTCAGCGAGTGTCCAGACAAGCGTGGAAAGATACATATTCATTGAGGCCCCTGGGGTGTAGGGTATCCAGTGTCTTAATCCAGTAAGCCTCACGTTGGAGCAGGATCCTAGATCGATCACCCCCCCTAGAGAGAGGGGGGATGTGATCGATGGCCATAAATTTAAGAGTGGGTAGCCGATGGTTCATCTGCAAGAAATGCTTGGCCACCGGTTTGTCTGTCTTGCTGTCCCTGAATGCAGTCATGATGCCTGAGCGATGTCCTCGCATTCTGTCCCATACTGTAAGATCAGTTTTACCCACGTAGTATAGTCCGCAGGGACAAGATATTAAATAAACTACGTGGGTGGTAAGGCAAGTGATGTAGTGTTTGATGGGGTAACGCTTCCCTGAGTGTGGATGAGCAAATGAAGAGCCTGTGAGCATATGGCCACACGTAACGCAATTGGTGCATTTAAAGCAACCCGTTTTGCTGTGGATTTTCAGCGTCTCATATTGTTCAGGACTATCACTTTTGACCAAAATATCCCTAAGGTTCCGATTCCGTTTGAAAGCAATACGGGGAGGGTGAGAAAAAGCCGAGTGTAATGTGGGATCGGAGGACAGCAAGTCCCATCTCTTGCGGATGGACCTGGCAATTTGGTCACTGGCCGTGTGGTATAGCAAAGGTAGTGTGACAATCCTGGGTTTATTAGAAAGCGTCATAGGTCGTATGTCAGACTAATTGTGGATCGCCAGCGCTCTGTCAAGGGAGCGTTTCAGTGTTGGATATGAATATCCCCTTTTCAAGACCTCAGGGTCGAAACGTTGATTGATTTTTCTTCACCGAATAAATAATTTTGAACAAGACCTCTGGAGTGCTCTATCTACTTCCTGCATATATACCCACGCTCTGCAGCACCGAGGCTTTCTGTATTGGAATCTATTTAAAGGTAGAGTGCCAGATTTTGAACATTTTATATATATATATATATATATATATATATATATATATATATATACTGTATATGAGTTTACTGTTTTTTTTTTAAATAAATATTGCAGTAGGACTCACAAGTTGAAGTGAATTGCATTGCCAACTCAAATACCTCATCTCTTAAGATGCCTCCCATAGTCACCCATTCTCCAGTCATTCAAACCTTTATTCCTTTGTTCTCTCTATCTGTTCCATCTAACAGCAACACGTGTGTATACTTTTTAACATTTTAGTCTCTCTTTAAAACAGTATGCTAAAAGAACCTTCAGAAATGCAGGCATAAAATTCAATTTTATTAAAGGACACGGAGGCTCATATTATGCTTATCTCTTTCTTTAATATACCTCAGCAGCAAAGAAAAAGTTTTAAAACATTAAAAGAATCAACTAGGATAGGTACTCCAGGGGTTAACCTAGTATGCTATCCTTAACCAATAGGAACAGTCCATGCATCCATAGCTACCCATGTGACCTCTCTTCTCCCTCTTTCTTTGCTGCTGCCTCAGCTAAGAATCATCTAATTTTAGCTCTCTGTATTTGAGTTAAATTATTGTTGATTTTGGTTGTAATAGATTGATTTGTGTTTATATCACTGTTTTACATTACTATTGTACTTAATTTGCTGATTTCAGGGAGGCAGAAAGAGTGTTTCAGTGTCCCTTTATAGGGATTTCTATAGGTAGAGGAGGGGCAGCCCTGGTGTTTACTGGGGCTTGTGCCCCTAACTTCTTACTGTGGACCAGGCTTTTTCCTCCGGTCCAAGAGACACTCTCCCCCCTCCCCTATCCCGCTGGGTAGTTTATTACCCGCAATTTGTCAGGTTTTACTTCCCTCATAGCTTCCGCGGCGGCCGGCTCCGGTGCGGACATTTCACTGAGCCGCCCGCGCTTGCGCATTCGCGGTCGCATAGCGCGGCGGCCATTTTCCCCTCTAACGGCTAAAATTTGCCGCGCTTTTCTCCCAACGCTCCCAACCCACTGGGCGGGAGCGCGAGGAAGGGGGTAGTGGCTAATAGCTGTCAGCCAGCCTAGTGTCCCTTTGCAGCCATTTCGGAGGGAACACTAGGTAAGCTGACAGCTTGTTTGTGCCTTGCCCTATCTCCTCAATTTTGGTTACCTTCTAAGGTAGATTCTTCCCAGTGTCCCTGATTACTTATATTAAAGGGCCAGTATTGTACTGCATCACAGCAGTTATAATTAAATTGTTTATTCCGAGTGCAAATATTACAGTGCCAAATTAGTGAGGGCCACATATTGGAGCAGACTTCATTATATATATATATATATATAATGCAGCAACCTAAGGAACAAGAATGTGCCAGGTCGGCTGCGAGCAATAAGGACACCACACATGGTGGGTCCCATGCCCCACAACCTATCTCCCCTCTAGGGGAAGAAGTGGCGTCTGGGAAACAATTGAACTCTGAGGAGTTCCATTCCTTATTAGACGCAACCATGACTAAATCAATCACGCAGGCCATCTATACGGCTATGTGGGCGATGTCTAACAATCTGACCCTATCCATTAGCAATGCCATTATGGCGTCTGGTCACAACCACAGAGGCCCCAGCTCCAAGGCCCAAGATGAAAAGCCTGCCCCCCTTAGCGGTCGCAAGGCTACTAAAAAGATCCATTATATGGGCAAACAAACCTCCAAAATTGATTTTACAGACAGGTTGCGTCCTGTCACTGATGAGGACGTGGGGCCCCCACGTAAGAGAGCCTCCCACCGGGCAAAAACGGTGAGGTCATGGAAATGGGCAAAAGCCCAGACAGAAATATCCAACACTGATTCGGACCAAGAGGAGGTATTGAGCGAGCCAGAAGAGATGGGCTCATTGGAATCGGAGAACTCTTCTCCAGAGCACAGTTTAACTGGCAAAACAGCCAACAAAGGCCAAAAGCCGGCGGATGATTCAATTATTTTAGATCCGCAAGGGGAACCCCTATTTAATCCTGATGACCTTCAACACCCGAGGTCGACAGAATGGTTTCCTGCTGACCATGTGGCCCAATATATAGCGGCCAGAATTAGGAAACCCCTGGACAAAGGTACCAGGAATAAGTTGAGGGCAGAATGCCCACGCCCGACAGTCCCGGATATGGCTTGCGCCACACCGGAATTGGACCCCAAAATTGCCCAGTTTCTGGGTAAATCGGTCTGGAAGGCCAAGAAAGGGCTGGATTATTCCCTGCGCCATTGCCAGGACAAAGTGCTGGATTCTTTAGGCCCCAGTGCAAAAATATTCGACATGGTCGAAGCGGCACTTTCAGGGGACACACCAGTGGACCTTTTGGCCATCAGAGAGTGAGCACAACGTTCTATATGCCTTATTGGCAATTCCAATGCTGCACTTTGTACAGAAAAGCGCAAAGCGGTTCTTATGAAAATCGACCCTAAGCTGGTCAACATGGCCTTGTCTGAACCTGGACCGCAGGCAAAAGTTCTCCTTTTTGGAGACAATTTTGTCAAAGAGTTAGGCAATTACGTTAATACATTCACAGCCCTGGACAAAGCACAAACAAACTTAAAGCGTGTGTTCGCCCCAAAGGTTTTTGGGGGGGCTGGCAGACAACGGGGCCGTCTGTCCAGCCGTTCATCTAGGAGCTCCTATCGGTGCTACCGAGGCTCCTCTTCACCAAGATTCCCACAGGTGGAAATCAGAAACCCCTCACCCTTCTTCCCCGTCAGGGGCAGGGCATGGCAACCCAGAGGACGCAGAGGCGCCACTTACGGCCGACAGCCTTATGGTGAGAACCTTTCAGAATTCCCATTCTTGTACACCATATGTGGGGGGCAGACTATCCCAGTTCATCGAGGCATGGAACAGACTAACGTCCGATGCCTGGGTCCTCAACACAGTGGGGGGGTACCACATAGAATTTGTTCAAACCCCAGTCCAAACTTTGGTCCCTTGGCCAATAGTGTTTACCCCACAAGAGAGGGAACTCGTGTCAAAGGAAATAGAATTATTAAAGGAGAAAGGCGCGATCTATCAAGTCGCGCCTCACTCTCCAGGTTTCTTGAGCAACCTGTTTCTTATCCCCAAAAAGGGCGGAGGAATGAGACCAGTTATAAACCTACGCCCACTCAACGCATATGTACGGTATCGCCATTTCAAAATGGAAGGGATTCATTGTCTGCGAGACCTCCTCAGGTTGGGAGACTGGATGGTCAAACTAGACCTGCAGGATGCCTACCTCGCCATCCCCATAGCGGAAGAATGCCACCACTTCCTGCAGTTCCAATGGAAGGCTCAAATGTGGAGGTTTCGCTGCCTCCCTTTCGGCCTATCATCGGCTCCATGGTGTTTTACGAAACTGTTGAAACCGGTAGTGGCGCTGCTACGCAGCAGAGGAGTACGCATGATCGTATATTTGGACGATATACTGATCATGGCACAAGACGCACTCCTACTCCAACAACACCTAACTTGGACAATAACACTTTTAAACAACCTGGGATTTCTATGCAACTGGGAGAAGTCAGTTCTGACCCCTTTGCAGTCCATATAATTCCTAGGATTCAATATAGAAGCGGTCCAAGGAACCTTGAAATTACCGCAGACAAAGATCAAAACCATCAAAAAAGAGATCCGCAGAACACTAACTCGCCCAACGCTCACGGTGAGACAACTGGCCAGGATAATTGGACTACTTTCAGCGTCCATTCAGGCAATCTTCCCGGGATCTCTACATTACAGGGCCCTACAAAGATTGAAAGCGGCGCAACTACAATCAGGTCAATATTACTCAGACTCCGTACAGCTCGATCACACAGCCAAAGAGGAACTCAAATGGTGGCTTCAACACATGGAAGCATGGAATGGCAGAGCGATCTTTGGCACCGCTCCAGATTGTATAATAGAGTCCGATGCCAGCACACAGGGTTGGGAAGCGCGTTGTGGTCGTATTTCAACAGGCGGAAGATGGTCCCAATCGGAAAGGACGCTGCATATCAACAGCCTAGAACTTATGGCAGGGGCATTCGCTCTGAGGAGCCTTTTAGGTGCCAAGACACACTGCTCCATCGTATTAAGGATGGACAACATATCAGCAATATATAGTGCAATATATCAACCGCCTCGGTGGCACCAGGTCCAAAATCCTAGCAGATTTAGCCACGGAATTCTGGCAATATTGCCTGGACCGCAACATATCAGTACGAGCCGAGTACATCCCAGGTCTCACAAATGTGGTAGCGGACTGGGATTCCAGATATCTGCAGGACGCCAGCAATTGTCGCCTGAATCGCGGAGTATTCCTACGATTACAGGAACTGTGGGGCCCACTGCACATGGATCTGTTTGCGTCTCGTTTGAACACGCAACTACCGAAATTCTTCAGCTGGAGACCAGACCCAGACGCAATAACTACGGATGCGTTCCTCCAGCCATGGCCGAACAGAAAACTATATGCGTTTCCTCCATTCGCTCTGATAGCACGAACCCTAGTACATCTCTACCGCTCTCAGACGACTTTGGTCCTGATAACACCATTCTGGACAACACAGCCATGGTTCCCTTCTCTCATGGAGATGTCTATAGATCTTCCCAGACTACTCCCAGAATACCCATACCTTTTGTCGGACCCCGAAGGGAACCCACACCCACTGATGATGCAAGGGCAACTCAGGCTGTTAGCGTGGCTCCTATCAGGGGACCATGGGTCGTTCCGGAGGTTCCACAGACAACGCTGGAATTATTGGTGGGAGCCTGGGCCCCGGGAACCAGGAGATCCTACATTCGAGCATGGAACTCGTGGAGTGGTTGGTGCTTGGAACAACAGGTGGATCCCGTATATGCTCCTGTGAACTATCTGCTACGTTTCCTGACACACTTATACGATCAAGGCCTAGCTTACTTTACTATTAATGTCTATAGGTCAGCAATATCGGCTGGACATCAAGGCTGGGAAGGAACACCAATAGGGAAGCACTTATTGGTGTGCAGACTCTTACGCGGAGTGAGGTTCGCAAGACCTCCACAACCCAGATATGCATCAACGTGGGACGTAAACCTAGTCCTAAATTTATTGGAACTGTGGCCACAGAATTCTGACCTTACACTTAAACAGCTATCAGCGAAACTGGCCATGCTCTTCTGCTTGATATCTTGCAAAAGAGTATCCGATGTGAGGGCATTGGATGTGGATGCACGTTCGTTCACCCCATCAAGGGTCACTTTTAATATTACCAGACGGACAAAAACAACGATTACTACAGTATCTTACCCAGCATTTCCTCACAATACAAACCTATGCCCAATAGCGTGTCTCAAAGAGTATGAAAAACGGACGCAACCATTTCGGAACCCTACTCGGCACGAACTATTCCTAGCCATCAACACACCGCATCAACCAGTAACGTCGGTTACTATAGCCCGATGGGTGAAATGGGTGATGACCTCCGCTAACATTGATACATCCATGTTTGGAGCACACTCCACTAGAGGAGCTATGGCGACTAAAGCATTTAATTTGGGATTCAGATTAGAAGACCTGTTGCGGACGGCAGACTGGTCACGGGAATCCACGTTTAAAGAATATTATTTTCACCCTACAGAACACATAACATCATCAGTCATTGCTCAGCTTTGAACTAGCATAATATGAGCCTCCGTGTCCTTTAATAAAATTACCAGATTTTACTAATTTCATGACGTAAAGTCATGATTTTATAAAGGACACGGAGGCGAATATTAGCCCACCCGGTAAGTATCGCGATGCGAACATGGTAAGATGACTAGAATATCAAGAAAGATGTGAACTCCCACCCAGTAAATTGTATGACTAAATAATATTGTGGGTTGGTATGGAATGTAATGAATGAACAAGAGTGACACTTAGACAATATCGCTTACAGTAGAACATATAGTCTGTAGAGGTTCATATATTATAAGATTTAACCTTCATGGCTGTGACACACAATCTCTAGACCACACATTACCATTTCTTTTTTCTCTCATTTCAGCTTAACGAATCACAGTAAATGCAATGGTTGATCGGGTTTCATCTCAATTCAATTGGTTAAAGTTAATTGTTTGGTTATGAAGATGAAGGTCGACGCACATGTTATGGACCCAGTGTCTACGCAAGTTGGTGAATTGAAGCTTCGGCAAGATCAAAGAAAGAGGGAGAAGAGAGGTCACATGGGTGGCTATGGATGCATGGACTGTTCCTATTGGTTAAGGATAGCATACTAGGTTAACCCCTGGAGTACCTATCCTAGTTGATTCTTTTAATGTTTTAAAACTTTTTCTTTGCTGCTGAGGTATATTAAAGAAAGAGATAAGCATAATATTCGCCTCCGTGTCCTTTATAAAATCATGACTTTACGTCATGAAATTAGTAAAATCTGGTAATTATTATTATTTTTTTATATAGCGCCAGCAAATTCCATAGCGCTGTACAAGAACGCTGTTTCACCTCTTTCCAATGTTTCTTGTAGCTTTCTAGATTCATTAAGGAAACTCAAGAATTCAGCTCAGCTCTACGCAGGGAGCATGTTTTATTTGCCTGATTTAGAATGTTATCTAATTTACTTAAAAACATGCAGACAGAGGTTACTCTTTTTTTTTTTATTGCAAGTACTTAAACATTATACACTCACCTCCTGATATACAGCAGTATAAAAACAATACAGATAAAAATAGGACAATTTCACTTTAACATTTTAAAATGTAATACCTTTCCTGCCAACTTTTTCCTCTACATTAGAACATAACTCACTAACATTTGGACGCAATGACTAAATAGCTATATATCTACAGCTTCTAATCGTGTACTTAAAATCTGAAGCAAAATGTGAGCCTGATGAATTGAAAAGCAGTAAGAGGCCTCTTCAAAAACTCCCATTGCTGGAGTCTGAAATCAACATTAATACCACAATCTCTCAGTCTGATTCATTAATTTTATTTTTTGTCATGTCTAATGCAATTCTCAATCCAAGCATGTGCTAAAATATGACCTGAAGTGTTTGCTTCAGTAAAAAGAAAAAAAAAATGTTGGTTAACTAGACTTGTTACAGGGCACATTCTCTTTTGATTTCTCTCTCTATCCCTCTCTATATCTGTAGATGATATACAACAGTAAACTATACTGACTACTCTCTCCAACATGTATGTGGTACATATGAGCAATGGAATTACAGGTATCTGTATAATTT
Organism: Pelobates fuscus; assembly: GCF_036172605.1. Classification (NCBI taxonomy): domain Eukaryota; kingdom Metazoa; phylum Chordata; class Amphibia; order Anura; family Pelobatidae; genus Pelobates; species Pelobates fuscus. Next base: position 174,370,566 of record NC_086318.1, on the reverse strand, counting down.
GTAATGTCACAGGAGAATAAAACAATTGGCAGTTTAACGCAAACCTCTAATGTATCAATGTGATAAAACTACAGTGACATAAAACATACACTGTACTTACAGATACATTTTGGAGATTCCCATTCTTCTGAAATACATGCCACGTGGCTGAATCTCAGAACAAACCACTTGCAAACCGCACAAACATGCTTATTTTGATTCATTATTTTTAATGTCATTCCTGGCACCAGAAAAGTGAGATGTAATGGGGAAAAGACTGTTTGCTTTTGGTTTTCTTTTTTTTTTTTTTCTTTTTTTTTTGGTGGGGGCAAATAAACAGCCTAGTGTGAAACAAGAGCTCTGCCTTAACATGTGGTCTTAGTCTACTGTCCAATCAAGAGGAGAAAAACAAAAGATGGATGATGGTTAGGTGACAGCCAGTAAATGAAGATTTTAATTTGTGTAATTAACTCTAGAGTAATTCTAGGTTTAGCTTACCACTGTCTACCTAGCTAAAGTCTGCCAATGGCACATTAATCAACTTTGAGTGCGAGATAGGAGATTGCTATTGTTTTGTTTATCTAATTGTGAGCTTATGTTACCATCTCAATGCTTGTAGAAATACATGCTTTTTTGTTTTTTACTGTTTTATACTGCCTTTATTATTTTGTTTACCTTATATACTAGTTTATCTAATAAAGTAGTTAATTTTATTACACCCTTGGACTTCATCCTGATATTTCCATTGGAGCCTGGACACAATTCCTGAACCCTGTGGATTGAGCAAAACCTTTACTTTTGCTCCTTCATTTTTTTATTTTTTCATTAGTATACAGTAATATCAGTGAGCTCTATATTTTTTTCTAAATACTGGAAATGTATCCACAAGTCTAGTGAGACCCCCATGGTGGGGTGTAACTCATGTTGAGCCACCATTTCTTCTTGGAGATCCCCTGCACAGAAGCATTTTAACGAATAGAAGACACCAAATATTCATAGGCAGGTATTGTACTGCTGTTGCACATCTAAATAGAGCTATCCAAGCTCTTAAATTTATAAGTGCACTACTTATTTTGCCACAGTATGCTGTATCTTTCTGTTGCCACAATATGCTGTATCTCTCTGTTTCCACATATCATACTAGCTCTGAGATCACATCTACCTCAGAAACATATCAAGGCTCAGCTCCCTCTTCCTCTTCCTCTTCCTCTTTGTACCTTTTACAGAAAGACTTTTGCTTTTTTGGTCTGTCCTGTTTACCTGTTGACATCTTCATGTGATGTAGGATTCTTTACAGTTTCTGCTGTTATAGATTTGGTTTCAAATTAAATTTCATATTCTACTCCTTAAGTTTATTCTAATAGTTGGTTTTAAATCCATAGCTCATTCTATGGATGGTGAACAGTCTTTTTTCCCAGACAAGGGTAACCGCTTGCACCTTTGGTGCAATAAAAAATAAAATCAAGCACATTTACTAGGTCAATCACCTCCTGCAACCTGTCTGCTTGCTTGGCTGTATCAGCAGTGGTATTAACCATATACAGGACTGCAGTGCACAGTGAGAGCACTACATCAACCACCTCCAGGTAACTAGCTGACATTTCCTATGGCTATCTAACTCTGATACAGGACAGATTAGAGTGTTAAGATCACTTTTATTGGGTCAAGTTTCTACCTTTTCCTCTCCCCTGGCTGCTGATCTTGCATCTGGCAAACTGAGTTGGTGGGAGAGGTAATAACTACTTGGTTCAACATTGCACTTTCCCTTAGCTTTTTTTTTATCTGGGAAACCTGAAGGTGAACACCCTTCATGAATACTGCATGTAATGTCTTGATTTGCCAAAACCTGTTCTGGAATGATGGAAACAGTAACTTGTGTTTCACCTTTTGGCTATCATTGAAGGCACCATGGCATTTTACATGTGGCATTGTCATTTTTTATTTCTGCCCTATTTTCCAATCTTACTGACACTCTAATGAAAATCTTTTCTAATGATTTGTCTACAAAAATTCCCATAGCATTTAATAGTGAATTTTGTAGATAAATCATTTGGAAAGTATTTCTAACAATATTGAATATTTTGGAAATATTATTAAATCAAGGTGTTAACTCTTTTCTGTACATGAACCAGTTTTGCCTGCAGTCTTTCTCAGATTTTTACAAAAAATGCTTACATTTAAACCATTTTCACAAGAGGACAGCTAGGTGTAGCATATTTAATTAACTCCAATCGGTTTCCACAAATCACAATTTGTCTTCTCAAGAATAATTATTATTAATATTATTATTTTTAACAATTACGCTGTGCCAATATATTCCGTAGCACTTTACAAAATTATAATAGGGGAAAATTTAACAATAGGTTGATGAGCACCCTATTGAAACACGCTTACAGTCTAGAGGAGGTGTGGTATAAAACACAATAATACAGGAGATGGCAATCAAACAAGGTGGGAGTGAAGCAAAACTGGCCCTTTAGGAGAGAGCAAGGGACAGGTATGCAAGATCTACGTTACTCTGGGAAGCCATAAGCTTTCCTGAAGAGATGGCTTTTGAGGCACTTCTTAAATGATTGAAGGCTAGGAGAGAGTCTGATGTTGGTAGGCAGGCTGTTCCAAAGGAAAGGAGTGAGAAGTCCTGCAAGTTTGAGTTAGATGTATGGGTTCGAGCAGCGGGCAGGAGAAGGTCATCTGCAGAGTGGAGAGACTGAGAAGGAGCATACCTATGAATTTGTGAAGCAATATAACAGGGGCTAGAGTTGTACAGTGCTTTATAGGTAAAGGTTAGTATTTTGAATTGACTCCTATAGGATGCAAAAAGTCAATGTAAGGACTGACAGAGGGTTGAGGTGTGAGATGAGCGACTGGAGGGGGAAATCAGTCTGGTGGCAGCATTCATTTCAGAGTGTAGCAGGGCAGTACAGCTTTTGGGAAGAATTAACTTATATTTGGAAATTGAGTCCTTGACTCTGCATTCTTACTTTTTCTAATAGGAAAATAAATTTTTGTAGTGAAATGGATTTGTGGAATAAACATTTATTACTGTTGTTGTTTATTACTGTTGTTCGGCTGTCTGTACACCCCCTCTTAATTTACCGAACCAACTCTGTGTGGTCCCCGTTTCACAGTCCTTAATCACCAACTACCCCTGGCTGTTAAACACAAATGAGGAATTAGCTCAAATGCGTTCCCACCATTTTAACAGTATACACATGCTCCTAGAATTGGCGGCAATTTTGTCTGCGTTCAAATTGTCTGCAATTTTGTCTCCAGAACGCATGTAGTGGTACTTGGTCGTCGAGTGTGTGGAACTGTTTGTCAGCTACGTGACCCCGTGAACATCTGGGAACCTTGAACCACTGCCTGTCCAACTTCCTAAACAGTTAGGAGAACAGCAATTGTGAGACATGCACTACCGAACAGGGGGAGCATTTGCTCCCAAACAGCCAGGGGGGTCATTCATTGGTATTCATAGGAGAATCCCTCTGGTATTCATAGGCGTATGACCGGTTATTGCCTTGTTTTCTATGGAACTATTTTGGGGCATCACCTCGTGGCTGACTGGTCAAAACTTCATTCGAATGGCATTTCTAAACCACCGAAGGGATCTAAGTGCTGTTTCGACAAAGTGGGCACTCAGACTCCAGCTATACAGTGATATAAATTTTGTGGGGTTCCTATGTTATTATTATGTATTTTTAGGGTGTTTTGTAATATTTTCTATGTTTTCCTGTATTTGAGAGATAATTGAACAACAGTTTTCTCACTCAATTTACTCTCGGAAACAAAGGCACCTGGGAGGAAACCCTTGTAATTTTGATATGGAATCCCCATGCTAGGGGTCAGTGCATAAAAGACATGTGTGGCCAAATTAATATCAGTTGACTCCCAGAATTATGTGTCATCTAGTTGCTGGGGGGAAAGGATCTTGGATTACTGTGCTTCTTTCAGCCTCGAGGAAGGAATAGCGGAGATATCTAGTCATGTTATCGGAGCTCCTCTACAATTTTATGGAGACAGGTTTGGAGACTATGGTGAGGCCTAATAGAAAGCAGTTGTTGTTGGGTGATTAAGAGGTGTGGAGCTGCACAATAGTGGTCTGGTGAGATTTCTTCCCGGAGAAGACATCTAATGGTAAGTTTATTTTTATTTATTTACATGTTTTTAGCTTTATTGACTCCCCCCTCATTATTTTTAGGGTGAGGGGGGTAGGTAGGGGGACCATTTTTTGGAGGGGGAGGGGGTGACTAGGGGTTTGGGGACCCCTAGTCACCTGGGGGGACATTTTTTAGGGCCCCCACGCGCCGCTCAGGGGTGGGGGCCGGGGGGAGGACATTAGGTCCCCCTCATTGGTATTTAGGGCCCCCACCCGCCTCTTAGGGGTGGGGGCCGGGGGGAGGACTATAGGTCCCCCCTATTGGCATTTAGGGCCCCCACCCGCCGCTCATGGGTGGGGGCCGGGGGGGAGGACACTAGGTCCCCCCTATTGGTATTTAGGGCCCCCACTCGCCGCTCAGGGGTGGGGGCCGGGGGGAGGAAAATAGGTCCCCCCTATTGGTATTTAGGGCCCCCAACCGCCGCTCAGGGGTGGGGGCCGGGGGGAGGACATTAGGTCCCCCCTATTGGTATTTAGGGCCCCTACCCGCCGCTCAGGGGTGGGGGCCGGGAGGAGGACATTAGGTCCCCCCCTATTGGTATTTAGGGCCCCCACCCACCGCTTAGGGGTGGGGGCCAGGGGGGAGGACATTAGGTCCCCCCCCATTTGTGTTTAGGGCCCCCACCCACCGCTCAGGGGTGGGGGCCAGGGGGGAGGACATTAGGTCCCCCCCCCTTATTCTTGTTTAGGGCCCCCACCCACCGCTTAGGTGGGTGGCGGCTCATTACTATTGTGGCCAGAAAGAGGGTTTTAAAATTCGCCTGCCTATTGAAGTCAATGGCGGTTTGCTGGGTTTGCCCGTTGGCGAACATTTGCGGAAGTTCGCGTTCGCCATTCGCGAACGGCAAATTTCATGTTCGTGACATCACTAGAAGACAACAGAAAATTGCATTAGGCTTGTCAGTAAAAGCAAAAAAAATTTAAGAAACCATTGTGGTACTCCACAGATGTGGTCAAAATAGTAAAAAAAAACACTAATAGTTAGCTTTTAGTAATTATATATAAAAAAAAAAACAGAGTGAGGAAGACAGACACATCTATAAGATTAGGCAGAAAGAGGCTAAGCAAGTTATAAGAACTTCCAAATAACACACAGTAGCACAGTCAGTAGAAACAGGGGACAAAACATTTTTATATACAAAAATGAGAAAAGGAAAGTAAAACAAGGATTAGTTAGATTGAAAACAAAAGAAGACATGTATGTAGAAGAGGATAAAGGTGACTGTCTCAATTAATATATTTTTTATATTTATCTTTTTATTGTTTTGTACGTTATACATATTTAAACATAGGCTTTGGTATATCGAGATTACAATTTCGGTATTTCACCATTTTAAACAGTACTAAAATTTCACATAACGTCAAGTATAAATTGCATTAGAGCCATCACAAATTCCATCACAGTAAATGATGTGGCTGTCTGAGTTTGTAGGATTCCTTACTTTCGAATTGGTTTTATCTTCGCAAATCTTCGGAGAGATGGTAACATAACTTATAACAATACTATATCAATAGATAATTGAAAAGAAACAATATGTTTGTCAAATACAATGTGTCCTGGTCAATATTGGTGTGCTTCATGTGTACATAAAAGAAGAGGAAGATGAAGAACTCTCTTCTATGGGTTGGAAAACCAAGGCTCAGTAGGGAGTGATTGCTTAGGGGATGAGTGATGGAGGTATAGAGGTAAGGGTAATGTGTTGTAATGTGTTGAGAATACCTAGAGAGAGCAAGTTTGGGTGGCTGTTAGGTATGTCACGTCAATTAGTTACCTTCAACTTATTCCCTCCTCAGGAGAAGAAGAGGAAGAGGAAGAGGAAGAAGCCAAGGTAATGATGTCGGTAGGAACAAAGGTATAGGACTGGAGCTCATACGTTCGCCATGGATAATAATATATGGTAAAGTAGTTTACTTTGGTAGGGAGGGTTTGCAGTGTGTTTGTTTATTCCAAGGATCCCAAATGGACCGAAATTTAACATGTCTCCCTAGTTTAGCTAAGGTAATTTCTTCCATCAATTTAATATCGTCAACTCTCAATACCCATTCTCGAATTGGAGGTGATTTAGGTTGTTTCCAATATTTTGGGATGAGTTGGGAAGCCGCCATGGCAAGGTGACGAAACAAGGTCGTTTCTAGTGTCGTGAGCTCTTGGGGTGGTAGGAGAAAGATATAGTGTTCCGGGGTACATGAGAAAGTTTTGTGGAATATCAGTTGTATGATTGTGTGGATCCTCTCCCAAAATTTGTGTATCATTGGGCATTGCCACCAGATGTGGGCGTGATGGGAATTTGGATTGTCGCATCTCCAGCACAAATCTAGCATCTCCAGCACAAATCTGTGCGGGCGTGTTGTGCCAGCGGGTTAATCTTTTGTAGTTACATTCTTGTGCATGGGTTGAGATAGAGGATTTATGAATGGAAATAAAAGCGGTCTTCCATTGATTATTGGTTAAGTTGGTTTGTAGTTCATCTGTCCATTTCCGAGTGAAGTTAGGGAGGTTTTGTGGGTATGCCTCTCTGAGTATTGAGTGTATGGTGGAGAGAGTTTTTATCTTTGGTGGGTGGATCGTGCATAGGAGCTCAAATCTAGTAAGAGGTCTATTCCCCTCTGGTAGAAGTGACTGGGCTTTGATAAAGTGTTTCAACTGGTCATTGAAAAAGGTTTGGACCCCTGAGTGGATATTGGATGAGGTAAGATCTTGTAAGGATTTTAGTTTATCTCCTTGTGTTGCGTCGCACAGTTTCAGGAATGGACCATCGTATTGAAGGCCAAATTGTTTCCCTGTGGTTCCTTTGTGAAAGTGGTGATTTAGTGTTAAAGGATATATAGGAGAGGGGAAGGGCGAAATATTTGTTTGCGCCCTCAACTTGAACCAGACGTGTAACGTAGATGAAATCGTTGGATGTTTGTTCAATTTTCCTATAAGTTGGGTGTCATTACGAAGCCAGAGGTATGAATGGAGCAGAGTGTCAATAAAGCTGTTTTCTATATCAACCCATTGGAGTGTGTTAGGTGTTATCGTCCATTCATAGAGTCTTTGTAAATGGGTCGCTCTGTAGTAGGAGTCTATGTCTGGAAGGTTTAGTCCCCCTTGCTCTTGTTTCTTAATTAGCGTTTGGTAAGCTAGGCGTGGAGGATTATGGGCCCAGATAAATTTAAAAAATAGTGACTTAATAGCAGAGAAATATTTAATTGGGATTTTGAGTGGTATCGTCTGAAGGAGGTAAAGGATACGGGGAAGGATGTTCATTTTAATTATGTTAACCCGGCACATCAACCCAAAGCATGGTTTATGTCATCTATTTAGGTCTTTTGTGATGGACTCAACTAAAGGAGGGAAGTTAGTCGAGTAGGTAGATTCTAGGTTTTTAGGGATGTGTATTCCCAGGTATTTAATTGATTTGGTTGTCCAGTTAAAGGAGAATTTGGATCTGATCTGATTGCTCAATATGTCTGTCGAGAAAATTGGCATCAAGTCGCATTTCGTGAGATTGGCCTGGAAGAATGAGATTTTACCGTATGATTCCATTTCAGAAATAATGATGGGGATGGTCGTGAGAGGGTCTGATAAAGTAAAGAGAAGATCGTCTGCAAATGCTGTTATTTTGTAGTTCTGACTCTTGACCTGGATTCCCCGAATTAGTTCGTTGTCGCGAATGCCTTGGAGGAAAGGTTCTAAAACTAAAATAAACAAAAGTGGTGATAATGGGCAGCCCCGTCTCGTGCCATTTGAAATATGTACCGAGTTCGATAATTGCCCATTGATTCTCAGTTTCGCTGTTGGTTTCAAGTAGATCATATCTATCCACTCCATCCATCTAGGGCCAAAATTTAAATAACGCAAAGTGTGTTTCAATAGTGCCCAATTGACTCTGTCAAAAGCTTTTTCAGTATCAATGGCCAATAGAGCACTCTGGGTCTTGTGTGTTTGGGCCCAATGGATGATATTAATGATTTTCGTGGTGTTGTTTTTGGCTTCCCTACCTAGCACAAAGCCTGCTTGGTCTGGGTGTATTTGTGTCGGCATGAATGGTTTGAGTCTGGTGGCCATAATTTTAGTCAGTATCTTCAGATCGATATTTACAAGTGAGATAGATCTGTAGTTTCTGCAAATAGTTGTGTCTTTTCCCGGTTTCGGAATGATTTAAATAATTGCCTCAAAGGCTGAGCTTGGAATGTGGGATGAAATATGTCTCATATTGTAGGCCTCAATAAATGGTTGAGCTAGTATGTGTGACAGTTCCTTGTAGTATTTCCCTGTGTAGCCATCGGGACCTGGGTTTTTACCTAGAGGTAAAGACTTGACCGTGGCATGGAATTCTTCTAGAGTTATTGGACAATCAAGAAATGCTGTTTAGTTAGTAGGAATGGTATGTTTAACCCTTGACCTTAGGAATTCTAGTATATCTTCAGCTGTGGGTTTGGTATTAGTGAGGTTATAAAGCTGGGAGTAAAATTTATGGAAGGTATAGATTGTATAGATTTTGCAAGAATTGTGCCTGCTATGCCTCCCTGAGTGTAGTATGTGTTTTTCGTTAGGGATAATTTACGCTTAGCATGTAGATGTAAGATAGCCGCTAGCTCGGTTCGTTTACCTGAGAGTAGTTTATGCTCATCTAATGAAAAGGTGGTTTTATGTTTGCTTTCTAGGTTTTTGATGTCTCTAGTGATTTGTTCTATTTTCTTTTCCATAACTTTTTTTAGTGTCGCTGCTGATTTTATTAGTTCCCCTCTTAGTACTGCTTTATGAGCTTCCCACGTCATGATTGGTGTTGTATCAGGATGGGTGTTTTCTGAGAAATAGTTTGATGCTAATTCTCGTATCTTGGTCAAGGTTTCTCAAGACATCTATGAACCTTACCAAGGTCAGTAGTGGGATCTAGAGTGTGGCCGTCCGGTCTCGGTCATCATTGAATACCTTGATACCTATGTGACAATGTTGAGTGAGATGTAATATCGCTTTAATTAACTGTACTAGATATAAATATATATATATATATATATATATATATCTTTTTTATTTTTTTATTTAAGGTAAGAAACAATGAACTTATGATGTCGTCAGTTCTATATGGCTGTTACATTTGTCGTGTCGTAAGAGAGATAGTGCATGTGCGAAATTATTGCGGTATTGAGAAAGAGGTGGAAATTTGGAGCTATGTAAAACGCGGATGACTGGGAAATGAATTTCCGAGTGGGTGAGTTTACTACGATAAGCTATTTAGGTCAATGCCATTAGTTGTCCTTATGGGTTTACGATAGTTGCCCCCAAGACCTCTAGGATCAAAGGGAGGTTAGTAATCTATGTTCGCTTAAAGGTCAGAGGTATCATACGCCGTTACGCGTACATCTCTTATTAAGTGTTATGCGGCGTTGGAATGTACAACTTTCTGGTAAGGGAGCATATTATAGTGCTCTATAAACCTTTTACATTTGAGTATTCAGTCAAAAGCGTGCGAGATATAATAAACTCTAGTAAGTTAATTCTAAAGCAAACAATGTCTATTATTATTACAACTATTGGAGGCATTATACAGTGGTATTAAACGTTTCTGTTTTACAATCTTTTAACTTAGGTTAGTACTTGAATACATAGCGGGCTTTAGTAGATGAACATACGACCTGAGTAGCTAGGCCTTCCCGGACCTCTGCTTGTTGTGATCGGAGGTGAATAGAAAAATAAGTCTGTGGAATAAAAGTCACCTGTAAATAATAAAGTAACTGGTAAATTGTATTATAGAAACATAGAAACATAGAATGTGACGGCAGATAAGAACCATTCGGCCCATCTAGTCTGCCCAGTTTTCTAAATACTTTCATTAGTCCCTGGCCTTATCTTATAGTTAGGATAGCCTTATGCCTATCCCACGCATGCTTAAACTCCTTTACTGTGTTAACCTCTACCACTTCAGCTGGAAGGCTATTCCATGCATCCACTACCCTCTCTGTAAAGTAATACTTCCTGATATTATTTTTAAACCTTTGCCCCTCTAATTTAAGACTATGTCCTCTTGTTGTGGTAGTTTTTCTTCTTTTAAATATAGTCTCCTCCTTTACTGTGTTGATTCCCTTTATGTATTTAAATGTTTCTATCATATCCCCCCTGTCTCGTCTTTCCTCCATGCTATACATGTTAAGATCCTTTAACCTTTCCTGGTAAGTTTTATCCTGCAATCCATGAACCAGTTTAGTAGCCCTTCTTTGAACTCTCTCTAAGGTATCAATATCCTTCTGAAGATAGGGTCTCCAGTACTGTGTACAGTACTCCAAGTGAGGTCTCACCAGTGTTCTGTACAATGGCATGAGCACTTCCCTCTTTCTACTGCTAATACCTCTCCCTATACAACCAAGCATTCTGCTAGCATTTCCTGCTGCTCTATTACATTGTCCGCCTACCTTTAAGTCATCAGAAATAATCACCCCTAAATCCCTTTCCTCAGATGTTGAGGTTAGGACTTTATCAAATATTCTGTACTCTGCCCTTGGATTTTTACGTCCAAGATGCATTATCTTGCACTTATCCACATTAAATGTCAGTTGCCACAACTCTGACCATTTTTCTAGTTTACCTAAATCATTTTCCATTTGGCTTATCCCTCCTGGAACATCAACCCTGTTACATATCTTAGTATCATCCGCAAAAAGACACACCTTACCATCTAGACCTTCTTCAATATCACTAATAAAAATATTAAAGAGAATGGGTCCAAGTACATATCCCTGAGGTACCCCACTGGTGACAAGCCCAAGCTTCGAATATACTCCATTGACTACAACCCTCTGTTGCCTGTCACTCAGCCACTGCCTTACCCATTCAACAATATTGGAATCCAAACTCAAAGATTGTAGTTTGTTGATAAGCCTTCTATGTGCAACAGTGTCAAAAGCCTTACTGAAATCGAGGTGAGCAATGTCTACTGCACCACCCTGATCTATAATTTTAGTTACCCAATCAAAAAAATCAATAAGATTAGTTTGGCATGATCTCCCTGAAGTAAACCCATGTTGTCTCTGATCTTGAAATCCATGTGTTTTTAGATGTTCAACAATCCTATCCTTTAACATGGTTTCCATCACTTTCCCCACTACTGAAGTTAGGCTTACTGGCCTATAGTTGCCCGACTCCTCCCTATTACCTTTCTTGTGAATGGGCACAACATTCGCTAACTTCCAATCTTCTGGGACTACTCCTGTTATCAATGATTGGTTAAATAAATCTGTTAATGGTTTTGCTAGTACACCACTAAGCTCTTTTAATAGCTTTGGGTGTATTCCATCAGGTCCCATTGACTTATTTGTCTTTACTTTTGACAGTTGAAATAGAACCTCTTCCTCTGTAAACTCACGTGTAATAAATGACTCATTTATCCTTTTTCTTAACTGAGGTCCCTTTCCTTCATTTTCATCTGTAAATACCGAACAAAAATATTCATTGAGGCAGTCAGCTAGACCTTTATCCTCATCTACATACCTTCCTTCTTTTGTTTTTAATCTAACTAATCCTTGTTTTACTTTTCTTTTCTCATTTATGTATCTAAAAAAGGTTTTGTCCTCCTTTTTTACTGACTGTGCTATTTTCTCTTTTTGTTTTCTTTTTTTTTCTTATTTTCTCTTCTGTGTATTGGATGCTGTCAAACAATCGACGAGGTAAGCTTGAAGGTTCAGATGTGTAGAGATGGCCTCCATGATGTTTCTTTAGTGTTGATATGGAATTTAGTTTAGTAGACTTTGAGGAGGCTCTACCAGAACAGAGGGGTTGATAATCATATAGGGTAATATTCATGTTTGTTAGTTTGGACAGCTGTCCTTTGAGCCTTGTCTCTGCGGAGTGCCATCTGTAGGAATTTTACCTTGCCTCTGATTTGGAGATTGGAATCTCTGGTCCGTGTGTCTCTTCCTAGCAGGTGTGGACCATCTCTGCCACTGGGAAGGAGGTAGTGAATCTTGATTAGGTGGAGGGGTGTTCCAATCTATGAAAGGCGTGCTCGGAAGGTCAAGTGCCCTGAGAAATGGTGGTACATCTAGAAATGTTGAGATAGAGTGGGTATTGCCTTTAACTGACACAATCAAAGTGAAAGGGAACCCCCATCGGTATCTTATGTTTCGTTGTCTTAAAAGCTCTGTGATAGGTTTGAGTGCTCTTCTCGCCTGGAGGGTGTACCAGGACAGATCTGGATATATTTGGATCGGATTTCCATGGAAGAAAAGTAAAGGTTGATTTGTGTCCCTTAGGGCTTTCACAATATTATCCTTCACGCTGTAGTAGTGTAGCCTACAGATGATATCCCTCGGGGCATCTTGTGATAAGCCTCGCGGGCGAAGCGATCTATGGGCCCTATCCAGTAAAATTGGATTGTCAGTAGGGGTTTCCAGTATTAGATTAAAGAGCTCCAAGAGAGTCAAAGTAATATCTTCCCCCTGGGTCTCCGGTATCCCTCTGATTCGCAAGTTATTTCTACGACCCCTGTTGTCGAGGTCGTCAATATGTCGCTGTGATGATGCCCAGTTTAAAATTTGTGAGTCCAGAGTTGTTGCTATGTTGGTAATTTGTGCCTGTAAGACATCTTTTTCTTCTTCCAGGTCTGTGACCCGTAAGTTTAGTTGCTGGACATCGGTGCCCATCTCCTCCATTTTGGATTGGAAAGAAGTTTCTATTGTGCTCAGCATGTGTTGGATGTTTGCTTTAGATGGTAAGTTTTTAATCATTTGCCAAATGTCCGTTTCGTCATGTTTGTTTGCAGATTGTGAGCCTTCTGAGTAGCAGGGGCTACGAGGTTGTGAATACGAAGGGGAATCCATGTCGGTCATACTCGAGGCCGCGGACGCGGCCTCAGTCATGCGGTCGGGATTTTGCTTGAAATAACGGGTTAAGGATCACAATTTCGCCGTGGGTGTCTTCCCCGATTGTCCTTGGGTGTTAGAGTGTTTCTTGGGGTTACCCATGATTCATATTTTTCTCTGATTGCTGTGGATTGTATGTGAGTCGGGAGCAGCAAGTTTAATGTGCGTCCATTAAGCTCAGCGGTTAGCCACGCCCTCCCTCAATTAATATTTTTGTTCAGTATTTATAGATGAAAATAAAGGAAAGGGGCCTCAGTTAGGAAAAGGACAAATTAGTCATTTGTTACATGTCATTTTACAGAGGAAGAGGTTTGATTTAAACTGTCAAAAGCAAAGACAAATAGGTCAATGGGACCTGATGGAGTACACCCAAAGTTATTAAAAGAGCTTAATGGTGTACTAGCAAAATCATTAACAGATTTATTTAACCAATCATTGTTAACAAGAGTATTCACAGGGGGCAGGGCCTGACCGCAAGACCGAGCAGACACGGAATGCAGTAGCTCCTGCAATATTTTCCCTAAATCAGCAAACATACCCAAACCAGGACCGAAACCAGGCATGGGTGGACTACTGGGCGACAAGGGACCTTGCCACCTATCCGACGATACCAAATACAGCGATGTCCCGAGGCCTAGAAGCATAGACGAAGGCCTAGAGGCCTAGAAGCATGGACGAAGCGGGGGAGATGGCTGCTCTCCCACTGACATGATTAGCAACTGACCTGGTGCAGAATCCATGTTCCCTCCCCATGGATCGATGGGGGTCATCCCGGTCTCCTCCAACCTGGCTAACGAGCTGCCACTGGCACCTGGGGCCCACCACAGCCCGCGCACAGACCACACGAGGCCTAACAAAATGGCAGCTGCAGATCACGATACCGGACCTGCACTGCTACAGCCCTTACACAGCCGCCTGGACGAACTGCTCCGCCGGTTCTGTGAGAAGCTGGAGCAGCGTGCGGCCCAACAGCCTCCCACCCATGACAAATTGGGGGAACTGGATGACACTAAGGAGCAGACCGGGCACACCACAGGCAAACCTCCTCTTCACCGCAAAACTCAATGCCCATTCAGGCTGGAGGTCACAAGGAGGCCCTCTCCACGACATAGACCATGACGCAAGAAGTTCACCCGCCACAGGCGGCGGACATCCACCAAGACCTCCCAAAGCGCCCTCAAGGGGGAAGACGCGGCTTCACAGAGGACCCGGGTCTGTGGCCAAAGGATGTCGACCTCACCGGAGGCCTGTAGCTGGTGAGAAGCCCCCAGCCACACACAGCCCACCTCCACCCTTCAAACATCACAAAAGCCCACACCAACCATACCTAGTAAAGGAATCGGGTAATACAGGGACTTAATGGAATTGATCGGCGGGAGCAGAGTACGGACTAACCCACAACAGCGGTCTGGTAACGTTCACCCTCGAGTTAGACCGTATGGCCAAATGATATATGCCCCTACTTTGCAACCAAAGGACAGACAGGAGACTTACACAGCTTGTGTGATGGACTGTTGCAGCCTGTCTGGTCCTTTAACAAATAAAATTGTTAAACATGTCAGGCCCTTAAAGGAACCACACCATCTAGGCAACCCCATGCTATTTGGAGTTGCAGAGATGACGTGGACCAATGAGAACTCATGAAGGTCTTGATGGTAAGGTATGTCATTTTGCTTATGATTCTAAGATATGTAACAGGGTTTATGTTCCAGGAGGGATAAGCCAAATGGAATCATTTTCCATTTGGCTTATCCCTCCTGGAACATAAACCCTGTTAGGTAGAACATAAACCCTGTTTAGGTAGAATAGAAATATGGTCAGAGTTGTGGCAACTGACATCTAATGAGGTTAACACAGTAAAGGAGTTTAAAAATGCCTGGGATAGGCATAAGGCTATCCTAGCTATAAGATAAGGCCAGGGACTAATGAAAGTATTTAGAAAATTGGGCAGACTAGATGGGCCAAATGGTTCTTATCTGCCGCACATTCTATTTTCTATTATCAGAATAAATACTATTCAAATTAGTCACAATCGACATGATATATATCAGCAACACTTAATCTGCTTCAGTGGGTTTATTCACAGAAAAACGTATTTACTGTTCAGTGAATTATCCCTCAAAGAATTCTACACTTCACTCAAATATTAATATCTAGTGATCAACTAAAGCTCTGCTTGTCGTGCAAATTGTATAAAATATGTTAAAAATATGATTAAAAATGATCAATTAAAAATAAAAAAATAAAAATATATATATATATATATATATATATATATAAAGTTTATATGCTCTGTTTAGGCTGTCATATTTAGAAACATAAAAGCTAAATATAGTATAGTCACATTTAAAGGTTTCTATTACATGAGATACACTTAACTCTGGCAATTGATTTTCAATTCTCCAATTGACATGTATGGTAATTTTGCTATTCAATTAGTAGGTATTAGTCAGAATGCTTATCTCTCATAAGCTTATCTCACATCATACTTTAGCTTCATAATATTTTGTGGGTTTATGCCATGAACAGTGAATTGAGTCAAATTGTTAGCCATTGGGACATTTTCCAACTGTACTTTTTCTGAATTATTCTTGCATAATATTTAACTTTTTCTATTTAGACCAGAGGTTCAACGTCTGACTTTTTACATGCACTAATTACACATGTTATTAGCTAATAGTCAATTAAATTGCTGTGTGTTTTACTATTTGTGTCATATGCCAGTGAATAGATAATCAGTGTAATATTGAAATTCCCTTCCTACTGATCCTTCCTTGTCATGGACAAGCAAGAAATAATGGCTGAAAAAAAAACATGAAGAAATGATACCTGTCTTAGTAAGGTGTTATGTTAAGGACTAGTTTAACCATCAATAACACAGAATATCCTTGTGTGACAATCCTTTAGCTAGTGAAAGAAGGGATTACACATCTATCACCCAGAAAATTCCTGCCATGACATCCTTTGAGATTAAGGGAACCACATGGTAGTTTAAATTGTTTTCAAACCCAACATGCAATTAAACGTTTATTGTCCACACTTTCTTTTTACTTTTTTGTTACGAAATGGAGCCTTCACACAAAGAATTGCATTCCATAAATATCTCCAGGAAGTGACTGAATGACAGAAAAATAAAATACTGAGACGGGGAGTTTTACTGCAATTCATTGAATGACCCCCAACACCACCCATCCTGGTTATTATACTGACATAACCACAATGACAACAAAGATTATTACTTGCTGAATGCTTGGTAAACAACATTTTCTTTCATGGGAAAAGTAATGTTCGAGAAGTAATATAATGGTTAATAGTCACACAAAACACCAATATATAAAGAATGCATTTTCAGTTTTAACTATGTGCATTGCTAGCATAGCAAGTAAATATGTAGAGAAATGAGTTGTTTTTGTAATGCATAGTTAACCCAGTCATGCAGAACTAATTTCTTGGATGTCTACTAATGCTTAAAAAAGCTGCTTCTGACAATAAGCTTGTAACTGGAACAGAAGAGCTTGATGAGAACAGTCACATCTCTTAACTGTGAAAATCATTTTCACAAATCAAGCAGCAGCAATACTCTGCTTATGTATAATTATTAGACATAAAGAATTTACATGTCTGTGATGCTTCTCAAGGAAATGTCTAGGTATTCAGGGTAGCTATAATACTCCTTGCCACGAGCAATATTGCATAGATGACCTCAATTCCCAAGTCTAGCAGCAAAACCAAAAAAAGTAGTATTTAAAAATGCCTGGAACTCTATTTGGGAAAATGCCATTGGTTTTGAAGTCTGCTTATCCTCACTTAATTAGCAGGAGATTTAGATCATCTTTATATATTAATGTCTGAATATGTCCTTTCCTTAGTCTAGCAAAGTCACATACTCTTTCAGAGCCAAAGTAAAAGTAGATCTTCTTCATTCTTATTATATAATCCATATTGAATTTACTGTCTGAATCTTGATATTGGAGTCAAAATCAACAAACTTAAAATAGCAGAATATATTAATTACATTTTATATTGGGTCTCATTTATTTTTTCATTTCTCCTATAAAATGTGTGTGTCACCTGGCACCTGGCTGCACTGCTCCAGTCCTCAGGCAATGCAGCCCGATCGCTCCACATGTCTACCCTGCCTGAACAGCCAATACTTACCTTATGTCCTACGAACGGTTCCTTCTGCTTGTTCACGGGTTAAACTACAGGCCTTCAAATAAAATTGTTAAACATGTCAGGCCCTTAAAGGAACCACACCATCTAGGCAACCCCATGCTATTTGGAGTTGCAGAGATGACGTGGACCAATGAGAACTCATTTAAACATACTTAAAGCCTATTCAGGACATACTCATTGCCCTATCATGGTTTCTGTTTAGTAACATGTTTAGTGCTCCTGTGACTCTCTTGTGATTTCCTGTTATTGACCTTGGCTTAGTTTTGACTCTGTTATCCTCTGGTAACCTGTCCTGGCTTGTATATTGACCTGTGCATTTATGGTAACCTGTCCTGGCTTGTATATTGACCTGTGCATTTATGGTATCCTGACCTCGGCTATCAATCACTTTGACTCTCTATTATAAATCATTAAATCTGGGCCAAGACCCTGTAATATGGCTTTTGGATTCTAACTTTGTGGGTATCTTTTTTTCCTGTGTGTAAGCATAATGGAAACTGTGACCGTGTGTGCTATTTTCATGAACCTAGCATATTTGGAAGAAGCAGAATGGATACAGATATGTAAGTTCATACATTAGGGAATTGTATTAAAATTAAAATATAGTTAATACATGTAATGTTTAATTCTGGATGAAGGTGACTTTGTGATGACAGTGTACACAAAAATATTTAATTGGGGACCCAAGTAGGAGGAATAGTGTGTAGTTTGCAGCCAGGACAAGTTTGCTTATTCTAGAGACTGAGAATTTTAAGATAGCCAGATTTAGGTTAGGGAAATTCATGTATAGGAAAGAAAGCTAAAAAGCCACATGTAAAACATGGCCAGGTTGTAAATGGAGGGTAAATACATAAAGCAGTTAAGGACAGCTATTGATTGATGTATAGTGTGAAGTTGATTCATTTGCTAGTAATGGATGAGTGCCCAACCTAGACACTATGTTTCACCAGCAGTAATCCATCCTGCCACTTTTATTGTTCTATGAAGTATTTTTGCTGAAGTTACAAAAAACAGTAAAAAAATACTTTTTGCTCAAACAGACCAAATGTGTACCAAGACATTTATAATGTAAATATCAATTCCTTGAATTATCATTTTTGTACGTTTACAACAATCTTAAAATGTATACAAGAACAAAGACTGAAATGCTTGAAAACAGCTATAATAGTAGAAAATGCAAATATGGCTTTTAGACCATACATATCTAAACAAATAATGTAGTTTAGAGGCATGTCTCATGCCAGGCTTCTACAGATTTGCACCAGTCAATGTATATAATTAAGTAATTTATTTCCTTTTGGAAGAAAAGGGAAATAATAATAATTAAAAAAACAACAATACAATTGTGACAGGACAGAATGTTTTCAGTTATCCTCAAGGTAAAATCTGCATTCCCCAAGCAGCATAGCATATGCAAGATCGTTTGCACAAATTAATTTGTTATCTGGCTTGAAAATATAAAATTCATAGTCTAGGGGATACAGTTGTTTTTAATTATTTGATTCAAGTAATTAGGGAGATTAGCTCACATGAGTCTAAATTAAGAGAGTCTCTTGTGATTGTATTATGAAAATAGAATTTTGAATGGGACTCTAATTCTAGACATGCATCTTTTATCTTTTCTGGTTTTATCCTTTTTTTCTACAACTATATAAACATTGTATGACCACATGTAACAAATTACTTTTTTTAGAGAGTGAAGAATAGTCACAAATTTGCATAAGATTACAGTAGCGTTTGCTCATATTAAGCAGATCAAGCAAAAAAATAATGCTTTACATTTACACACATTAATGGGATTGTGTCCTAATTATCTAAATTGATTTTAGTTTTTTCCTCTATCACTTGGTCGGTGCATGACATAGAAAATAATTGCAGTGCATATTAGAGAAGGAAATTCAAGGGAAAATAATGACAATACACTTGCAGCTTAATAGGATTTTCTGTTGTTTAGATTACATAAACCAGGTTTGATTTGGCAATAAACGTGTTAATTAATAGAAATATTTATAAATATTATATTTTTCCCCTTCTACAGTTTCATTAAAAAGAATAGTTTGCATTAACTCATTAACGATCGTGGAGTTAGACAGATTTAGAACCTTTACGTAACTATGAAATAACTAAATTAATTTAATTATTTTATTATTTTCAGGATTACTCGCTAAACTCAGAATTGTACTGAATTGATATTAAATTTGCAAAACTAGTCACGATGTAACAATCGCTAATTGAGAAATATTTTCCAAATCAGTAACTTTTTTTCAGCAATTTTGCAATTTGGATTTCAGTGAATAATCACAGTTCAGATTTTTAGTGAATAATCTGCTAGAAACAGTTTGGAACTGGTATCTGTATATTTTAATGGATGGGGAATGAAAGCCACATCTGTGCACTCTAAATATTTCAATTTAATTTTTCTATATGTTCTAGGCTCACATTTTGTAAGAACGTAGCTGTCACGGGAGATGGGACTCTGCGGACATGTTCCCTTATTTGTACTTTGTTTTGTCTGATATCCCCCTATATTCAAATGGAATCACTACCTGATAATTGTTCCCTTGTGTTCGGCTATCTGTTCCCTTCTGTTTGGTTACCGAACAGACTATGTCTGGTCCCCCTTGTTAACAAGTCGTAATCACCGACCACCCCTGGCTGTTACCCACAAACAAGCAATCATCTCAAGTGCTTCCCTGGGTGGCCGCCATTTGTATATACGAACACACGTGCTATCAGGACTGGCGGTCATCTTGTCTCCCGGACGCAGGCAGCGGTACATGGTCGTCGACCGCATGGATCTCTGAGTCAGCTACGCAAGCTCGCGAACCACACTGAAATTTGTACCCCTTCCCATTCGGCTTCCTGACCAGATAGGAGAACAGCGTTCGGGAGTAAGAAACTACCAAACAAGGGAAGGGGGCACTGTATAAAAAGCAGAGTTTGGCCTAATAAAGCTCAGATTGCTTCTTCTACCCAATACGACTGGTTGCATCCATTATATTGGGGAAACTCTACACAGAAATAATACTATCACCATAATCAGCACCTATCAGGACTATTGGAGGATTGAAGGACAAACAATAGACTAGTGAACCCGTGACAGTAGCAATGTCTATATTTTGAATGTATATGCATTATGTGCAAAACAATAATTACAGTAAGGGGGCACTGTAGCCACTAGAACCACTATAGCTTAATATAGTGATTCCATGGCACATAGCCTATCCCTGCAGTACCAGCAGTGTACCTGCTGATTTTTCTGAGATATAAACACTGCTGCCCAAGTTCTCCTTTGGTGGCTATCACTAATACAATCACTGGTGGGACTTCTTGGATGCTATGCATGGCGATGCATGGAGATGCATGGAGATGCTGGATGCTTCCCATAGCGATGCATTGCTTAAATACATATCTGTGAGGAGATGCTGATTTGCACATTATGCCTCACATGTATACTAGTCATCAGATGCATCCCTCTGGGGAAAGATCAGATTGGCTGCAGTCATCAGGATGATCCTTAGTCAGGGAGATCGGGTGGCTTTGCAGAGATCAGATCTCTGCAGGATATAAGGAAAGCTTGATATTCTAAATGGGTGCCTGATATTCTAAATTGTGAGGAAAACACTTGCATTATTGATACATGTTGTACTCCTAACACTATAGTGTTTCATTAAATGTCTTCATAATATTAATAACTAATTAATGGGTTAGGAAAAAAAAAATCACAATGCCAATAAAAATATAAATACACATCTCTTGTACTCAAATAGGTAAAAGCTTTAAATCACATGGTAGGCTGATGTGTTGTATAAGATAATAATTTATCTTGTTTTAAATTATAATCTACTCTGTTAATTTGTTTATTCCTAATTCTAGCTAGCTTTGAGATGCGTCTGCTTCCTTTCTGCTTGATCTCATTACATGCAAAAGTTCAGCAGTATTTTTTTTTTATTGAGATCAATAATCTCAATAGAAAAATGTAACATTAACCAAATGGAGCATTCAAGGAATATTCATCAAAATGAAAAGTAAAAATCTTCGCAACATAAAAAGAGGCAAATAAATATAAAGAAATCATCTGTATATCAAGTTTTTAGTCCAAATTTTGTATTTTATACATGTATTAGAAAACAAACTATTGGTTTTAAACAAACTATTGGTTTTCTAAACATAGGTTAAGGATTACTTAACATAACTTATCTTAGCAAACAAACATGGGTATTTATTTACACCATATGTCTGTATTGTCTTAAGCCCTCTACATCACAGTACCAAAATATAATTTGGTCAAATGCTAATTTTAACATTGGACCAAAACAGACTAAAATATGTTCAAAATACAGATTAAGGCACAATGCACACAAAATTGGCAATGATTATAGTATAGTAAATTGCATGGAAACCTATATATATATAATCTCACAAAAGTGAGTACACCCCTCACATTTTTGTAAATATTTTATTATCTTTTCATGTGACAACACTGAAGAAATGGCACTCTGCTACAATGTAAAGATGTAAATGTACAGCCTGTATAACAGTGTAAATTTGCTGTCCCCTCAAAATAACTCAACACACAGCCATTAATGTCTAAACCGTTGGCAACAAAAGTGAGTACACCCCTAAGTGGAAATGTCCAAATTGGGCCCAAAGTGTCAATACTTTGTGTGACCACCATTATTTTCCAGCACTGCCTTAATCCTCATGGTCATGGAGTTCACCAGAGCTTCACAGGTTGCCACTAGAGTCCTCTTCCACACCTCCATGATGACATCACAGAGCTGGTGGATGTTAGAGACCTTTTGTTCTCCCACCTTCCTTTTGAGGATGTCCCACAGATGCTCAATAGGGTTTAGGTCTGTAGACATGCTTGGCCAGTCCATCACCTTTACCTTCAGCTTCCTTAGCAAGGCAGGGTCATCTTGCAGGTATGTTTGGTGTCGTTATCATGTTGTAATACTGCCCCGCCGCCCAGTCTCCGAAGGGAGGGGATCATGCTCTGCTTCAGTATGTCACAGTACATGTTGGAATTCATGGTTCCCTCATTAAACTGTAGCTCCCCAGTGCTGCAGCACTCATGCAGGCCCAGACCATGACACTCCCACCATCATACCTGACTGTAGGCAAGACACACTTGTCTTTGTACTCCTCACCTGGTTGCCACCACACACACTTAACACTATTCTAACCAAATAAGTTTATCTTGGTCTCATCGGACCAAAGGACATGGTTCCAGTAATCCATGTCCTTAGTCTGCTTGTCTTCAGCAAACTGTTTGTGGGCTTTTTTGTGCATCATCTTTAGAAGAGGCTTCCTTCTGGGATGACAGCCATGCAGACCAATTTGATGCAGTGTGCGGCGTATGGTCTGAGCACTGACAGGCTGATCCCCGACCCCTTCAACCTCTGCAGCAATGCTAGCAGCACTCATACGTCTATTTCCAAAAGACAATCTCTGGATATGACGCTGAGCATGTGCACTCAACTTCTTTGGTCGACCGTGGTGAGGCCTGTTCTGAGTGGAACCTGACCTGTGAAACCGCTGTATGGTCTCGCCCACTGTGCTGCAGCTCAGTTTCAGGGTCTTGGCAATCTTCTTATAGCCTAGGCCATCTCTATGTAGAGCAACAATTCTTTTTTTCAGATCCTCGGAGAGTTCTTTGCCATGAGGTGCCATGTTGTACTTCCAGTGACCAGTATTAGAGAGTGTGAGAGCGATAACACCAAATTTAACACACTTGCTCCCAATTCACAACTGAGACGTTGTAACACTAACAAAACATGTGACAATGGGGAGGGAAAATTGCTAATTGGGCCCAATTTGGACATTTCCACTAATGGGTGTACTCACTTTTGTTGCCATTGGTTTAGACATTAATGGCTGTGTGTTGAGTTATTTTGACGGGACTGCAAATTTACACTGTTATACAGCCTGTACACTTACTACTTTACATTGTAGCAGAGTGTAATTTCTTTAGTGTTGTCACATGAAAAGATATAATAAAATATTTACAAAAATGTGAGGGGTGTACTCGCTTTTGTGAGATACTGTGTATATGATCAGGTTTACTGTAATGTTGTATGTACACAAAGGATAAAGAGTATTGGGCAATATACAATATTTTATGTATAGCAGAATTCTATATTGGCAAGCACTAAGACTGTACTTTTGGGGAAATGATCCATGAAGGATCACTGGAGGAGAAAGCTGATTGTAAAGGCTTGTAAATCTTAACATAGAGAAGCAATGGATAACCCTAAGACCTGCAATTGTTACAGACTACCTTTCCCATAATCATCACTCATAATTTCTAATACTGATATATCAGGTATGACACTTTTGTTTTCTTATATTGTATTCTCAGGCTATATGGAACAACTGAGCATTTAAATGTACTAGAATTAAATAGAAAGCTGAGAAGCATTGCAGCTGCTGCCAGGAAGACTTGGGGCAATGAAGCAGAAACAGATGACCTGCTGACTGGTAAAGTGAAGCTCTTTAGGTCTAGAGGAGACTCAAAGTTCCTAGGATTAAAGGGACATTTACTTGAGGTAAAGCAGATCAAAGGTCTATAAACCATAATTTCTGTAAGACATCAACTAAAGATGCAGTCATGTATGCTGATGACATTATTTCCAAGACAATGAATAGAAAAGCTAACAAAGAAAAACAGTTAGGACATGGCATGAAGTTAGTTTAGAGACTTTAGTCTTAAATAGGTGTATTTTTTTTTTTACTGATTTCTAGTATGCACAGTAATTGATAAGACATGTTCCTCCTAGCCAAAGCAACATGAAGGAAGTACCATAAATAATGCATTATGTTTCTCCCACATATTTTACCTATTGTGGTTTTAGGACTTTTCAGAAAGCAATTTACTTGTAACAGGTATGAAGTTAACAAACAGATCACAAATAATCAAAATAGCAGAACATTGTAATACATTTGGATGGTAGACCAATACCATTAATTAACATGCTAACAAATATTAAACTCCAGTAACAGGGCTGGATATCTTTTCTTATAGCTCCAGTTAGTTTGGGGGAAAATGCTGATGTTTTCAGTTTTATATTATCAGAATTTACACTTATCTGATGAAAATCCACCCAGAAGAAAGCACAAGGTATATTGTCGTAATATAAAACACAAGTATATACACAAACAAAGTGGAATAAAGTGTGGTGGCAACCAAAAATTGTCACAATCACCTGAGTGGAAACCCCTTACACCACTCAAAGAATACGATAATAAAATACATACAATGTCATCGGTGAATCACACTTCTGATAGTATCTAAAAGGAATGTACAAAAAACAACATAATGTAATATAGTATGTACAATGTTGTTTTTTTTGTACATTCCTTTTAGATACTATCAGAAGTGTGATTCACCTAAGAAATTGTATGTATTTTATTATCGTATTCTTTGAGTGGTGTAAGGGGTTTCCACTCAGGTGATTGTGACAATTTTTGGTTGCCACCACACTTTATTCCACTTCGTTTGTGTATATACTTGTGTTTTAGACTGTATATTTAATTCCCCTTTTACATACAACGTTGAGGATTTAAAACATGTCTTATTTAGAAGATAGGAATTATACTGTTAAAGATATTGATAATATGTTTTTAGAAACTGAAGAAATGACAATTAATATAGAATATATCAATACAGATAAATGTAAAAATAACTTGGAAAAAGCCCTAATTCATGAAATGAAAATAAAATGGGAAATAGCTACTTAAAAAAAATATGTCACAGAACAAATAACACCGAGAGGGCTCAGGTTCGAAAAAGACCCCACCTTTGACAGAGAAAATATAAATTTCATGTCAGGGTGGTATAAGTTACTTGAAGGTTTTTCTTTCAGTGTAATCGGATACATAGTATCTAGGAGGGAAGAGACATTAACACAAATAGACGAAGAGATCAGTTCATGGAAACAAAAGCTTAGCGAAACCTCCAGCCCAGAAACATTTAATCAAATAACAAGAGAAATTAAAATAAAGGTAGAAAAAGCAGAAAAAGAAACCATTGCAATTAAAAAAAAGAAATACCTAAGGGACACCAATGACTATAAAACAGGTAACATTAGGTTCCCGAAAAGATTAAATAATAAAAATCAGAGAAACCAAAGGCAGGAAGGCTACCAAACACAAAAATAATCTTTGGGGCGCAGCAGTTATAGAGACCGCTACCCCTCAAGATTCACGGGGAACACTTGGAATAACAAGGAAATGCCCTCTAGAACTCAGCCTAAAAACGAACACAAGATCAGAGAGAAAATAGGCAGTCTAGAGGGCTCTCTGTTAGTAGTCCCTTTCAATCAAAGGCATCCACTTCAGTTTATTACCATCCGAACAGGAGTTGTAGAGATGTCGCGAAAGAAGGCCTATGGAAGATAAGGAAAGAATCCCCACAAAAAATGAGGAACAATGAGAGGTATGCAAATAGGAACAATCCCTCATCATATCATGCAAAAAGAAGGAGTATTACCCCAAGAAGACAAGAAAAGAGGAGTAATAGGGTTATTAGACCTGAAAACACAAGAGAAAGAGACTTTACAAGGAAGCAAGAATCTAGAAGAGACACCAAGTCTAGAGAAAGAAACAGAGAAAGAAGAACAGTAAATGTAGAACATACATATACAGAGAAACATCAAACAAACCCACCGTTTTTTCGGAAGGAACCCACAATAGGAAGATTGAAAGGCAAGAGAAACCGACATCTTGGGAATCCCAGGCAAACGCCAAAGATCCAGAGAACAAGAAACAGAAGAGGAAGAAAGGGGGAACAAAGAGAGGAAAGGAAGGATGTAGACTCCTCAGGAATCTTTAACCTCACGACTATGCATTAACAAATGAAGAAATAAAAGTATTGCAAAAAGGTCTGAAGTTTGCCCCTACAGCAGAAATTAATAAATTTGACTTTTTTATAGGTAAAGTTCATGAGGAATTTATGTTTAAAAAAGTTTTTTAATGATAGAAATCACCCTATGATTGAATCAGTAGATAGAGAACAGAACTCAACATATGTACAAACTCAATTGAAAGACAAATCACTTTTTTTCCCAAAACACATGATCTCTGATGGAATGAAAACTTTCAAGACCATGGTTATGGGGGAAATAAATAAAATAAATAAAATTAAAAAATGGAATAAATTCCAACAAAATATGTCCATAAAAGAAAAAAACATTCTAACAAATCTGCAGAAAAATAAAGATCTAATTATTAAACCGGCGGATAAGGGGGAGGCATAGTGATACTACCCAAATTAAAATATATGGAAGAATCGGAAAGAATCGGAAGAATCGTAAAAAATTCTCTCAGACACGAATACATATCAAAAACTTAACTCTAACCCCACTAATAAAGTAAAAGAACTCTTTGGCGAATTTATTAAAAAAGGATTAGAAATGGGAATCCTTACAGAGAAAGAAGGTAAATATCTACAGATGACACATCCCAAGATACCAGTCTTTTATTATTTACCTAAAATACACAAAAATGCACTTAATCCACCAGGTCGCCCAATTATATCGGGAATCAACTCTATT
Organism: Pelobates fuscus; assembly: GCF_036172605.1. Taxonomy (NCBI): domain Eukaryota; kingdom Metazoa; phylum Chordata; class Amphibia; order Anura; family Pelobatidae; genus Pelobates; species Pelobates fuscus. Next base: position 174,343,857 of record NC_086318.1, on the reverse strand, counting down.
TCCTCTAGAATTTCCGAGTATATCGATATACTGCTACAACCCAAACCCAAACAAGTAAAACACTTTCACACCTTAAGGATACGATACATATCTTACAAGTTTTAGACTCTATTCAATGGAAGAAAGATTACCACTTAGTTACAAGTGACGTTACTTCTCTGTACAGCATTATCCCGCATGAGATAGGGATAAAAGCAGTGAAATATTTTTTATCTCAAGCAGATTAAAGATGAACAAATTGAGTTCATTTTAGAAGGAATCCACCTAATTTTAACAAATAACTTTTTTTGGTATCATGACACATTTTATCTGCAGATCAGAGGTACGGCGATGGGCACCAAATTCGCACCCAGTTACGCGAATCTTTTCATGGCGTATTGGGAGGAACATTACATCTATTCAGTCCACCCCTGGGTGTCGAATTTGGTGTCCTATCGCCGATACATAGATGACATATTTTTAATTTGGGACGGGGTCCCAGACCTTTTGGAAATGTTCAAATTGTTTTTAACCCCTTAAGGACCAAACTTCTGGAATAAAAGGGAATCATGACGTGTCAGACATGTCATGTGTCCTTAAGGGGTTAAATGACAATGATTGGGGGATTATCCTGATGACCTCTCAAAGCCAGAAGGAAATCCAATTTTTAGATCTCCATATTTTTATACAGAACGAACAAATTAAAACAAAGAATTTTTTTAAGGCAGTTGATGCCAACGGATATATTGAGAAATCCAGCTGCCACTCTAAACCATGACTCAATAATGCACCAAAGGGTCAATTTTTAAGGAAAAGGCGGCATTGTACCAATGATGAGGATTACATGATGCAGGCAGGAAGGATAAAAGAACAGTTTAAAGAAAAAGGATACGAAGAAACTGAACTAGATAAGGCGATGGCAGAAGTGAAAGAAACATCGAGGAAAGAACTACTAACCTATAAACCTAAAAATATACAATCGAAACATACCCAAGAAATTCCCTTTATTTGTAATTTTAACGGCAATCATAAAAAAGTAAATAAGGCCATTAAGAAATACTGGTACATCCTACAGGAAGATCCCGTCTTAAAACATATACTGCCAACTCAACCACGTATTATTTATAGAGGCGCCACTAATTTAAAAAAAACTCTAGTTAGAAGCAGTGAAGGCCCCACAAAAATAGAACACTTTTTAAATCAAAATAAAGGATTTTACGGTTGTGGGACCTGCCTAGCGTGCAGAACCACTAAGAGCAAAAAAAGACACTTAACAAATATTAAAGATTTCATTAATAGAAATTTATGATTAAAGAACAATTAACGTGTTTTTCGAAAGGAGTTATATACGTATTAAAATGTCCTTGCGACCTACTATATATAGGTAGAACCACTAGATGCCTGCATATAAGAATCTCTGAGCATGTACGCAATATTAAAAAAGGTTTAGAGACCCATAGCGTATCAAACCATTTGAAAATTCACCATAATAAGGATGCCGAAAACGTATTCTTTTGCCCACTTAAACTTGTTAAGAGAGACTGGAGGGGAGGGGATTTTAATAAAAAAATTGGCACAGAAGAAATTAAATTTATTTTCAATTTTAATACTCTTATACCTCATGGACTAAATTCAGACTTTAAGATTTGTCATTTTTTTAAATAATTGGATAATATATTAATTAATGTTATTATTTTAATAGGTGGTTCATTTGATAGCTTTTTAAAATAAGAGGAAAGTGTTGTCGCGAACTGTCTGCCGAACCGTTCGCGAACATTTCGCCGGCGAACAATAGCGTGTTCGCGGCGAAACGAACATACGCAATTTCCGGTCCGCCCCCTATACGTCATCATTGAGTGAACTTTGGCCCGGAACCTCACAGTCAGCAGACACTTCCTGGGAGGGAGGGTCTGCTGCTGATTGGCTGGAATGTGTCTGCTGACTCTGAGGTTCCGGGCCAAAGTTCACTCAATGATGACGTATAGGGGGCGGACCGGAAATTGCGTATGTTCGTTTCGGCGCGAACACGCTATTGTTTGCTGGCGAAATGTTCGCGAACGGTTCGGCGGGCAGTTCCCGACATCACTATTGCCCATATGTTTTTGAATATTATTCACACTCTTTTGCACAATAAGCACTTTACACTTAAAGTTAAAACTGATGTCCTTTTCCCCTCACTATATTACTTGGTAAAGAATGATTTTTCAGAAGCCTGAATAAAAAAGAGTAAAAAGAAAAGGAAGCAATACAAGTCTATTACTTTATTGCTGAAAAGGGGAAAATAACATCTGATAGATGTTTCTTTATGATAAGGTATTTGACAGTAATAAGTTGATTGTATTTGTGTGGAAAATGAGAGTAACGAATATGTTTACATTACTTTACGTCATGGTGGAACGCATGATCAAATCGACATGCGTTCCAGTGACGTCAGCCGATGGAGACTGCCGCTATCCGGAAGTAGCAAGCATGCCGTCGGCTGTGGAACGCACGTTGCGTCCCAAGCGCAAGCTAGCCGAAACCCGGAAGTAAAACGAACAACGAAGCTAAGAAGACGCCGAGAGAGAGAAGACTCACATACACCGATTGAAAAAGCCCCTGGTACGGGGCAAAACGCGTTTCGGACTATTTGGACTTGAATTGCCAGAGGCAGGACTGATTGCAAGTTGATTTTATATTGCTGATATTTTATTTGATTATTTTCTTTGTATTTTACTTCATTTTACTCCACATCGTGGAGCAATAAATTGATTTTTTGAAAAGACACCATTGGAAGTGTGGAACCTGGATTATTTCCTGACTGGAAGAATCAGAAGGCTGCCTAGTAACAGGAAGGGGACACCCTGTACAAAGAGTCCCAAGGCATCATCCATGAGAGCCATATGTTGTGATTTGGCTCTAGGCTTGTGAGTACCAGACTCCTACTCATAGTAATACATTGTACATACTATATTACACTATGTTGTTTTTTGTACATTCCTTTTAGATACTATCAGAAGTGTGATTCACCTATGACATTGTATGTATTATATTGTCGTAATATATCCAAACCCGTTTCACTAGCTCCTCACCTAATCGAGAGGTTTCCAACATCGAGGCTGCCTTTTAACATCTTGCCTTTTGACATGTCTTCATTAAATTTTATGTGGGGAAGAACAAAGCTGTCAAATTACTAGTTTATAGGGTTATGAAGAAATTGAAATCCTCCTCAATAATTTTGATGAGACAAAGCATAAAGTGTATAATCTCAAGGTCATAGTTAATACTTTTCCGAATTTCGCTAAATTATATTATTCAAAAGAATGTTCTCTTATAGGTTTATGAAAGTCCTGTTTTATTTCTGGTAAGATGACTTTGGATTTATTGGCTACCCAAATCACAACTTTACCACAACTGGAAAAATCCTGTATTTTTTTTTCAATTAGCATCCTATTATCTTACTTAATCATGAAGTAAAGACCTATACTTCAATCTTAGTTGCCCACTTATGTTTACTTCCATTTTTACTCCACTAGGTGCAGGCAGGCTTTGTATTGGGTCATCAACCCTCTAATAACACTAGGAAAGTTATTACCGTATATACTCGAGTATAAGCCGACCCGAATATAAGCCGAGGCCCCTAATTTTACCCCAAAAAACTGGGAAAACGTATTGACTCGAGTATAAGACTAGGGTGGGAAATGCAGCAGCTACTGGTAAATTTCTAAATAAAATTAGATCCTAAAAAAATTATATTAACTGAATATTTATTTACAGTGTGTGTATATAATGAATGCAGTGTGTGTGTATGCAGTGTGTGTATGAGTGCAGTGTGTATATAATGAATGGAGTGCAGTGTGTGTGTATGAGTGCAGTGTGTGTATAATGAATGCAGTGTGTGTATGAGTGCAGTGTGTATGCAGTGTGTGTATGAATGCAGTGTGTATGTATGAGTGCAGTGTGTATGTATGAGTGCAGTGTGTGTGAGTGCAGTGTGTGTGTATGAGTGCAGTGTGTATATAATGAGTGCAGTGCAGTGTGTGTATGAGTGCAGTGTATGAATGCAGTGTGTGTGTATGAGTGCAGTGTGTGTGTATAAGTGCAATGTCTATGCAGTGTGTGTATAATGAATGCAGTGCAGTGTGTGTATATGAGTGCAGTGTGTATATGAGTGCAGTGTGTATATGAGTTCAGTGTGTGTATATGAGTGCAGTGTGTGTGAGTGCAGTGTGTGTGTATGAATGCAGTGTGTGTATGAATGCAGTGTGTATATAATGAATGCAGTGCAGTGTGTGTATGAGTGCAGTGTATGAATGCAGTGTGTGTGTGTATGAGTGCAGTGTATATGCAGTGTGTATAATGAATGCAGTGCAGTGTGTGTATATGAGTGCAGTGTGTATATGAGTGCAGTGTGTATATGAGTGCAGTGTGTATATGAGTGCAGTGTGTATATGAGTGCAGTGTGTATATGAGTGCAGTGTGTGTGAGTGCAGTGTGTGTGAGTGCAGTGTGTATGAATGCAGTGTGTATATAATGAATGCAGTGCAGTGTGTGTATGAATGCAGTGTGTGTATGTGTGAGTGCAGTGTGTGTGTGTGTGCGAGTGCAGAGCATTGGTGGGGGGTGGGCATTTTATTAATTATTATTTAATTATTATTTTAATATTTTTTTTAATGTTATTATATTTTTTTAGGTAATATTTTTTTTATTTTATTATTAATTGTATTTTCTTTATGTTATTATTATTTGAATATTTTTTTTCTTATTATTATTTGTTTTATTATTAATATTTTTATTTTTTCGTCCCCCCTCCCTGCCTGTTAGCTGGCCAGGGAGGGAGGCTCTCACTCCCTGGTGGTCCAGTGGATGGGCTGTAGGAGGGGGCTGTCAGGAAGCTGTAACTTACCTTCACAGCAGCTCCTGTCAGCTCCCTTCTCTCTTCTCCGGTGCGTGCAGCTCCCAGGTCAGCTCCCTCTGCAACTCTCGCGGCCGCGCGGAGCGTTGCCACGGTAACCCGTGGCAACGCTCTGACCCCGCGGCTCTCGCGAGAGTTGCAGAGGGAGCTGACCTGGGAGCTGCACGCACCGGAGAAGAGAGAAGGGAGCTGACAGGAGCTGCTGTGAAGGTAAGTTATAGCTTCCTGACAGCCCCCGGTCCATGTCTGTATTATGGCAATGAAAATTGCCATAATACAGACAACTGACTCGAGTATAAGACGAGTGGGGTTTTTTCAGCTCAAAAAATGTGCTGAAAAACTCGTCTTATACTCGAGTATATACGGTAATATCTTCCCTGCCCATGACTTATTACATTCTCCTTGTTTTAGTTGCACTTGCTGCTGAAAAAGCATTCATCTTTTTAAACTACTGTCCAAATTTAAATTACCCCACTATTTTATTAAAATTGGCAATTATTTATACTCTAATCATTCAGCCACCGTCATACATGGTTTGTTTTTTATCACAGCCTTTTATCAAGCTTTCACCAAGGCTATCTCCTATCATCCTGCTTATACGTACTGGTCCTAATACCCCTGGCCACTCTTATCAGGGCATGTCCTCAGATTTATGATAATATATATTGGTGTTGGGAACTCACAATAAAGATACTTTTTTTTTTTTTTAGAAGGATGCAAATAACCTCATGATCTATTATCAATGTATAGTACCAATAAACAGATAGTGGTCTAGCACACTTTCTAAGTAGTTCCAATCCTTTATTTTCAGTGCCTATGCATTTTTAAGAGTCTTAAGAAACACTAATAAGTTAGCTGAAATGTTGTCTATTCCTTTGCACTGAAAATAAAGGATTGCAACTACTAAGAAGATGTGCTGGACCACTGTAGTTTTATTGAAACTAATTTCAAATTTGTCATGTCTATATCGCTAACCTTTTTCCTATTAAAATATTTTTTGGGAATCCCCTTCTTCATTCCTGCACTGGAAGATTGTCTCTCAGTACAGTAAGTTTTCCACCCATAAAGTAAATTTAAACAAATCCCAGAACCCAAATTCTAAACGCTGGGTTCTCCTCCCAAAAGTTGCTATTGCTTAAACAACTTATTACTTAGGAGAATAAAATGCAGAATTATAATAGTCTTCTTGGAATTCTACACATGGTTCACATGAGCTTTCTTGGTTCAGTAGGATCCCATCCATATATTTCAAGTTATACCTCTGCCTATCCCTAAATCCCTGTTGGTCAATATTCGTTGGGGTTTATCTTGCTTTATATGGAATAAATGCATCCTCAATAGTATAGTAATCTATGCACTGTGGAGATTTGAATCTACACAATATTATACACATCAAGAGGGACCACAGCTGTCTCAGTCTTTAGCAGCTCAAACTACTGCATCTGATGTTACTTGGTAACCCAATGAAAATGTTTTCCTCTGGACTTGCACTTTTCAAATTCTTAGAGCTGTACTGCTAGGCTGCCAAGAATAAGAAATGTATTTCTTTATGCTATGGACTCCTCATTCTCCTTAAGGTGACTGCTAAAATGTTACTAGTCCCTTCAACAACAGCATGTATCATTTTCAAATTTCAAACAAGCCACCACATGTGTTACATACTTCATATCTTCTAAAAAATACTTTTTAACTGTTATTTAAACCCAGATATATTGTCAAACATGTATCCAAATTGTCCATTGTTCTATTGGATATCATATGACCCAACTCTAGTATTTTATAAGAAATATAGGAAGGCTGTTACGTACTGGTTATAATTTAATAATATTTCAGGGTTATATTTATTTGTACTCTTTTGATGCTTCTCATCCATCCACTGGATGTATTTTTCTGTACTTATAGGGACACTATAGTCAAGAGAACAACTACAGCTTAATGTAGTTGTTCTGGTGAGTATAGCATGTCCCTGCAATCTTTTTGCAATAAACATCGTCTTTTCAGAGAAAAGGCAGTGTTTACATTACAGCCTAAGGATACCTCTACGGGCAACTTCTCAGATGGCTACTGACATTCAGTGTCTCCATCCTATGCATGGAGACCCTGAAACTTCCTCATTGAGTTGCACTGATTCAATGGATCTCTTGAAGGAGATGCTGTTTGACCAGCTCCAGACCCAGCCCACCTCCTTGGCTGAGATCATAAGAATTGACATTCTCATCAAATCCAATGCATTCCTATGGAAAAGCATTGTGATAGGCTGAGGTAATGTCAGCCAAAGGAGACAGATCAGGGACAGAGCCAGCATCAGCAGACTGGAATAAAAGTAAGATTTTACTATATATAGGGGGCTATACGGTATTTTTAACACTATAGGGACAGTAATACATGTTTCTGTTCCTGACCCTACAGTGTTCCTTTAAATAGCAACTTTTGCATTGATTCTGATGTGAGGTATTTTTTTTTTTCAATATAATTTTTATTGAATTTTCATCATTAATAATACAGTTTGAACCATGGATACAATTTTAGTTTGTACAAAGTAAAGGAAGAACAGTGCAAGCCATGAATATATTACAATGTCTTACACAAAAAAGAAAACATATGAAACTTGGAGTTGAAGGCAAGGCAGGGGATGAGTACAGTTAGGTATCTTGCCTCTAAATACAAAGTTGTTCACAGAGTTAATGCACTTATACTCAAACTATTTTGTAACCTGTGCATATTGGTTGGAAGATACCAGTGTTTGTTCGAATGCTGCAAAGCAAACATACATATAGGTACACATGACCATTAGGGGGGATTTCCCGGTGTTTGTCGTTTGTATATGTCTACCCATGTGGACCACGTTGTAGTTAATTTCAGTGCCTGTTTGTGGTTGGACACTGTCGTTCGTTCATAGATATAGAATTGGTGTATTTTGTCCCATAGCTGGGTTTTGTTTGGGCATGTGGTCGATTTCCAATTGAGAGCTAAGAGACTGCGGGCCGCTAGTATGGCAATAGCGCATAGTTGTCTGTGTGGGCCTGTGGTTGACTGAGGGAATCTCATGAGTAAATTTGTTTCAGGTGTGTTTTTGATATTTGGGATTGTTAGGAGGCGAAGTGTGTTGTGCACTTCGAGCCATAAAGGTTGGATTTTGGGACATGCCCACCAAATATGAAGGAGTGAACCGTCTGCTGTAGAGCATCTCCAGCATAGAGGGGTTGAGTTCGGGTATATTTTGTGAAGCCTATGAGGGGTTAGATACCACCTATAAAGTAGTTTTCTGTGTGCTTCTATGTGTGTGTAACATTGGGTCCATGTGGACATGTCGTTCAATGCATGTAGCCAATCCTCGTCAGTGAGTTGGATGGCACAGTCTGTTTCCCATAGTGGTTTGCAACGTGGTGTCACGTCGGGAGTGGTGTGTTCCCACGCTTTGTAGCATAGGGAGACAGTTTTCGGTTTTGTGGGGTTCTTCCAGCATCTTTCTATTATTGCTTTGGTCGTTGGTAGTGTTTGGGTGGGCTCGGTGTGATGGGTAAGTACATGTGTTAAGATGAGTCCCTTAATTTGTAAGTACGTGAAGATAGCGTTATTAGGGATCTCCCATTGTTGTTGTATTTCGGGAAATGTCATGATTCCGTGTGGTAGTAGCAATTGGTGAATGTGAGTTATTCCCGCTTGGGTCCACTTTTGTAAGTATATGTCTGGGGAAACGGCCTTCAAGGCCAGTAGTGGGGCTTCCGTACGGAACGTGTGTTTTCCGCCTACGGTTTCTAGGTATGTCGTCCAGAAATGTATAGTGAACTTTGTGGTGGGTAATAGGTCTATTTTGGGTGGACGTAACCTTCTCGGTGTCCATAGGTGTGCCAGTGCTGAGAGTTTACCGAATTGGGCTCTCTCCATGTCTACCCATTGAATGGTCCCTTCAACTGTATGCAGTAGTATCCCTGACGCTAAGACTGATGCTTTGTAGTATAGGCTCACGTTGGGTAATCCCACTCCGCCTTGTTTCGAGTGTTTGTATAGTAATGTGCTTGCTATACGTGGCTTCTTGTTTCCCCAAATGATTGTGTTGCAGATGTTTTGTAGATGTTTTTAATGAGTGTCGGTGGGACGTGAAGGGGGAGCATTCTGAACATATAAAGTATTTTCGGTAGGATTACCATCTTGTATGCATTTATTTTGCCTAACCAGGAGATGTGTTTTGGACCATTTGTGTATGTCATTTTTGCAACGTTGCGGGAGTGTGGAATAGTTTAACTTTATGATCTCCGCTATGGAGGATGCTATTTTTACCCCAAGGTAGGTGAGTGAGGATGATCTCCAGTCGAAGATGTATTTCTCTTTTAGAGTGGACGTGGTGGCTAAGGGGAGTTTGATAGGTAGGGCTTGTGTTTTGTCTTGATTTAGACGGTAGTGTGATATGTCCCCGAACTTAGTTAGGGTCTCCATTAGAGGTGGGAGTGACATTTGAGGATTTTCTAACGTTATTAGAATATCATCAGCGAATAGTGCTAATTTGTATTCTTTACCTAGGGTTCGGACGCCTTGTATGCGGTGGTCGCTCCTGATTTTTTGTGCAAGCGGTTCTAGGGATAGGATGTAAAGTAGGGGGGATAGGGGGCACCCCTGTCGCGTGCCATTGGAAATTTGGAAGGAGGTGGAGAGGAAGCCACCATGAGCAACTTTGGCAGCCGGAGCCTTGTATAGTGCCATAATGCCTGTGATAAATTCAACAGGGAAGCCAAATTTTAGCAGTACCCTTTGCATGTATGCCCAATTTAGTCGGTCGAAGGCCTTCTCCGCGTCCAGCGCTAGGAGTAGGCCACCCACCGAACCTCTTTCCATTGTAGCAAGTATGTTTAAGACTTTTCGGGTGTTATCAGAACCCTGTCGCCCCTTGACAAACCCTGATTGGTCATTATGTACGAGTTCACTTATTATGGATGTTAGTCTGTTACTTAAAATCTTAGCATAGAGTTTGGCGTCACAGTTCAGGAGGGATATCGGTCTGAAGTTTTTGAAATGGTGGGTGGTTTGCCAGGTTTGGGAAGTGTCGAGATGTGGGCTAGAAGTATTTCTGAGGGTAGGGCACCTCTATTGAGGCTATGGCGGTATAGGGTCAGGAGGTGGGGAAGTAGCAAACGGGAGAACTCCTTATAGTATCTATTAGGGAGGCCATCTGGTCCCGGGGCTTTATTTGATGGCAAATCAGCTATAGCTTTAGAAATTTCTTCGTGGGAGATCTGTTGTTTGAGTTGGTGTATTCTATCAGGTGACAGGGTTGGTAGGTTAATGTTTGCTAGGAAGTTGTCAATGTCAGTAACCGTGGGGACTCGCACCTCCTCATCTTCGCTCAGATTATACAGTTTGTGATAATACTCAGAAAATTCATTCACTATTTTGTGCGGGTCAATGATTTTTCGACCACTACCTGAGTTAAGGAAGGCAATCCTGGAGGCGACTGACCTTTTGTTTGAGTTGCGAGGATAGTTTTGCTCCCGCTTTATTACCAGATGCGAAGTATTTGTGTTTGAATTTTTGGAGTAGGTAGGTGGTCTTAGCTAGTTCGAAGTTTCGTAATTTAGCATGGGCATGTAGGAGAGCTGATTGTGTCGTGGGAGAAGGCGAATATTTGTTATTATGTGTGAGGGTTATTATCTCTCAAATTATTTCTAAATATTGGGCTTGGTGTACTTTTTTGGCCTGACTGGCATGTTTTATAAAGCTGCCCCTTATCACTGCTTTGTGTGCCAGCCAAACAGAGTCCGGTGATGTGTCGGGATGGACATTTTCCCTGAAATAGTGTTGGAGGTCTGATGAGATCTGGGCCACTATGACCGGGTCGTTAAGTAGAGATTCATTTAGTCTCCAGGTAAATTGGCCAGTGGAGGGGCATTGTTCAGATATGGTCAGTGTAGTAGGGGCATGGTCCGACCATGATATGATACCTATGTCTGCGCTTATCATTCTCTCTAGTGATGTGGCCTTAATTAGAAATCTATCAATTCTGGAGTAGCTATTGTGTGCAGCAGTGTAGCAGGTGTAGTCTATTTCAGCAGGGTGGGAAATTCTCCAAGGGTCTACATAATTATGTGTTATTAATGTGTTGCAGATGTTGGATGTTTGTGTGTGTCTTTGTTTTGAGGTTGTTGTGGTTACCGTTCTCGCGGCTGAGGAATCCATGTTGACGTCTAAGAGGAAGTTAGTGTCGCCTCCAAGAATTACCTCCCCAAAACTGTACATTGACAAGAGAGAGAATATATTAGTCATGAACACATGTTGATTTTCATTAGGACCATAGACATTCAACAGAGTATATGGTTGATTGTTAATGCGGCATTGTAATAGAAGATATCTACCTTTCTTATCGCTTATTTTACGGATAAGTTCAAAAACAACATTCTTATGTATTAATATTGATATGCCTCTTTTTTTTTGGCGATAGCACGTGTGGTAGTCAACCGGGAACCAAGGGGAATTGAACCTGGGTTTTGACCCCCACTGAAAGTGGGTTTCTTGAAAGAAAGCCACATGTGCCCCTTGCTTCTTGGCTTCTTGGAGAGCTAATCTACGTTTATTTGGTGAATTTAGGCCTTTAGTATTCAGCGAGAGGAATTTAAGAGGCATAATGTTTCCCTTTTTATTCTGTAGGTGAAATGGGAAGAGTGATGCAAGTGATTGATACCTAAGCTGCTCGGAGATAGTCTATTCGGGTTAGTCGTGGGGTGTTGGAGGGGAGGGGGGGGGAGTGAACTATATACAATTGCCCGTTAGCCACTCGGGCTTAATGCAACATGTTGCAGACGGGTATATGATGGCCTAACCAGTAGGCCTTGCGAGGGGGTTGGTGGTATTTGCGTGCAAGATAAAGAACAAATAATACGTTACAGAGAAATAAAAATAGAAAAAAGACAATTATAAAGTCAGCATTGGCTCATTGCCGATCATGGGCTAAATGCTTCGGGCCAGTGTTGCATTGGTCATACACATGAGGCCTATATATTCCAAAGTGAAATCAACCTGTTGAACATAAAACCATTTTAGTTAGCAATGTTACGTGTCCCTGTGTGTAGCTGCAGAAAACTTAAGGTCGAGGATGTCTGCGATCCTGGGGGGTTGTCGTAATCCACGGTACTTGATGCCAGTCTCTAGCTATTTTGCGGGGTGGTGGTACGTCTGGACCTCGAGAGTTGTTCATAGGGATGTCAATTTTCCAGTCTTCTAGAATTTTCCTGCCCTCTTCTGGTGTTAGGATTGTGCGGTCGGTTCCATTTCTTTTATCGATCAATTTGGTCGGGAATCCCCATTTATATGCTATATTAGCGGTACGTAGGGCCGTCGTGATAGGTGCGAATGCACGTCTTTTAAACATAGTAGCTACCGATAAGTCTATGAACAATTTAATGTCCGCATATCCCTCAGGAGGCGATTTGTTGAGTCTGGATGCCTGCATGATTTGGTCTTTGACCGTAAAGTAGTGGATTCTGGTGATGACGTCACGAGGGACTGTAGCTGCCAAAAATTTCGGTTTGGGCAACCTATGTGTTCTATCCAGGCAGAGATCAGCCTCTGTCAATGATGGGATCATAGCTTTAAACAGTGTCTGTACAAATCGAGTTAGGTCATTAGGTCCCACACTTTCTGGTATTCCACGGATCCTAATGTTGTTTCTCCTATCACGGTCCTCATTGTCTGCTATTTTCCCCTCTAGATATCTAACCTTGTTCTCTAGGGCCACATGTGCCTCAGCCAGGTCATTGTGTGCTTCCAGAATCCCCTCAGTTTTTTCTTCTAGGTGTGCTGTCCTGTCCCCCAGTGCCTGGATGTCAGCTCTGATGTCTGAGGCCATTTTGTGTTAGTCAGAGCATAGTGCTGTTTTGAGTTTGTCTAGCATAGTGCTGATTGATGCATCAGTGGCAGGGGTTATGACAGGGGCTATGACAGTGCTGTCAAGGCTGCTTTGGCTGTCTCCTACCTCAGGATCTGGTGTGGGCGATCTGGTGTCTCCGGCACCATCTTGGATTCGCATGGGAGTTACTTGCTGCAGGTTTAAGTGGGATTCAATCGTTTTTTGTTTCATTTTTTTTTGCGATTTTGTCGCCATCGTGGTTAATGTGTATGCTGCTTCTGGTGGGGCCGTTTTGCGTGACCGATTTGCTGCAAAAACACGCTGTGAAGCCCTCGATCCGGCGGAGCTCACTGCTTATGCGACTGTCTCCATGCAGTCCGTAGCCACGCCCCCCCGATGTGAGGTATTAACAGTTACATAGGCTTAAAAAAGACTTGCATCCATCAAGTTCAGCCTTTCTCACATTTGTTTCTGCTGTTGTTCCAAAAGATAGCAAAAGAGTGGGCACAATGCTACCTTCTGCTTGTCACTATTGATACCGGAGAAACTGACGGAAGCCAAGCACAGAGAGATGAACACAGGTTTCTTCAGGAAGGAAGAGATTCTTTATTGGATCACCGATCGGGACTCAGAGGGACTAATGTCACCAAAATACAGCAAGTTCTGAGCCCCGGACAATAGTGCAGGCTCCTTATATAGGCACATAACTCCTCCCATATTAAGCTTCACCCGCACATTCTCTTGACCAATCAATACAAATAAGAATTAACTTCCTGCTTGACCGCATGGCCTGTCCAGCACAATGGAGGAGGGGAATACTACATCCTGTATTCTTGCACATGCTCCGTACACTACTGATCTTATCTTGCCTCGTGCAACCAACTGATCGATACGTCAGCATATGCACGTACACATGCCACGTGGTAATCTCGGCCTACTAAATTTATTTTTACCGAGATTCCACCACATTCCCCCCTTTGATGCCTCTTGATATTTCACAATTACTTGAGGCATCACTTAACCTTAGTTTGCATACACCGCAAGTTACCTTGAACCAGACCAGACTTATCTTATGATGTGAATCTTCAACACTCATCTTCCTGCATTGGTTCTCCCTGATCTAGAGCCTTATATTTATAAATTGCCATTATCTGTGCAGCAGCCTTCCTCTCTGCTATATTTTCTATCAGGCTTTGCACAGACCTAACTACTAAGGGTATAAGACACGGCAGGAGTAGACACAACATTAAAATTAGTAGGACTCCACCTACCACTGCCTTAAGCCCTCCAAACCACTCATACCAGCTACCAAACCAACTGCTTGGATTATACCCTTTCCATACCTGAGTAGGCACATGCGCTAGTTTAACCATATGGCTAGTAAGCTCAGCTATTGCTTGCCCTTCGTCATCTATTTGAAGACAGCAATTGCTCAGGTTAAACTTCCCACATACACCTCCCTCTACTGCCAAAAGGTAATCCAAGGCTAATCTATTTTGGTATACTGCTGTCCTCATCCTGGTATTATGCTTCGCTAGAAGATTGAGCGCTAGTGATGTCTCGTTAGTAATGATCTCAACCACTGCCTGTAATCTTATAATACGGTTGAGCATATAAATTGGGGTTCTATAACCAAAGGTACCGTCCTCTGCCCACGTGGCTGGCCCATAGTAATCTATAATACGCTGGGGAGGCCATTCATTATCTTCCCAGGCGCCTATCTCTATGGGTCCCCTTTTCTTCCTATGATTCACATCATACACTTTAACACCTAAAGTCTCACCTGTTTCAATAGGTAACAAGAAGAAGGATGGTTTGAGCATACCCAACACACATGCCCCTTCCCAGTCCTGTGGCAACTCCGAATAGGCTTTCTTACCACAGATCCAGTACAAATTTGCTGGGGCTCTCCAGGTAGATGTGATGGATAGATCAAACCACACATCCTTTAAATTGGCGTATCTAGCAAACGGGTTAGATGGTTCTGAGACATTTGAAGCCGACCACCAAGTTGTATTTTTTGTATCATCATCATAAGCTTTTTGCCCTAGACAAGTTAATTCTCCTACAGAAGTATTATACATCATTCCTTTCCTTGCTATGCAAACATAACCTATGATGGAGGTCTTTAATCTCCACTCAGATTTACCTCTAACACTCATATGATAATCGGCTTGTGTAGATATTAATTGGTCAACTGCCTCAGAACCGGACATTACCTCCTTTGCTTCCCAAGACCATTGGTCTCCCATGTTAGTACCTCCACACACATAGCAGTTGGTAACATTAAGACTACCGGCAATAATTTCGGCTACATCAATAAACAGGTTTTTAGCATTATGGGGGATCTTATTATCTATGCTCATCTCTTCATAAAAGGAATGGTATACTTGATGAGTTTGGGAGGTTACCGTATCAGTCTCTATCCCTATAAACAATACTGTCCCAGGATCTAAACCCGTCCCATATATTTGAAACCCAAATAAATTACCATATTTATCTAAGAACTTGTCGGGGTTATTTATAAGTATATGGACTGGATTGCATTCCATAGACTTACAATATGAGCTGGTAGGCAACTTAGTCACAATCATGTCCTTGTCTACTGTCTGTCCCCAAGTTGCCCACCCCACACAATACCAATATGGGCAAAAGTTATAATCTCTATTTGGGCATCTAGGACTCACATATTTATTTTTACTACTGGGACAAATATATTTATCGTTAGACCCATACGTCCTCTCCCATCTAAGATCCCCACATACATTCCACGGCTTTCTACCACTTGATATCGCCTTACACGCATCAAATAGCAGAACACCCGAAGAATGTATGGATTCTAATACCGTCTTATTAATTAGGGTCCCCTGAGGATCTCCATTCCTGAGAGTCAACCAAATTGTACGAGGTTGATACTCTGGACTGAAGCACTTAGGTTCTCCTACTCCTAAATGGCACACACTATATTCTATATTTAGGTATCTACATCTTGATACATCTCCTTTACACTCGTATTGTGAATGCCAAATTAGGGTTTGGGAAATATGGTTACCTGTTCTTGTAGTCTTAATGCATACCTCACAGCTAGGAGTGTCGGTACCTCTACCTTCCTGAATATAAAAATACACATATAAAAACATTATCAGAAACACATCTTTCGTCGTCATCCTCAGTCTTCGTCCGTGCGAAGGCACCTCAGCTTCCAGGATGTAAGGGCTGCAGGGAATGGAGTTCTGCTCGTCTTCACAGGGGTCCCTTCAGGACTTTTCCTGGCTTATACACTATACGTCGGTGAGCGGACAGGCTTTATTATGGCCTTCTCACTCACTTACCAAATCTCTGAAACAATAAAATTTGTAATCCACAAAGTTCCTCGTCACTCCGACTGAGTCGTGCGCTTTAACAGGATCTTGCAGGGATTCTCTGGATCTGCTGTAACTTGCCAAGAATCGACTGCTGCTGGTTTAACCCTGGAGTGATGTATCCACGGAGTCACTTCGGCTACTTTTATCGCTGTAGGGGTAGACAAAAGAACAACATAAGGACCTCTCCACTTGGGCCCTAACGGTACATTATTCCACTCTTTAATCCACACTTGGTCTCCTGGGTGGTAACTATGAACTGGGGGATAAATATTCACAGGTAATCTATCTTGTACCCATTTCTGTACCTCCTCCATAGTCTTACCCAACTCTACAACCTGCTGCCGGGTAATTCCTTCTCCCAACTGACTCAAATCCCCCCTTAAGTTACCAAGTATGGGAGGTGGTCGCCCATACATGATTTCAAAAGGAGAGAGGCCCATCCTTCTGGTAGGTGTACTGCGGATTCGCAATAGAGCTATGGGCAAGAGAACGTTCCACTTAAGTTGGGTTTCCTGACACATTTTAGCCAACTGATTCTTAATAGTTCTATTCATTCTCTCTACCTTACCAGAACTCTGGGGTCTATATGCCGTATGAAGCCTCCACTTTATACCAAGCATATGAGTCAGTTGTTGTAGGCACTGATGAACAAAAGCTGGACCATTGTCCGATCCTATAGAGCAGGGTAGTCCATATCGGGGTATTATTTCTCGTAACAGGAATCTCACAACTTCTCCTGCTTTCTCCGTACGAGTAGGACATGCTTCTACCCAGCCTGAATAGGTACACACAACTACCAGCAGGTAGCGATGTCCACCAGATTTAGGCATCACTGTATAGTCAATTTGTAAATCGGACATGGGGAGTCCCCCCATAAACTGGACTCCTGGTGGCTTTACTGGTCCTTGCCTTGCATTATTTTTAGCACACGTTACACATCTTCGTACAATGGCCTGAGTCAAGTTGGACAATCTTGGTATGTAGAAATGTTTTCTGAGAGATTCTTCTGTGCTGTCTCTCCCAGAATGTGTCCCGTTGTGATAGTTTTGGACAATTTCTACCGCTAGTGATGCTGGAATGACTATTCTTCCATCTTCTAACTGATACCATTTGTTCTCCAAATACTTTCCAGGTTCAGTCTTTAACCACTCCTCTTCTTGAGCTGTATAAACTGGAGTCCATTGAGACAGTGGAGTTGGTATAAGAGCAGCTATATGCCCCACATACTCCTGTCTTCCCGATTCAGCGGCACGCTTAGCTGTACTGTCTGCCATCCGATTTCCTTTGGTTACATCACCATCTCCTCTCAGATGCGCTCGACAATGTATAATACCGACTTCTTTCGGCTCCCACACTGCCAATAGTTGTAGGATTTCGGCTGCATACTTGATTTCTTTGCCTTCTGAATTCAATAGTCCTCTTTCTTTATACAAAGCTCCGTGGACATGAGTGGTTAAAAACGCATACTTGGAGTCCGTGTAGATGTTCACTCTTAAACCTTCAGCCAATTGTAACGCTCGTGTCAGTGCTATCAATTCTGCCTTTTGTGCTGATGTTCCTTTTGCCAGTGGCCGAGCTTCTATCACCTTGTCTATCGTTGTTACTGTCTATCCCGCATAGCGGATCCCTTCTTTCACATAACTACTGCCGTCAGTGTAATATTGAACATCGGGGTTCTGGATGGGAAAATCACGAAGATCTGGTCTACTTGAAAATACTTCATCCATTACTTCCAAACAATCATGTTGACTTTCAGTAGGTTGTGGCAAAAGGGTAGCTGGATTTAAGGTATTTACAGTCTCTAAATGCACTCTTGGGTTTTCACACAACATTGCTTGATACTTGGTCATACGGCTGTTACTAAGCCAATGATTTCCTTTGTAATCCAACAACGTCTGTACTGCATGTGGGACTCGTACATAAAGTTCTTGACCCAGAGTGAGTTTATCGGCTTCAGCTACTAGCAGGGCGGCTGCAGCTACGGCTCTTAGACAAGGTGGAAGTCCGCTGGCCACTGCATCCAGTTGCTTAGACATGTAGGCGACAGGTCTTTGCCATGATCCCAAGTACTGTATCAATACTCCCACAGCCATTCTTCTTTGCTCATGTACATACAGGTAGAATGGTCGTGTGTGATCAGGTAAAACTAATGCTGGGGCACTCATCAAAGCCTTCTTCACATCTTCAAATGCCGTTTGCTGTTCTTGAGTCCATAAGAAGGGGTCGTGCTCTGTACCTTTGATAGCTGCATACAGAGGTTTTGCCAGTATCGCGTAGCTGGGAATCCATATCCTACAGAAGCCTGCTGCCCCCAAGAATTCTCGCACTTGTCTTCTATTCTTGGGTATCGGTATTTGGCACACAGCTTCTTTTCTCTCTGGCCCCATAATTCTTTGACCTTCAGAGATATGGAATCCCAGATATTTGACAGTTGGCAAACACAACTGAGCCTTCTTTCTAGACACCTTGTATCCTGCCTTCCAGAGAATGTGTAGTAGATCGTGCGTTGCTTGCTGACATATTTCCTTTGTAACTGCTGCTATCAACAAGTCATCTACATATTGTAACAATACACACTCTCCTGGGATGGACTCGAAATCCAATAAATCTTGACTTAGAGCTGAACCAAATAGGGTAGGTGAATTTTTAAACCCTTGGGGCAGTCTTGTCCAGGTCATTTGGCGTTTTGAGCCCGTTACAGCGTTTTCCCATTGGAAAGCGAAGATACATTGACTTTCTGCTGCAATTCGGAGGCAAAAGAAGGCATCTTTGAGGTCTAGGACTGTAAAGTAAGTAGCCCCGCCCGGAATTAAAGCAAGCAGGTTATATGGATTGGGTACAACTGGATGTATACTAACAACCGCATCATTGACTGCTCTCAAGTCCTGCACAGGTCGATACTCATCTGTACCGGGCTTTTGAACAGGCAGCAATGGGGTGTTCCAGGGGGAAGTACAGAATTTTAGGATACCATACCGTATGAACTTATCCAGATAAGATTGGATGTTCTTCTTAGCTTTCTGCGGGATGTGATATTGTCTTAGGCTCACTGGATAAACCCCAAGTTTTAGTTCGATTTTAATAGGTGGAATATTGCGGGCCAGTCCTGGTGGGTTGTTCTCTGCCCAAACTCCTGGTATATTGAATAAGGATTCATCACTCCTAGGGTTTTGGATAGTCAACGCTGTATAAAGTCGCCACTCTTCTTCCTTTGGTACGGATAATGTCATAATACCTGAAGGTCCATTAAACTTTAAAGATGTTGTTCCGTTTGGTAGGAACGTAATCTGCGCTTGTAACTTAGATAGCATATCACGTCCCAGCAATTGGACTGGACATTCAGGCATATAAAGGAATTGATGTTTTACTACGTGGCCTCCCAATGTACAGAGTCGACTTTTAAGAACCGGTTTTGCAGCACTTCTTCCAGTTGCTCCTATTACAGTAATAGTTCTTCCAGATGGAGGAGCAACTAGGTCAGTCACCACCGAATGTTCAGCACCAGTGTCGATCATGAACGCACTCCTTTTTCCCCCTATTGATACATCGACCATAGGCTCCGCTCGACCAAGGGGGATGGAGCCCGGTCGGTATCAATAGTCCTCCATGACCGTGTCAGCCAATCCTACAAAGTCCCTACCTTCTCTATCGCGGGACCTTTGCGCTGCTGGATAGTACCTATCTTCCCTTACACTTCCTCTGTTCCCATTACTCCCTCTATTACCATTGCTCCCTCCGGGGCCTCCTCTACCTCTCGCTCTGCCTCTAAAGTTTCCGTAACCTGCCCTGGGTCTGTCTCTATCATACTGTTCTCTTCGCGGACACTCACTTCTCCAATGCCCTTCTTCCCTACAGTATGCGCACTGATTTCTACTCAGAGGTTCCTCATTCCACTTACTATCGCCTCTATCTGGGCCCCGTCTATCTACGCCTGCGATCGCTACCGCTAGCATATCTGCCTTTCTACGCATCTTGCGCTCTTCCTCTTTCTTACTTTCTGTTTCCCTGTTCATATATACTTTATTCGCTACCTCCATTAGTTGGGTGATAGACATACCTGCAAACCCTTCTAACTTTTGTAGCTTGCCCTTAATATCTCCGTAGGCTTGGCTGACAAAGGCGGAGTTTACCATTCGGGAATTATCTGCGTCTTCCGGATTAAAGGGGGTATACAAGCGGTATGCCTCCAATAATCGGTCATAAAAAACACTGGGCACTTCATCACTTTTCTGAATCACCTCAACTGTCTTCGACATATTAATAGCTTTCTTTCCTCCGGCTTTCATGCCAGCAATTATAGCGTCTCTATAGGCTTTAAGTTGGACCATATCTGCGCCATTAACATTCCAGTCGGGATCGGTGTTAGGATAATGTGTTGCGGCCCATGCTGCCAGATTGGCTTGATTTAAAGCACGGGCTCTATCCTCTAGCGCTTTAATAGCCGCTTGATTAATCCTTGTCCTTTCCTCATTATTGAACAATGTCATTAATAACTGCTGGCAATCAGCCCATGTCGGTTTATGTGTCTGAACTATCGAGGTGAACAGATCGGTCATAGCTTGTGGTTTCTCAGTGTACGAGGAATTGTGGGTCTTCCAATTCAAGAGATCGGTAGTTGTGAACGGGACATATACGAAGACTGGGTCAGCATGTGCCATTTGACCTGCGGCATCGAGATAGGCTGACCCGGGATTCAGACGAAGAGGCATCTGATAATGTCTAAGTTGTTGGGTACCGGTCAATTGTCGGGTTAGTATAGGGCTACGTGGAGGGGCATCAGTTATGGGTTCCAGTCGGGGGGTAATAGGGCATGAGGATGTGGGAGCTTGATTTTGGGAAAAGTTGGTAAATAGAATACTCCCAGCCGAGCTAGAAGAAGCTTGACCGGAAGTTTGAAGTGGCGCCAAATCAGGATATTCAGATCTAACGGGGGTTGGTTCTGGTTCCGGAAGGGGAGGTTTAATACGAGGGGGGTGGATTCTGTACTGGAGGAGGAAGCGGAAGTGGATGAGGGCAATGAGGGGAGGGGTATAGAACTTCCTGCACTCGCGTCACCTCTTCCTATAGGGAAGTAAGGGGGCGGCAAAGGGATCTCGGACTCAGGGGGCATGTCCAACATGGGCCTAACCACAGTCCTAGTGGACAAACAAGTCCTGGCCACCATGAGGCGACATTGCTCCTCGTGGCATATCTGAATCCATTTTGGCGAGTCGTTTACGGCCTGTCTCCAACAATCAATATATGGAAACTGTCCGTAAAGTTCAGGCCTACCTGACACAGCCACGTGTACACGCTGTATCAGGGTTGGATCCAAACTACCACGTGGCGGCCATGCCGCAACCAAAGTAGGCCACTCCCTAGTGCACAAAGTGACCAAACGTACAGGAGACATTTTAACCCCAAAATCACATGTTTTGAATCCCTTTTTAAAATTCTTTACCATACAACCTAAGGGATCCGGAATCGTTGACTCCGACGCGCCCATACTTATCAATGGAACGTCGTTGACAACGAATACTATGCACGCGTTCTATTCAACAGTCACACCCGTTTCCTCTGGCAACAGCACCACGTGGTACGGTTACCAAGTGAAACGTACACAATAACACAATAAACACTCAGGGAATTCCCGTACACACACAGCTGTTACACCAGTCACTAAATAATCAATATTATGCCCTTTGGCGAAACTATACAGTCACCCACGCTATAATTCTCTATATACGAATTACCCGTCTATAACACACCCCAGTAACATCGTCTTTTACAAATAGCGGTTACAATACGGTTAGCATAGGTCAAAGCACAATTTAAGGTCACAATACAATTATTAGTGGTTATGGTGTTAAACATGCAATGGACGACAATGATTAGTACTTATATACAGTGTCAGTAAATATACAGGGTTATGGTACCGTGCACTATGATACAGTAACACACTATTAACACTCTCGCTAGACGGCTGAGCTCGCGCTATCTAACAAGATATACACTTTACTAACAATCGTTAACACATTTAAAATCCCAACTAAACTATTGGCCAGTACCTTGAATGGACTACCTAAAACTATCTACATCCGTTTTGGTTAGCCACACTGCCCAAGCACCACATATAGCGAACTAGAGGACCGAATTTACACAGACACCTCTTAGTCTATTACTCTATCAAAAATCTAGTGGGTTCCAAATTTACACGCCTTCCCACTTAGCCAAGATAGGTTGAGAGCTAGCGAACCGAATTTACACAGACGCCGCTTAGTCTCCCGGTCCCTCTGACTTAGCGAACAAAATATACACCCTAGAACGCTAGTCTAGACAAGACACCGGTGTCCGGCTAGGGCTATTTACACAGAACCCCGCCTGACTCCAAACCAAATCAAACGGTCTTACTAAAGAGCGTTCGATTGAGCGGTGCGCCTTCGCTCCTTCCCTCCGACAGAGGGGGCAGATTCCATACACAATTCAAACCCCTTCACAATCGGTATACCCCTAGTGGGTCTGCCGTCTAAAACAGCAGTTGTCTTACCTCCTCGTTCCTGAACCTGAGTTCACACTCATCGACGGGGACACCCCAGCACTTCTTACGTAGAGGCCGATGATCTCCTGGACAACAGACCAGTGGCGCCGAGACGAAGGGAGGTCCACGCAGAAGTTCAGGGGTGCAGCCGTAGAGAACGTGGGCAAAGATAGACCGTCTCACGCCTCTGCCTCTCAGCTACCGTTGAACGATGAGCTTCCCGGCCACTGCACCAAATGATACCGGAGAAACTGACGGAAGCCAAGCACAGAGAGATGGACACAGGTTTCTTCAGGAAGGAAGAGATTCTTTATTGGATCACCGATCGGGACTCAGAGGGACTAATGTCACCAAAATACAGCAAGTTCTGAGCCCCGGACAATAGTGCAGGCTCCTTATATAGGCACATAACTCCTCCCATATTAAGCTCCACCCGCACATTCTCTTGACCAATCAATACAAATAAGAATTAACTTCCTGCTTGACCGCATGGCCTGTCCAGCACAATGGAGGAGGGGAATACTACATCCTGTATTCTTGCACATGCTCCGTACACTACTGATCGTATCTTGCCTCGTGCAACCAACTGATCGATACGTCAGCATATGCACGTACACATGCCACGTGGTAATCTCGGCCTACTAAATTTATTTTTACCGAGATTCCACCACACTATCACTTGCAGTTGTGGAACTGAGGGATCATTTATAAAGGCATTAAGCACCCTTAACTTGAGTAAGTCCAAATATACATATTATTTGTGTCATAAAGGTGCCTGAAAATAAAACAACTGTTTTCATACATGCTGTGTCAGTCGTGTTGTGGACTTGTTGTGGCTGCAGCTGCATAAACAGAAACAAAATAGATTTATTTCCTAAATGGCAGTGAATTCAGCAGTGAGACTGCAGGGCCACTAAAACTTATTCATTAAGCTAAAGTTGTTTTGGTGCTTATAGTGTACCTTTAAGCGTTAGAATACCTGTATAATATATAGTGTTAGAAAACCTGTATAAACTATTTGGCAACATATCACTCTTGAAATTTTGTAGCCCATGTATATTAAATCAATACTAAACATTATAATATATATCATGTAGTGTGCATTTCCAACAAAGTTCACTATTGCATATGAATCCACTCTAAGGTAAATCGTGCATTAAAGATGTCTAAATGCCTTGAAATCTGGTGTATATGCACTTGTTCAAGTTCTGTTGACATGCACCTCTATCAAAAGCAATCTGTCAGGTAAATATTATGTTATACGGAGAATGCAAATATCATGTCCTCAAACTCAACACCTAATTGAAGAAATCTTAGATAGTCAAATAACAGCAAATTCAGGCCAAACAATTAGAATTTGAAATTGCCCATTGCAAACTCCAAGCATTGCTGAGAAATTCATTGATGTCATTGAGATCTCCAATCCAGGAAAGATCCAGAGGCCTGATTGCTTTACCTTTAAGCATTACAAATCCTTCATTGACCTTATCTCTTGTTTCACCTTTGTACTATCTAAAATGTCTTTATTTCCTTATGACAGATAACTGTGTCTGTTAAAGGGGACACTCAAAGCACCAAAACTTTATTTGACGAAGCAGTTTTTATGTATTGATCATCTCTCTGCATTAGCATTGATCAGTTTTCTGACATTTAGAAGTTAAATCACTTTGCTCTTGCATCTGTAAAACATAGATCCACATAATCATAAGTCTGGTTGTAAAACTAACGTTTATTTTTACTGTAGGGTTTTACATTATCCTGAGTCGTGTTTGAAAGCCAACGTAATTCACTGAATTGCAAAATTTAGTCTAAAAAAGCAAAGCTGTGATTATAGCTCAGTTGGGTAGTTTTTTTTTCAAAATCAGCCTAAATTTACTATATATATATATATCCTGGTAATACACAAACATGAATGATTAGAATGATTGGCTAGTAATAAGGGTGGAAACCCCTTTAGATTTGGTTTCTGCCCTAGTAAGAAGCTGTTTTGAAAATTGCCGAGTCTGGAGCCAAGTAGTGTGGTTACCTGAGAAGTGAGTTTCTTAGACACAGACTATATCAACTCCTGCTTTCCAAATGTCATGCATTAATGCATGCATTTTATATGGGGTAGCAAGCCCCTTTACATTACATGATAATATTTTCATATGGATTCATTGCGTAAGAAAGCTATCACTATCCGATATGTAAGCTATACACCCAACTTGTCAAAGGGAAGGTGCTCCTAACACATGGAGAGAAAATTACTGGCTCCAGGTATATATGCAAACTTTGATAGTAAAAGACTTAATACTCCAAGAGCAAATTTAAAATAAAACCAAACCATAAACACTGTAAATACATAGAGCGATAAACTATATAGGAGAAAAATCTCCCTAAAGGCATGCTAATAGTATAAGTTTGCTTAACCCCTTCACCGTGTACTTTTCGATTAATAAAATGTAAGCATGTATAAGCATAACATTTATTTGAAGCAAGGGATGCATAGCTAGCATATAAAAATATCATAACACAGCAATTTTATGTATAGATTGCTTTGATGACAAACTTAAAAATTCAAATGATGTAAATTTTAAAAACATTTTCATTTCACATATTTGTTCCTCCTTCATAAAAATAACTGGGAAATGAACAGCTGTAAACAGTACCTAGTGTTCTTTATCTTTCACTATATCCCACAGGGTCAAAAAGGTATAAATAAAAGGTATAAGGTATAAAAGGTATAAATAAAAAAATACAAGTTTTCTCACATACAGTAGATGTGACAAAAATGGGTAAATAAAAATAGTAAAGTACCTTACTAATAGATATATGTCAAAACCCTGAAGGCATTACATTCAGTGTAGCCGACTAAAAATTGCAGCACATAGCCTGCTTTTTAGACTCAGTTCTCTCAGAGCTTTACGTTACATCACCATCTTGTTCCATGGTTAACCACAATCCATATGGCTTACATTTAACACATTTTCATGAACTTTCACTTTAAAGGAACACTCTAAGTTCAATAATCACACCCCCGTCCTGACATGTTCCAACAGTAAATAGTCAAGCTGTTCAAGAGTGCTCTTTTAAGTACTCAGTTTGTGAATTGTATGCACAAACTATGTAGATATTATTTGGGTTTATTTTTTTTTTACTCATAAATATAAGATTCTGTAAATAAGAAATGTGTTTAATTTATAACAGTGTGAGTTTATTTAAAATATTTTCTAAAAGTTTCCTTCAGATAATAATAAAAGTATTTTTTTCTTGACATTTACATTTGCTCTTTTGAATTAAACAACTAAGGCATTGTTGAAGACTTCTCATTTCACTGTGTATTTTGTTGATGGCTGTCCATAGTGCTTTAAGTTATGATTCAAATAATACTGCTCTATTAAAGGTCACTAATGCAAGCAGGTATTCATATCAAAGAAGTGTATTCATCAGTTTTGAATCCTGCAATAATATTAATTTGGTGGGTATTAAAGATAGTCTGGTCAGGGACTCAAGACTAGTGATGTACCAAACTGTTTCGCTGGCGAATAGTTCCTGGCGAACATAGTGTGTTCGCGTTCGCCACGGCGGGCGAACACATGCGCGGTTCGATCCACCCCCTATTCGTCATCATTGAGCAAACTTTGACCCTGTGCCTCACGGTCAGCAGACACATTCCAGCAAATTAGCAGCAGACCCTCCCTTCCAGACCCTCCCACCTCCTGTACAGCATCCATTTTAGATTCATTCTGAAGCTGCATTCTTAGATAGAGGAGGGACAGTGTAGCTGCTGCTCATTTGATAGGGAAATGGATAGCTAGGCTAGGGTATGCAGTGTCCACTACAGTCCTGAAGGACTCATCTGATCTCTGCTGTAAGAACAGCACCACAAAAAGCCCTTTTTAGGGCTAGAACATCAGTCTGCTTTTTTTTCCTGTGTAATCTAATTGCAGTTGCCTGCCTGCCAGCTTCTGTGTCAGGCTCACAGTGGATACTGTGCCACTTGCCCAGTGCCACCACTCATATCTGGTGTCACAATAGCTTAAGCTTGACATTTAAAAAAAAAAAAATTCACTGGAATAGATTGAATAGCAGTTAGTTGTCTGCAAGCGTCTGGGTGTCAGGCCTTCAGCGTGTACTCTGCCAACCTCTGCAAGTGCACTTTGCCACTCATATCTGGTGTGACAATAGCGTGCCTTTAAAAAGAAAAAATGTTTTTCACTGTAAGCTAATAGCAGTCAGTGTCCTTAAAGCGGGTGTCAGGCCTTTGGCGTGTGCTCTGCCAACCTCTGCAAGTGTACTTTGCCACTCATATCTGGTGTCTCTATAGCGTGCCTTTACAAAGAAAAAAAGTTTTTCACTGTAAGCTAATAGCAGTTAGTTGTCTGCAAGCGTCTGGGTGTCAGGCCTTCAGCGTGTGCCCTGCCAACCTCTGCAAGTGTACTTTGCCACTCATATCTGGTGTGACTATAGCGTGCCATTAAAAAGAAAAAAAGTTTTTCACTGTAAGCTAATAGCAGTCAGTGTCCTTAAAGCGGGTGTCAGACCTTCAGCGTGTATTTCGACAACCTCTTTGCCACTCATATCAGGTGTGACAATAGCGTGCTTTTAAAAAGAAAAAAAGTTTTTCCACTGTAATAGATTGAATAGCAGTAAGTTGTCTGCCAGCTTCTGTGTCAGGCTCACAGTGGATACTGTGCCCACTTGCCCAGTGCCACCACTCATATCTGGTGTCACAATAGCTTAAGCTTGACATTTAAAAATATATATTTTTTTTCACTGTAATAGATTGAATAGCAGTTAGTTGTCTGCCAGCTTCTGTGTCAGGCTCACAGTGGATATATACACACACTGTAAAGAAATATTCAATTAATATAATTTTTTTAGGATCTAATTTTATTTAGAATTTTACCAGTAGCTGCTGCATTTCCCACCCTAGTCTTATACTCGAGTCAATAAGTTTTCCCAGTTTTTTGGGGTAAAATTAGGGGCCTCGGCATATATTTGGGTCGGCTTATACTCGAGTTTATACGGTAATCTAGAAAATGTCATGATGTCTCTCAGCAAGATAAGTAAAGAACCATAATATATACTGTTGTATGTCACATTTTTTTACATTATATAATTAAGGTACACATACAGAAACTGTGACATCATTTTTAAAACAAGATTATAATTGGGGATAGACTGAACATGAGGCATGAAGGAGAGGTCGGAGTCAAAGAGAACACCTAGGCAGCGAGCCTGCATGGTGGAGCTGATGGTAGCACCATTGATTTGGAGGGAGAAAGACTCAGGAGTAGCAACACTTGAGGGAGGAAAGACCAGAATTTCAGTTTTGGTCAAGTTGATTTTAAGGAAGTGGGCAGCCATCCAGTTAGAAAAGGCAGAGAGGCAGTCAGAGACACTAGTCAAGAGGGACAGGGAGAGATCAGGAGAGATCAGGAGAGGACAGGTAGATTTGTGTGTCATCCGCATTGAAATGATATTGGAAGCCAAATGAGCTAATAAGTTTACCAAGGGAGGCAGTGTAGATAGAAAACAGTTGGGGACCAGGACTGATCCTTGGGGGACACCAACAGAGAGGAGTTGGGGAGAACAGCAGAGCCAGAGAAAGAAACACTGAAAGAGCACTGGGAGAGGTAGGAGGAGCACCAGGAGAGAGCAATATCTTGTAGACCGATGTTGCAGAGGATGAGAATAAGCTGTTGATGATCAATAGTGTCAAAAGCCGCAGACAGGTCAAGGAGAATTAGGATAGAGTAGTGACCATTAGATTTTGCAGTGAGTAGATCATTAGATTCTTTGGTCAGTGCCGTTTCCACAGAGTGCTTAGCGCGGAAACCAGACTAAAGCAGGTCTAGCAGAGAGTTGGACTCGAGGAAGTCTGTCAATCTCACATACACAACTCTTTCAAGGATCTTGAATGCAAAAGGCAGTAGCGAGATACAGAATGGAAAAAGTCGGTTGTGGTGTGCCGTAACCGATGATGCTGGTAGGCCTGTAAAATAAAGATGGCAAAAAGGAGAAACAGTAAAATATTTAATACAATCAATAATCAACATGCATACTCATATACAAGGTTATTTTTTTTAAAGTTTGACGGAATTCCTATACTGGTTGTTAAATGTACCATAATAGGCTAAGGACTTCAGTGACCTGATGTTTTTAATTGTGTGTACTAGTATACACCTGCTTAAAGAGTGACCAAAATAATGGAAGGGTTAAGGCCTAGTCTTCTTGATTAATGTTCTGACATGACGCATAAATGAGACATATTTGATGGTTTGTGCGATAATTAAGTTTAAGATGGCAAAAAAAAAACAACGAAAAAAAACCCTAGTAAAGAAATCATAGCAAATGTGTCGGTAATATGATGCTAATACTTAGCCAGAGATATGTAAACAAAGAGTGTAAATGAGTATGTGTTGTAATGAAAGGAAAATGGTTGAATGTAGACGTAGGGTAGACCATGCATTGGTCAAGTATTAAGAGCCAAGCTTCTTGTCGGCCTATGAATATGGTTGTAAAAGTGAGGAAACATGTAGGTTTGGAGTGTACCCTGATAGGAGTAAAAAGGTCGGGTGATACCTTGATCAATTGAACTAACCTGTCATGAAAAACTTCAAAGCAATTAAAGACCACTTACCTGTGACATAAAATAGTAATAAACAGAGAGACTTAGGTGACAGCAATCACTGGGAGACCACTAAGGGTCCAACTTTAACTACTTTATAACACAGAGAAGGAATACCGTGTACATGAAAAGCTGGACTTTGCCTTAAACATGAGCTGTTTGAGAAACAGATAAATAAGCTCATTTAGTCAGCAATAGCCCCCTTCTATGAGTACAAGGGGAGAGTGGCTTAACTTAATAATGACATGTGTTAGTATCATAATTATGATATTATCACCATATATCTGTATCTGTATCCTAATTCACTTATGATGTAAAACATCTAGAAAAAAAGACAGATAGCACAACAGAAAGTAAATAACCCATTGGATCTCTTAAATATACAGAAACACATACTTAATATTGAGTATGCTTGAATGTGTATGGAGGACCCTGTGAGGATCAGCGTAAAGAGACAATCCCCTTGTTAAAGTCAGAGTTTTGAATTGTATTTTTTAGACGTAAAGGAGAACAGAGTGAGATCTTGAATTTGATGGATGAAATGTAATGTTGAATTCCTGAAAACATACATTCATAGAGTAACATGTGTTTATATCATTCTGTATATGACCTGCTAATGGCCTCTACATGAATGGTATTTGCAATGATTAGCATATACATGTTTACTGATAAACAAAAGCAACTGAACATACCTAATATTAGTTTAACACATGTTATTCAGCGCTCTTAAGTGTTTATTTCTCTGACTCTGCCTCTTCCCCCCAACCACTCTCTGTCGATGTCCCCCAAGGTTCTGTCCGTGGTCCCCTACTGTTCTCTATCTATACTGCCTCCCTTGGTGAACTCATCAGCTCCTTTGGCTTCCGTTGTCATTTCTATGCGGATGACATGCAAATCTACCTGTCCTCTCCTGATCTCTCTCCGCCCATCTTGACTTGTGTCTCTGACTGCCTCTCTTCGATTTCCAACTAGATGGCTGTTCACTTCCTTAAACTCAACCTGTCCAAAACAGAACTTCTGATATTTCCTCCCTCAAGTGTTACTACTTCCGTGTCTGTCTCCCTCCAAGTCAACAGCACTACCATCACCTCTACCTCCCACGGTTGCTGCCTCGGTGTTCTATTTGACTCCAATCTCTCCTTCCCACTCATATCCAATCAATTGCCAAATCCTGTCTCTTCCATCTCAAAAACATAGCGTGCATCCGCCCCTATTTAACCCCGGATGTGGCTAAGGTGCTGGTCCATGCTCTTGTTCTCGCTCGCCTTGACTACTGCAATACCCTTCTCAGTGGTCTTACATGTTCCCAGATTGCACTGCTGCAATCTATAATGAATGCGGCGGTAATACTTATTTTACTGTCCGCTCGCACCTCCCACCCCTCCCTGCTCTGTCAGTCCCTGCATTGGCTTCCAGTTATATATAGGGCACAATTAAAAATTCTGGTGCTTGCTTAAAAGTCCCTACATAATGCTGCTCCAACCTACCTATCCTCCCTAATACACAGGTATGTCCCGTCGAGGCCCCTACGCTCTGCCAAAGACCTACGTATATCCTCTGTCTGTATTCCCACCTCTAATGCTTGCCTCCAAGATTTCTCCAGGGCTGCACCACTTCTGTGGTACTCCCTTCCCTTCTCCGTAAGTCTTTCACCCAGTCTCCACTCATTCAAAAAATAATTTAAAACTCACTTCTTTAAGAAAGCATTTCAATTAAACCGTTAGCATGTTTTTATCCCCCTTTCAAAAATTACCTACTTAGCAGTGAATACTTTTCTACCCCACTCCCTCTAGAATGTAAGCTCATTGAGCAGGGCCCTCCACCTGTACATCCAGTTGTCTGGTTACAATTACATGTCTGTTAGTCCACCCATTGTACAGTGCTACAGAATCTGATGGCGCTAAATAAATAATAAAATAATAATAATAATAATATTTCAATACATTCCTGTAACAGAAGGAACTTCCAATTCTAGTCACAATTCTATTACTAAGCAGTTGCTTCCCTTCTATGAGCCTGTTTAGCGGTACCTATATATATATATATATATATATATATATATATATATATATATATATATATCTGCACATTTGCGAATTTATATACATATATGTATGTTTGTGATTTGATAATTTGGTTATATAGCTGTTGCTGGTACCATATGTGCCATTTAAAAGTTCTGCTGTGATGCGAGGTATAGTCCAAGATCTAAATATAAGTAGGACTAGCCATGTCCCTTTTGTGTGAAGTTATATCGGACCTAGTAGGAGTGCTGGGCAGGGACAAGACTTTCCAACTTCTTGTCGTTGAGAAATGTTAAATAGCATAAAGTAATTTGTGTATACCCTTATAACGTACTGGCTTACTAGCTAATGCCAAACTGAGAAATTATTAAACTTGGTTGGTGACGGGTGAGGCCCTGCTAGATGCTAAGCAGCTTGAGAGGCTCTATGTGTTGGCACAAGGGTATTTCATGGCCACTGAACACTTTGTATAACGCACTAAAAATTGGATTAGTAAAAGTTTTTAAGAAAAATATATGAACTACCTCTTTTTATTCTACTTTCTAATTGACCAGGAATCAGCCAATAACAGAGCAGCACATCCTGTGGTCATGTGACTGCAGCATGCTATAGCTCACGATATACTGCATTAGAATGTTCTGTTTAATGTTACCAGTAAGGGAAAAGAACAGATGAAGAAGAACACTGACAAAGATGCCTGAACTTTGAAGGGGTATAGCTGTACCTATGATCATCTCAGTAATGTCATCTCTTATATTCTCCCATGCCCACTTACCCATGCAGAGACCCTTTCCTCCACTCCTACATTTCAAGGGGACATCTGTCACTTTCAAATATCTCCTTTTCATGTTTTCAATTTCTCCCTATAGGCTTTCCCAATCCCCGCCATGTATTCTGAATTTATATTATTGGTAATAATAGAATATGGAGCAAATGGGGCATAGTAGAAAGAGAATTGGGACAATAAAGGGGCAGTGATTCGCTATACTCATTTTTTTGAAAATGATATAAACATTGATATAAATACAGCTCTAACCTACACCACAGTTTGTGGTGGTGGCATTCGATACATCTGCACATTTGCGAGTTTCCATGTGGAACATAACTAATTACAGGTATGTTTTGCTGGGGTAGAAGTGCTGACGCTTGCAAATGCCAGAACAAATCATGTTGTCTTATGTTTCCCTCTAATATCAAAGGCAAAAGCAAGATTGTAGTAAGAGCAGAGCGAGAGTGTAGTACCACACTAAATAAATAAAAGAAAACAATAAACATGTGGAGGGTCATCAGGAACTCAAAATATCAATGAGCGTGCCAAGAATCCATCACACACACTGTCGTTGAGGCACAAGATAAGATTGCTGCGCTGTTATTATTGAAATAATTTTGTGAATAAACACGCATTTGTTTAGTAAAATGAATGCTGTAGATTTCCGTGATGTTTAACATTTCTTTTCATGTCATTGGTTAAGGAGAATATTAAGCCTTTAGCTAACGAACAAAGTTATCACAGTGATTTATGACATTTAACACCCCATTTGGCTCTTTCCACACCAGTGGTAAAGTCATTACATTTTATGTTGCTCCATTTTTGTGGAATAAGTCACTTGGTAATCTCTCTCATTATGTAAAGATCACTGTCTTCTGTGATGCCTTTAAGTCACCACAGAAAACACATGTAATCTATTTTAAAAGATGGTTGTTTATATTCATGTGCTTATGCTGTGCTGTTTCCTATTCTGTCTTGTATCTAGGGACCTATAATACAGACAATTGTGTCACAGAGCTGGATTACTATAGCTCACGTATAATCTCCTGTCTGGGAAGACGAAGATTATTTAGCGTTAATTATGACAGTAGCTCTGTTTGCTCCAAACTCTCTCTTTATTTTGTGTACGTAACATATGTGAATTTACCTGCAGGATTAGATGTAATAGAACCAATATTAGGAAGTGCGTATGTGTGTGTTACTTTGTGTGTATCTACGTATATATATATATATATATATATATATATATATAAACTTCAAATGTCCCGCACTCAATGTACCGGTCTTGTGCTTGCCTCGGTGCTGCCTCAGCCGTCAATATAAACCAATGGAAAAGAGTGCACTCGGGAGGACTTCGTACGAAAAATATATTCAATTTATTTCACAATTGTGCCAATGTTCAAAGACGATCAAGTCGACGTTTCAGTCCCCGTAGGACTTTTATCAAGACGGTGAATGGCGGGAAAGGTAGTGATTTAAATATAACAAAGTTAAAATCTGTCAACATTGAAGTTGCTGTTTAGTGGATAGGAGAGTGCGCTGGATCTTGTGTATTGTTTATTGTATAATATGGCCCCCAGCAGCACCCCATTTAAGCATGTTTAGGTGAGTGCAACCATCCCCCCATGTTTCCTATATATATATATATATATATATATATATATATATATATATATATACAGTGCCTTGCAAACATATTCACCCCCCTTGACTTTGGACCTATTTTGTTACATTACAGCCTTAAGTTCAATGTTTTATTAATCTGAATTGTATGTGATGGATCAGAACACAATAGTCTAAATTGGTGAAGTGAAATGAGAAAAAAATATACATAAAACTATTTTTTAGAAATAGAAAACAGAAAATTGGCATGTGCGTACGTATTCTCCCCCTTTGTTATGAAACCCTTAACCCCTTAAGGACCAAACTTCTAGAATAAAAGGGAATCATGACATGTCACACATGTCATGTTTCCTTAAGGGGTTAAAGGACCACTATAGGCACCCAGACCACTTCAGCTTAATGACGTGGTCTGGGTGCCAGGTCCACCTAGGATTAACCCTTTCTGCTGTAAACATAGCAGTTTCAGAGAAACTGCTATGTTTACATTTGGGTTAATCCAGCATCTAGTGGCTGTCTCATTGACAGTCGCTAGAGGCGCTTCCGCGCTTCTCACTGTGATTTTCACAGTGAGAAGATGCCAGCGTCCATAGGAAAGCATTGAGATGCTTTCCTATGAGACTGGCTGAATGCGCGCGTGGCTCTTCCTGCGCATGCGCATTCAGCCGATGACGGAAGAAGAGGGAGGAGAGTCCCAGCGCTGAGGGAGCCCGGCGCTGGAAAAAAGGTAAGGGATTAACTCCTTCCTCCGACTTCAGTGCCACGGGAGTGGGACGCTGAGAGTGGGTGCACCCTCAGGGCACTATACGAGTATGTTTTCCTGGCACTATAGTTGTCCTTTAAAAAGCTCTGGTGCAATAAATTACCTTCAGAAGTCACATAATTAGTGAAATGATGTCCACCTGTGTGCAATAAAAGTGTCACATGATCGGTCATTACATATACACACCTTTTTTGAAAGGCCCCAGAGGCTGCAACACCTAAGCAAGAGGCACCACTAACCAAACACTGCTATGAAGACCAAGGAACTCTCCAAATAAGTAAGGGACAATGTTGTTGAGAAGTACAAGTCAGGGTTAGGTTACAAAAAATATCCAAATCTTTGATGATCCCCAGGAGCACCATCAAATCTATCATAACCAAATGGTGAGAACATGGCACAACAGCAAACCTGCCAAGAGACGGCCGCCCACCAAAATTCACGGACCGGGCAAGGAGGGCATTAATCAGAGAGGCAGCACAGAGACCTAAGGTAACCCTGGAGGAGCTGCCGAGTTCCACAGCAGAGACTGGAGTATATGTACATAGGACGACAATAAACCGTACGCTTTATGGCAGAACAAAATAGCATGTTTTGAGTTTGCGAAAAGGCATGTGGGAGACTCCCAAAATGTACAGAGGATGGTGCTCTGGTCTGATGAGACTAAAATTTAACTTTTTGGTCATCAAAGAAAACGCTGTGCCTGGCGCAAACCCAACACATCACATCACCCAAGGAACACCATCCCCACAGTGAAACATCTTGGTGGCAGCATCATGCTCTGGGGATGTTTTTCAGTAGTCAGGACTGGGAAACTGGTCAGAGTTGAGGGAAAGATGGATGGTGCTAAATACAGGGATATTCTTGAGCAAAACCTGTACCACTCTGTGCATGATTTGAGGGTAGGACGGAGGTTCACCTTCCAGCAGGAAAATTACCCCAAACATACTGCTAAAGCAACACTTGAGTGGTTTAAGGAGAAACATGTAAATGTGTTGGAATGGCCTAGTTAAAGCCCAGACCTCAATCCAATAGAAAATCTGTTGTCAGATTGCTGTTCACAAGCGCAAACCATCCAACTAGAAGGAGCTGGAGCGGTTTTGAAAGGAGGAATGGGCACAAATCACAGTGGTAAGATGTGGCAAGCTCATAGAGACTTATCCAAAGCGACCTGGAGCCGTGATTGCCACAAAAGGTGGCTCTACAAAGTATTGACTTTAGGGGGTGAATAGTTATGCACATTAACCTTTTCTGTTATTTTGTCCTATTTGTTGTTTGCTTCACAATAAAAAAAAAGACATCTTCAAAGTTGTGGGCATGTTCTGTAAATTAAATGATGCAAATCCTCAAACAATCCATGTTAATTCAAAGTTGTGAGGCAACAAAACTTGAAAAATGCCAAGGGGGTGAATACTTTTGCAAGGCACTGTATAAATATATATATATATATATATATATATATATATATATATAACAAAAATATGTTTTGTCTCTATATCCAAACTTGTTGAATTGGAGACAGAGGTCAGTATGGTGGTATCAGCTCCACCTAAGGGCTTGTACGCTAAAAAAATAATTTAAATTTAGACTCAATGCTGATATGTATACATAAATAGAACAGAAAAATATTTAACAGCTAAATAGCTTCCTTCCGGATAATTCTGATGTGTTGGAGGTCTAACGCCCCACAGTTTAAATACTGCCACATGTATTAAAAGACTAATAACTTTAATACATTCATATACAATAAGGTACAATGTGGTCTATCGCTGGGTAGCAAAAAATAAATTAAAAGGGCACTTCATACTCTATCTCTGTCAAATGGTCTAAAAAGTATGTGATTGGTCTTCAACCTATTAATTGCTGCTGAGACCGAATACTAGGGAGAAATATATCTATATAGAGTAGGGAGGGATTCTAAACAGTGACAAATATGTCTATGTCCTTCTATGGCTGTATACAACAAGAGAGTAGCAAAATAAGTAGAGATAATGCAATATAAAATGAATCACCATAATAGGGAAGTGTGAATAGAATGAATAATAATAAATCTGTATTGTTCTGGTAATCACTCCTACCCCTCTAGGCAAAAAAAGCCATAGTTCACACCTTTAGGTTGAATTTCAGGCTGTGTGAGGACCTCCAGCGTCGCTCAATTCCCCATAGGAAAACATTGAAAATCGTTTTCAATGCTTTCCTACGGGGTGCGCTAATGCGCATGCGCGGCATTGCCGCGCATGCGCATTAGGTCTCCTCGGCCAGTGGGCGGGAGCAGTCTCGCCCACCGGCCGTCGTAGGCAGAAGGTGGAGCGGCGGGGGAGGAGCAGGCAGCGACATGGGACATGTCGCTGCCTCAGGTAAGTGACTGAAGGGGTTTTCACCCCTTCAGCAACTGGGGATTGGGGGGTGGGAGGGAGAGGAATCCTGCAGTGCCAGGAAAACGGATTGTTTTCCTGGCACTGGAGATTCCCTTTAAGGCATAGTTGCAAACATTGAAGGAGAAAGGAAAAGAGGTGCAAGCTTGCATTTATACAATTCAATTGAATACTGACTACTGCTGCTAATCCCTAAGTCTCCTACAAAACACCTTTGTGGGTGTTCTATGCTGATGCTCAATCTATTGTCTGATTCCTCTCAGTATACACAGCCATCCCATATAGGAACTCCCAGGAAGGAAAAGAAGAAAAATAATAATACTAATAAGGGGTACTAAATACCAAGAAGGTGCATTGTGTATAGTGCTCCATAAAGTGAATATTAAAATCAAGGTAGATAACCCCAGATGCACGTTTCGGTGTAATGACCTACACCCTCGTCAGGGGATAACCTTGCCTCCAGCTGGACCCGGGTTTTCTGTGTATGTGGACCAATCCGCTCTGATCCTCATGCATCATGTGGTATATTCATCAATTGCCATTCACATCAGGTAAGGGGAGGGGGCGGAGCTATAGAGTATGACATCATCTGATCGACAGATTGATCCCTCATGTGCTCCGTGTAGCTTCAACACTTCCCCTTCTCCTATCCTGTCTCCTGTGGGCATGCCTAACTTCATAATAGCTCCTCCCACTCTCATGAATCCATCCTAATACATCACCAAGTGATCAGATTTTGTTGAGAGAGAGTGGGTCCCTATAGAGACTATTAAAGATGATTATCTATAAATTCCGGCTGCCTATTTGAGCTGCCAATCCAATGTTATAAAATGATTAAAAACTGATCATTTATGTCCCTTTCACAGATCCGCATTAATCCTGCTAAGTTAAGCCGATCTGGACCATTCATGGGAAATATAATGGTTCATTATATGGAGGAGGCTATGCTCTTTTCAAAGGCATTTGCACTGTCTGTCATTTGGGCAGTGTTTATGAGGCTATTATTAATTGTGGGATTAATTTCATAAATGTGATAGAATCCTCTATCTAGCATTCTTGGAAATTATGGAGGTAGGTAAAAAATAGTTGATACAAAATAATAAATACAAAAGTGAAAAAGAATTATAATGAATATAAATATAAATCCATACGGAGATAGAGTTTTTAGATGGTAAATCCAGTAGCATTCTCTTTTTCTCAGATGTTGGTCCAAGTTGCCCTTCCTCTAATCCAGCCTAACTAGCTCGATGCCTTGGAATTTTAGTACTGTGGGGTCCCCATGATGGACAATCTTTACGTGTCTAGAGACTAGGGTCTCCATGTCTCTCACAGTTTTTACAGAATTAATGTGTTCTAAGATTCATCTCTTAAAGGGTCGAAACGTCTTACCAACATATAGCACATTGCATTGGCATGTGATAAGTTTACCACCCCTTTAGAGTTGCAGTTAAAAAGAAATGGGGTTGGAACCTTTCGGTATGTGAACTGTTATTAAAGCTTTTTGAGTTCTTGCAGATGTAGTTGCATGCCTTGCAGCGGCCACATTTATAGGTTCCTGTCAATTTGCTTGATAGCCAGTGTGTAACCAATTTTGTTTGTTTAAAAATGACTATGTACTAATGAGTCTTTAAGGTTTTTACCCCTTCTTGCCACTAGGCATGCATTTGATGGAATAGCATCCTTTAGTTGTTCATCCTGTCTCAAGAGTGGCCAGAATCTATTCATAATCATTCTGACTTGTTCCCAGCCTGCATCAAAGGTTGCCACACATCTTATTTGTTTTTATCTGTACCTTTATTCATCTGGGGGATCTCTTATCTTCCCTTATAAGACTATCTCTTTCAGTTAGTTGTGCCCTATGATAGGCTCTCTTTAGGCACTTGTTTGGATATCCTTTGGATCTAAATATAGAGTGTAGTTCTTTCACTCTCTGCCAGGAGTCACTAGTCACTGATATTAGACTTGGGCATCACATACATTTTTGTTTTGTCCGAATACATTAGTTTGAATGTATATTTAAATTAATTCTGTCCAAACTGAATTTCAGCTTTGGTTCATTTTTTTTGGATGAAATTCTGCCATTATATTTCATTTCGGAATTTCATTTGGACAAATGAAGTGTCACCCCATGCCCCATGAGTGGGTTCTATTAGACTAAATGGCAGATCATACCTGTGGGGGCTCTTGAATAAATTGAATGAGGGAAAATAGTATCCCCCCAGCAACCACCCATTGGTGGTGGGTGGGGGCCCTAAATATTAATAAGAAGTGGGCCTCTTGTTCACAACCTCTAGTCAATGGTGGCAGGTGGGGGCCTTATATAACAATTGGGGAAGGGCCTATTGTCCTCCCAGCCCACACCCTTTGGCTGCAGGTGGGGGCCCTAAATAATAATAAGGGATATATTAATTGTCAACCCCCAGCCCACACTCACAGATGGCAGGTGGGGGCCCTAAATAATAATGAGGGTTGACCTATTGTTCCCCCATAAGACAAGACAAGAAAAGAAAAGATTGTGCCGAAATAGACTAGCGTAAATATGATAGTAAACAAAAAAGTCCAAAGTACAATCGTAAATGTTTTTTGTCTCCACTTAAGAAAGCCTTCATAGGTGAAATACGTTGTGGATATTTTAATATTTTGTGTTCCAATAAAGGTATTTTGGCTACTTTTAATATACTTTGATTGTGCCATTTTACTTTATATTTTTTTTAGTATTTTATTATTATTTTTACTATTGCTGCTTGGTATCCTGATTTTACTTCTCCTCTTGAGTATTACTCCAAAGAAATCCTAGGTGGGGATTATACCACTCATGCCTAACTCATCGAGCAGTACGTCTGCTCAGATATATTTTTTATATCGAGCACTATTAGTTGTCTCTCTTCTTTCTAACCCTTTCTATGGTCTACACATTTATACAATATCTACAACTCTCCATATATCCTATAAGCGGGAATTATACCGCTGTATGCCATTCATACTAGAGCTAGTTCAAGCTCTACTACACATGAGTAGGACTATAATAGACCATGTTGTCCAATTATTTATCCATCTGTACTAGACGTATTGCACCACTATTTTCTCCTCTCTCCACCTACGGATCCAAAAACATCTATACCTCTCCACGTATCCTATAAGCGGGGATTGTACCGCTGTATGCCATACATACTAGAGCTAGTTCAACCTCTACTACACATGAGTAGGACTGCAATAGACCCTATTGTCCAAATATTTACCTTCTGTACTATACATATTGCACCATTATTTTCTCCTCTCTCCACATATGGACCAAAAGAAGTCGTCCCAATTCGGCCCACACAGAGAATATTTCCCTATATAGGCCATCGGCTGTCCATCTGACATAATTAAGGACTTTGTTTTGGTATCTCTCTTTTTTAAGGTTTATCCTCAGATTTACCATTATACTTTGGACTTTTTTTTTCTTTACTATCATATTTACTATAGTCTGTTTTGGCGCAAACTTTTCTTGTCTTGTTTTTTGAACTATACTTGGTAGTAGGGCTTGCATGGAGCCCTATTTTTAGGTTTGCTGCCTCTTATACTCTTCACTTATAGTGTTGGTTTATTTTAGCACTGTTTCCTTTGTTTTTGCATCCTCATATTGTTTCCCCAAGCCTGAAACACATTGGTGGGACACTAATTAATAATGGGATGGACCTATTGAAGTTTTAGTAGGTGATATCACGCATCCAGTCAGGGAGGGGGAGGAGGGAATGGACTCTACCATTTTAATGTCAGTATTACATTAGCAGCCTGTAGGTTGATAAAAATTGCCACAGCAGTTTTTAAGATTTTTTTTAATGAAATATTTGAATTAACTATATTTACTGTATGTGGACATTATGCTCAAATGCATACATTCTTTTTATATTCTGTTGCTATTTTTAGTTAGGTGTACCACTAGTAATGTGCCCAAGGTCCTTGCAAGTACATATAAGAAAGGTATTTAACAATTTTTATTGATATATTTTTGTAACACCTACTATAAGTATAAAAAATAAATAAAAAAAATGTTTCTATACTAACATTTCATACCCTGTGTTACAAAATGCAAGATTACGGACACCTTATACTGTCTAAATCTTTTTTATTTAACATTTATTTTTTTAAATGAATTAATGAATGAAAAATAAAAATAGTGTGCATTTATATAATTTTATTTTTTTACCTTCAAAATCTGTACAAAAAAAATTGTGTTTTATGATATGTCTATATGCTAGCTATGCATCCATTGCTTCAAATACATGTTATGCTAATGTTTTTTTAAGTCAAAAAGTGTACAGTAGTGAAGGGGTTAAGCATCTACACTAAGAGGAAATCATCAACATGATAATAGCTTAGAGCAATAGCTTAGATGTAATGAGAAATTGGCTATTTTATGGTCCTAATGTGGATGCCAATATGGATAATTACGTATTAATCAATTCTACTATATTTCATAGTTGCTGTAGTCTAAACTGTGTTGTAAGCATTGACATGTTTCACATATAAAATACAACAGTATTACCAACTTCATGGCAATATAAATGATTCAAGAAAAGCAAGGTTTAAGATGGGATGATTTGAAAATGATATAAGGTAACTCTAACCAATCTACAATAAACAAAGGTATATCTGCCATCCATTTAAATAACGTATAAAATGTAAGGGAAAAAGTCATAGACAAGACAAATGCAATTTCAACAAGTCCAGCTTTGCCCAATTGCACACAATGCCATCAATTTCCTTGTGCTTGCAATAACCAGTGTACTTCAAAGCTCCCTTTGTATATTTACTCCCATGGGTTTGATTATAAATAGATGATTTGTGCACACAAGCAGAGAGCCGATGACGACAAGAGGACATATTCCCTGAACAGTAAGCTGTGAACTGACAACTGGCTTGCAAAATGCAGACCAAATTCTTCAACTTGGTTGAATGTAAGATAGTTTATTTGTCAGCTGTCCCATGCAAGTTGTATATTGACCACAATTCATTGTTTAGTAAATATAGCCCACTTGATTGCATCTCATATTATTTTCTTTCTTTCCTCTTGCTATAGTGACTATTTATTGACTATTTCATTGCTTGCCCCCTTTGCATCAAACTGCACTTTTTCTATATTTTTCTATATTTTATGGTATTCATAAATCTGTTTTAAAAAAATCTAATAGTTTTTTGCTAAGAGACAGTTTAAAGCATTTTACATAATGCATTTTAATTCAATTTGAGTATGCATAGACAATAGTTTTTAATGTATTGCAAATCAATAATTTTTTAGTAAATCATTTATCACAGAAACATATTTAGTAAATTCCAGTTGTATTAATACATAAAAATAAGATATATAATTGCATTTATTATCACTTGCAGAAGAAACCACAAACGTTTTAAATTTTGGCAAAGGTATAGTTTCTATTATAATTTAGCTATGTATATTTCTTCTGCACTAAATCATATTTAGTTCCAAAAAATCTTTAATCAGTTTTAGAAATGAAAGGGTCACTTGGAACTTGAAACCCTGCTGAGTTCCACTTTAGTTCAGATGCAG
Source organism: Pelobates fuscus (assembly GCF_036172605.1). Lineage (NCBI taxonomy): Eukaryota > Metazoa > Chordata > Amphibia > Anura > Pelobatidae > Pelobates > Pelobates fuscus. The sequence continues at coordinate 174,301,550 of NC_086318.1, read as the reverse complement.
TCACTGGTGATTAAAATACACAAGGATGAGAAATATTGCTGAAAACCTGGTAGCTTTAGCACACTAATTAATTGGTCTAATATAACTTTTGAAAAAAATAATTGGATCCCTTCCAGCTATTTTTGATACTTTACTTGATGGCAATTTATAAGGTCTATTATGTGGAGGGGCATTTTTTTTTTTTTTTTACTTATTTCGTAAATAATATTTACAGCTTCCAGAAGGAATCTGGTATGAAATTAGATGTTGACAAATATTGTATTAGTTTTAGAGATGTTTGTGCTTCCATTGATCTAAAAATCTCTGGATTCTGAGTCTTCTTTTGACTCTTAAGAAGCTGAGATAAATAATGGTCAACTTGTCGCTCCATATTTTTGGTTTCTAACATGTATTAGTATTGGGTTGACAAATTAAAAGTCCATTCTATTTGATAGTCCATGTCGGTATCTATATTCAATTTGCTTGCAAAAGGTACAAAGGGGAAGATGTGTATATATAAAAAAAAAAAAAAGATTCATAAATGCATAAAGTAAAAATAACAGAGGATCATTAATTTTTACCATCAATTAGTGATACTCTGTTATTTTTACTTTGTGCATTTATTAAATCTGTTTTTTTTATTGGATTAACCCTGCCATGGATTAACCCTGCAATGTAAACATAGCAGTTTCTATGAAACTGCTATGTTTATATCTGAAGGGTTAAAACCTGGGGGACCTTGCACCCAGACCACTTCATTGAGCTGAAGTGGTCTGGGTGACTATAGTGTCCCTTTAACATGTGATTGAAAATTAAATCATTTTGTTTTCATGCAGGCTCTGTCACTGCCAAGGGTGGTGTGGCTAGGTGTAACAGTCACCTGGGGACTTATGTAACAGTTTAACAGGAGTTGGCACAGGGAGGAGGCAAAAACCAGAAGCGCAGTACAGATTAAGGGGAAATCCAAAGGCAGGGTCAGACGAGAAGCAGAAGTCAGGGCTGGCAGCGGAGTAACGTAGTCGGTAAAGCAGGCAGAGGTCAGAGTCCAGGAAATCAGTCAGTAGCAAAGCAAAGATCCGTCAGGAAACACCAAACAGGCAAAATGACCAGATGCTAGGTTTAAGGCAGGGCTGGCTTTTACAGCCTGCTAATTAGATGCAGCTGACCCTAATTGGAAAAGGGCTGCAGGTGGGTCAGCACTGCTTAATCCATGGCAGTCACGCCTTGCTGTCTGCAGGGCTCGGGTTGTGCCGTGACAGAGCCCCCACAAGGAGCGACCTCTGGGGACGAACAGACTGGGCTTCAACTACAGGATCCAGTTCAGGCTCAGACAGGGAATCCAGGTCTGTATAGGCATCAGAATCATCAGGATCTGAGAGTGTTTGAACATTTTGCAGGTTGTGATCCTTTGAGAAGGCAGTGGAGGCAAGAAGGGGATGTAACTCTGACCTTAAGAGTCTGTTCAAAGGCATTTAGATCTTCTCTGTGGACCACGGTTCCATTGGAGGCAATTACACAGCCTGGAGACAGATCCTCTCTGTTGGAGCAGGAAATGTTAGGGGAGACAGAGGTTGGGGATTGGAAAGTAGCCACAGCAGCCTCCTTTTGAGGCTCTGGAACAGGAGCAGGGTTAGCAAGAGCTGTGATGGTGTCATTGGTCTGGTTAGGTGGTCTTTTCGGTCCAGTAGCATGCAGAATTGAACAAAAAAGGGGCCATGGAGGACTTGCTGGATGGTGATACAGAGCCCCCACATGGCTATGTTTAGGGCGAGGAGGACGTATCGGGCAATAGCTGATGTAGTGGCCTCCCTTGCCACAATAGAAGCAAAGGCCTTTGGCTCTCCTTCTGGCCTTTTCAGTTACTGTGAGCATGGTATTTAGTGCTCCAATCTGCAAGGGTTCCTCTATGCACTATGTCTCTATGATGGGGATAGGGGTTTAGGTCTCACCAGCAGGTTGGGAGCTTTGATCGGGCAGAGGGTTTGTTTCTAATTGCTCCTGCCTTCTTTCTCTGAACCGGAGATCCAGCTGGGTAGCTAGCACCATTAATTTCTCCAGAGAGGTTGGTACCCCCACCTGTGCCAGTTCATCCTTAAGGGTTTCAGTTAATCCAAGGCAGAATTGGTCCACTAGGGTGGTTTCATTGAGTCCAGTGTCGGATGACAAGCCATGGAACTCTGTGATGTCATTTTCCACAGGACGGTTTCCTTGTTTAAGGGAACAGAGAGAAGTCCTGGCTGTGGACGCACGGAAGGGATCCTCATACAAGGAGGTCAAGGCTGTAGAAAAGGATTCCCAGGTGCCCAGTACAGGGCTTTTGGCATACAGCTGTTGATGAGCCCAGATCTTTGGCTGCCAGATAACAGGGTGATGACAGTTCTTACTTGAACAAAATCTGTGGCATAGGTACGGGGTTTAAGTACAAACTGATTTCAAAGTCAGTGATAAAGGAACGGAAGGAAGCCCTGCGGCCAGTGAATCTTTCAGGTAATGAAATATCAGGTTCTGGAACATGGTGTGTGTGTTCCCCTTTAAATCAGCATAGCCACGCTGCAATTCACTTACAGTTTGAGACAGGAGGGTCACTTGCTGTGTGAGGGTAATCAGGACATTCATCATCTCCGCGGGCTCCATAGTAGTTGATCTGGTCATTATGTAACAGTCACCTGGTGACTTATGTAACAGTTTAACAGGAGTTGGAGCCCAGTTGCAGGAGATGGCACCGGGAGGAGGCAAAAACCAGAAGCTCAGTACAGATTAGGGGGAAATCCTAAGGCAGGGTCAGACGAGAAGCAGAAGTCAGGGCTGGCAGCAGAGTAACGTAGTCGGTAAAGCAGGCAGAGGTCAGAGTCCAGGAACTCAGTCAGTAGTGAAGCAAAGATCCAGCAGGAAACACAAAACAGGCAAAATGACCAGATGCTAGGTTTCAGGCAGGGCTGGCTTTTACAGCCTGCTGATTAGATGCAGCTGACCCTAACTGGAAAAGGGCTACAGGTGAGTCAGCACTGCTTAATCCAGGCAAGGAACCAGGAATGCAAACAGAAACTGAAGCCCCCTGATGGACAGCACAGCAGAGAACCTGACTGGGGTGCTGGAGCTGTGAGTTCAAACCTAGCCAGGTCTCTTAAAGGGGTGGCCACGCCTTGCTGTCTGCAGGGCTTGGGCTGTGCCGTGACACTAGGGCTGCATGGTTAGAAACAAAAATGATTTAACTCCTAAATGGTAGGTAATTGAGCAGTGACACTTCAGAGGCATCATCTATACACCAAAACTGCTTCTTTAAACTAAAGTTGTTTTGTGACTATAGTGTTCTTTTAATGTCGAACAGAAAGGGAAAATAGCAACAACTTTGTTCAAGAAATCTATAGCTAAAACCAAAAGCCTTCATATATGCTATCAGGAAGTCCCACCTGACCCTATCAAATGGACGCTGTAATGGCTTTATATTCTTTCCCAAGGGCTAGAACTATAGGGAGAGGTATAATATCCGACTGGTTTAAAATAAGCAACGGGACGAGACAGGGATGCCCTCTCTCGCCGTTGCTTTATTTGCTATATATCGAACCTCTAGCCTGTGAAATTAGGGAAAACTTAAAGATTAAAGGTGTCAGAATTGGTCAAGAAGATTACAAATTATCTCTATATGCGGACAATGTCCTAATCTCCATTACAGATCCTGTACCATCTTTGGATGAATTGATGAAAGTTATAACTGAATTTGGAAATTATTCCAATCTCAAGCTGAATGTAGATAAAACAACTATATTAGCAAAAAATCTAAGTAAGGAAGATAGAGGGAAGATTGGGAATAGATATGACTTCGCTTGGGCTAAGAAACATTTGCAATATCTAGGTATTAAAATTACAAGTAACCCAAATAAAATCATAGAGAACAATATTCTCCCTATGATGAAACAAATAAATAAACAACTTAAAGACTTAAGAACTGCATAGATATCATGGATTGGGAGAATAAATGTTGTAAAATCATATTTAATGCCCAAATGGAGCTATATATTCCGCAAAATACCTCTTAAAATTCCAAAACCATGGCTCACAATGATACAGACAGCTTTTGAGAAGTTTATATGGCTGAAAAAGAAACCGAGGGTGAATAAAAAAATATTAAATATGAGTTCCAAAAAGGGTGGGTTGGGGGTCCCAGATATTCTAGAAACATATGAGACATGTGCATTGGCTCATTTAATTATATCGTTAAAGGAGAGCTCCGCAGAGGAAGCCTGAGCAAAAATAGAAGCTACAAGACTGGGATCGCCAGACTTACTAGCTATATTTTGGAGTTTACAAAAGAGAAATAATACAAACATAGGCCTAATTACGGATAATTTATTATGGCAGTGGAAAAATTGTAAAAAGAGACTTAAGATACTGGATAAAATTATCACGGATATACCTTTCAACATTTTGACAGCTAATATAGAAGATTTAAATATAAAAACCTGGACGGCTAATGGTATTAATAATATAGACCAAATAATGCAACAGAACCAAATTATGTCCTTTGAGGACATTAGGCAGCTATTTTCTCTTCCCTATAGAGAGAATTTTACATATTTAAGGATAAAGCATGTTTTACATAAACATAGGGTCATAGAGTCATCTGAAGGATTACATACATTCATGAATTTAATTAACTCTAAAAGTAATACAAAATTTAGTATCACATTGTGCTAAACTATATAAATTATATAAATCAAGCCCAATATTTCCAGCCCTTGTATCTTGGGAAAAAGACCTACAGGTTACTATTACAAGAAATGAGTGGATAAATGCAAATAATGCCGTAACTAGGGCTATTCATTGTTTAAATTCATCTGAAAGTCATTATAAGATCATTAATAGATGGTATTATGTCCCCACGAAATTGGCAAAAATGTACCCATCCTCTCAATATAAGTGTTGGAGATGTGGCTCATCTAGAGCAGACTATGTCCACATCTGGTGGTCTTGCCCAAACCTAAGTCAACTATTGAATAAAGTAGCAAAATTTTGTCAAGAGGTGATAAAAGTAGATCTTGACTTTACCTGTAAGTCTTTCGTATTACATCTAGGTTGGCCTAGAATTTCAAGAAGCAAAAAAGATATAGTGATTCACATCTTAACGGAGACTAAAGCAACATTAGCGAGATATTGGAAATTATCTGATTCCCCCCTTGGGACATGATAAAATATCAGGTCCTGAACCATTGCAAAATTGAGATTGGAATCCTAGAATAGAACAATGGGAGGAATGGGTAAAAAAGTTAAGCCCTATATAAGGAAAATAGTGGTATCCATTATTTGATTTTAGCACAGTATGAGTATTGGATATTACTGTTAAAAACTATGGAGTGAATGATATTTAAAAAAAAAAAAAAAGAGAAGAATAAAAGATGATAAACTTAGTATGACAAATAACTTATGAATATAGAGACAGATCAGAAAAATGTCTTAATAATTTTTGCATCTTACAGAGCTAACACTGTTGATATGTTCATGGGGCTGTAATGTTTCTATATTTTGCATCTCTATATAAAGCCATTTTTTGGCTATTAATAACGTAAATTTTCTTTAAAAAAAAAAGGAGAAGAAAAGAGAGAAAGTAGAAGAAAAGGGAAAAGTAAAGGGGAAAATATCAAGCGCTATAGTAAGGCATTATCGATCAGGATATATAGATCTCGGCACAGTATGACTTTATGTTTGTTTTGTTTTTATGTCTACATGGTTTATCATAGACAGTAAATAGCTATTTAGGGTTGTCTCAAGTTGAAGTAAAGATACTAAATTTAGTATGTCGTCTAATTTATAATTAATATGATAATTATGGGTAATAAATTAAAAGATTCAGTATCTTAGAGGGCTAGAACTGCCGGAACGTATTTATTGTTTTATTGTTTTTTTGTCTATTTTTTTTAAATGTAAGTCCTGTACTGTCTATTGTGATACATTTTTGAAAAATAAAAAATTAAAATAAAAAAAAAGAAATCTATAGCTACCAATAACTTTTTGTACTGGGAAAGTTACCGTCCCCCAGCTTTAAACGGAGGCATTACAGTCGGACAATACCTGCAACTGACACGAATTTGCTCATCTATTGATGATTTCAAAACATAAACTAAAACCTTGAGGGTGAATTTTAAGGAAAAAAGATATCCAAACAAATGCTTTTTATACAAAAGCCTACAAAAGAGCCTTATTCACAGACAGAAAGGAACTCTTGTATGATGAAGTACACACCAAGAACCAATGAGATGCATAGGTTCCTTGGATGCAGGGTGGTACATGGTTAAACATGTCCTAGAAAGATTCTGGCCACTCCTACAGCAGGACAAACATCTAAATAAGGTAATCACCCCTCAGGTGTCTATACCAGCGAGAAGAGGAAGAAATCTTAGGGACATTTTAGTCACAAGTTATTTAACACCCTAATCTACCAATGAAACTTGGCTAAATCTCCCACTACAGGAACTTACCAGTGTGAAAGATGTAAGGCATGTAAATACATCCGCAAACAATCCAAGTCTTTAACTAACTCCACAATGTTTGAAACATTTACCACCAAGACTATCTTCAACTGTCATACAACCTGCAGTTTCCAAAAAATGTATGTAGGTAAAACAAGCCACCCACTTGATGGATACTGAAGCATGTTAATTCCGTTAATTCTTCTCGATACATAGACACCCCTATCTCAAAACATCTAAAATTACTTCATAGGGGATCGGCGGGCAAAATACGCTTCAGTGGGCTAGAGACGGTTAATCTGGGACCTAGGAGAGGTGATCTAGAGAAGAAACTATTACAGAGAGAGTTTCTGGATTTTTAAACTGAAAACACTGGCCCCACATAGCCTAAATAAAGGATTTTCATACTCTCCATTCATTACAGATTGAAATACTCTATAGATATGTATCCTAAAGCCGGTAGAGAAAAAACACTGCAAATATATTTTTATATTTTTTGTATTGTTTGATTATTTCTTCATTGTAAATATGTACAGCTATAATTTAGTGGCCATTGGAATTTTCCCCTCATTTTTTGTTTTTGTTTTTGATTTAAATAACGAAAACCACACTGAGATATAAACGCATTTGACAAGGAGTTAAACCGAGATGGAATAGCTTATTTCCACCTTAGTAATAATCTACCTATAGTTAAATTGTTCCTCTCATTGGTGTTATTTCACATACGTAATATCGGATGCAGCTCCTCAATCATTACACATGAATGGAACCTGACCACTTTGTTTGGTTAATCTCACAAAGAACATAGTATGCCATAAGGGTAAGCTTGTTACTTATATAGTAGGACGTATAATAACCGGACTGTACTTGGGCCGATCCGTTTATTCATCTTAATTTTATTGAATGGCCAGAGATGGTGATATAGACATGGCAACATCTGGGAGCATTGACTGAAGGTCGGTCCTCTTACCGGTACCTTGATATAATTTTCTTATAGTCTGCACACAACAACAGGTGGATTTGTTATTATGTATAGAACCCAAATAGTGGTTGACGTAATAGTGTATTTAGAAGAATAATCCACATGAGACTATATGATAGCGACTTACATCTAAGCCAAATATAGTTAGTATTTCAATAGGAATTACCTTAATTGTTATGAGATACAGCAGACTGTTTAGTGTACTGAAACTAAGTGAATACACAATCATTGAGACTACCATTGACACCCTACTATAGGAGAGATCGATGTCTCACAAAAGGTATTATATCATTAACAGCTCCATGCACAAAGAAACAATTACTTAGGTTTGAACAGCTACAGAATGGATAATATATTGTAGTTACGGCACGTAACTATTGTGCATAAACATAGAAGTTGAAGTATGTATACATTTGGCAATCCACCAAGAGTTATTTCTCTATATCAGATTTATATATTTTTCATTGCAATATTATGGTTAGAACATCAATTTCAAGTGGTTACTACAATTGAATAGCTTGTTCATTATAGACATTAGCATAGATGCGCTTGATATTACAGACCAATAATTATCAACTCCTTTGGTCTAGGACTTAGTACCGCAGTTTGCCCCACCAGAGGCATACATTGGGCCATCTCTTCAGAGATGCGGGACATAAGGGATGACATCTCTGGATGCTTCCCACGCCTCAAAATGACATCTATGATTGTTATTGGTCACTTCAAAAATCCCTTACGTAGGGTTTAGGTTTATAAGCGGGATAAGAAAAAGTGTATTTTTCCCTTGACAAAGGTTCACGTAGCAATGCACCGAAATGTGCGTCGGGCATTTGATTACTTTTTTGGGCAAATTGAAACATAGCAACATAGAATGTGACGGCAGATAAGAACCATTCGGCCCATCTAGTCTGCCCAATTTTTTTAAATACTTTCATTAGTCCCTGGCCTTATCTTATAGTTAGGATAGCCTTATGCATATCCCACGCATGCTTAAAAGCCTTTACTGTGTTAACCTCTACCACTTCAGCTGGAAGCCTATTCCATGCATCAACTACCCTCTCAGTAAAGTAATACTTCCGGATATTATTTTTAAACCTTTGTCCCTCTAATTTAAGACTATGTCCTCTTGTTGTGATGTCTATTTTTAATATATAGACAAGTTTCCTTAACACTTTTTTCTCACTTATGTCTTTTGGACTCCTCTACCTATCTAGCCAGCCTATCTAGCCAGTGAGAGAGGCTTGTTTCTTTTTATCTTCTGTCTCCTAACTATTTAGGAAGTTATTGTCTTATTATACTATCTTACTTTTGGCTCTTTGACTAAATACTTGATACTATTTGACACTTGAGATTTTATTTTGTGCAAATTGTTATCTATGAGCCTATCTGGATTAGATACTTATACCTAACATTCTATCCTTTAGATTCTATGATACTATTAAACTCTCTACATACTGGCCATTGTTACATAGTTACATAGTATCATATTTACTGAAAAGAGACTTGCGTCCATCAAGTTCAGCCTTCCTCACATTTGTTTTTTGCTGTTCATCCAAAAGAAGGCAGAAAACCCAGTTTGAAGCACTTCCAATTTTGCAACAAACTAGGAAAAATATTTCTTCTTGACCCCAGAATGGCAGTCAGATTTATCCTTGGAACAAGAAGCTATTACCCTACAGTTGAAAAATTAGATAATTGAATATTCTGTTGTAACTGCGGCTGGTTTCCTTATTTACCACTATAACGTCTAAAAGCATAGAACTTAGCAGGGCTAACCATACAGATATCTTAGCCATAATTTTTTATATTTAGTAAGAGATCCTCTATTTAACATATATAAATAATTGAGAATACAATATAAAATAAGGATTGTCTTGGAAGCAATAACGTTTTGTCTTTTTAGATATTTATTATATACAAATATAAATATAGACATATAAAATCCATCATTAATATATTAATATACCCTCCTGAACATGTCATCATGTCAGCCTCTCTGTCATTCTAAGATGGAGCAGCATCTGTCTCCAAGTCTCTCCTCTGTCTGTGTCTTAACATTTAAAAGTACACCTATTTATACCTTAGGTGTCTTCATTTTAGTGTCACCATAGTTCATATATGAAAAAGTAACTTCTTTTACTTTTATTCATTTTAGGACCTCCCTTAACTTTGCAAAAATACAAGGCCATACATTTTCCTGACTTAGGTCAAGATGGCATCTTAAAGTTTGAAAATCTTTATCTAGTTAGGGTTACCACAGTATATTATGTAATGAAAGAGTCGTAGCATAGCCTTGAAGCTTGTTTATGCATTATTGTTCTTGTAATTCGTCTGGGACAAAATGGCGTGAACATATTATGCACTGAAGGAAAGTAAGAGGTTATTGCTTAAAGGACCACTCTAGTGCCAGGAAAGCATACTCGTTTTCCTGGCACTAGAGTGCCCTGAGGGTGCCCCCACCCTCAGGGACCCCCTCCCGCCCGGCTCTGGAAAGGGGAAAGGGGTGAAATCTTACCTTTTTCCAGCGCTGGGCGGAGAGATCTCCTCCTGCTCTCCTCCTTCGATCCTCCTCTTCTCCTCCCCGTCGGCTGAATGCGCACGCGCGGCAAGAGCTGCGCGCGCATTCAGCCGGTCACATAGGAAAGCATTCATAATGCTTTCCTATGGACGCTGGCGTGCTCTCACTGTGAAAATCACAGTGAGAAGCACGCAAGCGCCTCTAGCGGCTGTCAATGAGACAGCCACTAGAGGACATAGGGGGAAGGCTTAACCCATTCATAAACATAGCAGTTTCTCTGAAACTGCTATGTTTATGAAAAAATGGGTTAACCCTAGAAGGACCTGGCACCCAGACCACCTCATTAAGCTGAAGTGGTCTGGGTGCCTAGAGTGGTCCTTTAAAGAAACATGTATGAAAAACCAATATGTTCCATTTCTAACACCTTGTCAGTTTGCAATATCTCTTAAAGACAAAGTACACAGTTTGAGGACTACAATATTTAATTCTAAAACTTGTATTATTTGCATTTGCCCATAACACTGTTTTTGCTAGTATGCATCTAGTTGCTTTTTAAACATCTGTACGGACTCTGATAAAACCACTTCTTCAGGCAGAGAATGCTACATCCTTTTTGTTCTTACGGTAAAAAAAAAAAAAAACCTTTCTTTGCCAACATTTTCTTTCTTCCAGTCTAAACGCATGTCCTCGTGTCGTATGTAAAGTCCGGTTTGTGAATAGAATTCCACACCATGGTTTGTATTGCCCCTGATATATTTGAATAATGTTATCATATCCCTCCAAGGCAACGTTTTTCTAAACTAAAGAGGTTTAAATGTGTTAACCTTTCTTCATAGCTGAAATTTTTTATTCCTTTTATTAATTTTGTAGCCCTCCTCTGCACTCTTTCTGGTGCCATAACATCCTTCTTTAGAACAGGTGCCCTAAATTGCACAGAATATTCAAGATGTGGTTTTACCAGTGATTTAAAAAAGAAGCAAAATGATTCTCATCCTGAGAATTAATGCCCTTTTTCATGCATGACAGCATCTTACTGGCCTTAGCCACTGCTGATTGACATTACACATTGTTGCATAGTCTATAAAAAATCCCAAGTCCTTCGCATGTGTTATTGCTAATTCACTTCCATTAAGGGTAGAAGTTGCTTGTGCATTCTTTACGCTGAAGTGCATAACTTTGCATTTTTCTACATTAAATTTAATCTGCCATTTGAGTGCCCAGTCCCCCAATCTAAATCCATCTACAGCAAAGTAATATCTTGCTCATATTGTATTACTTTACAGTTTTGTGTCATCTGCAAACATTGAAACATGACTTTCAATGATTTTTTCAAGATCATTTATAAACATGTTAAATAAAAGGGATCCCAAAACAGAACCCTGAGGGACACCACTTGCCACCCCTGTCCAGCTTGAACATTTACCATTAATGACAACTCTTTGTACTCTATTTTTAAGCCAATGTTCTACCCAAGCACAATAATTTTAATTTAGACCGATTTCTGTGAACACTATTGTGTGGAACTGTATCAAATGCCTTGGCAAAATCCAAATAGATCACATCCAGTGCAATACCCCGATCTATACTTCTACTTACTTATTCGTAGAATGCAATCAAGTTAGTTTGACATGACCTGTACTTCATAAAACCATGCTGATTGTTGCTCATAACCACATTCTTCATAAAGTAATTCTTGAAAATGATCCCTTAATAACCTTTCAAATACTTTTCCAGCCACAGAAGTTAAGCTCACAGGTCTATAAATTCCAGGCAAGAATTTTGAACCCTTTTTGAATAAAAGAACCACATCTGCCTTCCTCCAATCCTCCACAACACTTCCTGAAAGAAAAGAATATTAAACGATTAAAAACAGAGGTTCACATATTTCTACACTTAGTTGTATACTGGTTGTATTATTTGTTTTTAGGGATCATCCTCTTAGTGTTCTTCACTATGCTAAAATAGGCTAGTATAATAAAGCCCAGGTATCTCTAAATTTATGCCTATTGATTGGTTGATCCCAGAGCATTTTTTGAGTTATAGGAGTAGCCGCACAAGGCCAGGTCTCTCACTATATACACTTCATGACCCCCTATCTAGTACTGTATATACTTAAGTTATTATATGATACTACACATACCGTTATAGGTTGCACTTGTCCACTTTCTGTGGACAGAGTGGGTTCTTTGTGTATAATTAGTATTAAATATCTACATAAAAAAATTATAAAATGTATAAATATAGAAACATAGAATGTGACAGCAGATAGGAACCATTCAGCCCATCTAGTCTGTCCAATTGTCTAAATACTTTCATTAGTCCCTGGCCTTATATTATAGCTAGGATATCCCACGCATACTTAAACACCTTCCCTGTGTTAACCGCTACCACTTCAGCTGGAAGGCTATTCCATGCATTCACTACCCTCTCAGTAAACTAATACTTCCTGATATTATTTTTAAACTTTTGCTCTCTAATTTAAGACTAAGTCCTCGTGTGGTAGTTTTTCTTCTTTTAAATATAGTCTCCTCCTTTACTGTGTTGATTCCCTTCATGTATTTAAATGTTTCTATCATATCCCCCGTCTCATCTTTCCTCCAAGCTCTACATGTTAAGATACTTTAACCTTTCCTTGTACCGTATATACTCGAGTATAAGCCGACCCGAATATAAGCCGAGGCCCCTAATTTTACCCAAAAAAACTGGGAAAACTTATTGACTCGAGTATAAGACTAGGGTGGGAAATGCAGCAGCTACTGGTAAATTTCTAAATAAAATTAGATCCTAAAAAAAATATATTAATTGAATATTTATTTTACAGTGTGTGTATGAATGCAGTGTGTGTGTGTATGAATGCAGCGTGTGTGTATGAGTGCAGTGTGTGTATGAATGCAGTGTGTGTATGAGTGCAGTGTGTGTGTGAGTGCAGTGTGTGTGTGAGTGCAGTGTGTGTATATGAGTGCAGTGTGTATGTGTATGAGTGCAGTGTGTGTATAAATGCAGTGTGTGCATGAGTGCAGTGTGTGTGTGTATGAATGCAGTATGTGTGTATGAATGCAGTGTGTGTATGAGTGCAGTGTGTGTGTATGAATGCAGTGTGTGTGTATGAATGCAGTGTGTGTATGAATGCAGTGTGTGTATGAGTGCAGTGTGCGTATGAGTGCAGTGTGTGTGAGAGTGCAGTGTGTGTATGAATGCAGTGTATGTATGAATGCAGTGTGTGTATGAATGCAGTGTGTGTATGAGTGCAGTGTGTATGAGTGCTGTGTGTGTTAGTGCAGTGTGTGTATAAATGCAGTGTGTGTATGAGTGCAGTGTGTGTGTGTATGAATGCAGTATGTGTGTATGAATGCAGTGTGTGTATGAGTGCAGTGTGTGTGTGTATGAATGCAGTGTGTGTGTATGAATGCAGTGTGTGTATGAATGCAGTGTGTGTATGAGTGCAGTGTGTGTGAGAGTGCAGTGTGTATGAATGCAGTGTGTGTATGAATGCAGTGTGTGTATGAGTGCAGTGTGTGTATGAATGCAGTGTTATATGAGTGCAGTGTGTGTATGAGTGCAGTGTGTGTGTGTGTGTGTGTGTGTGTGTGTGTGTGTGTGTGTTGCAGAGCCTTGGTGGGGGATGGGCAATTTTATTTTTGTTTTTAATTATTTTAATATATTTTTTTTTATTATTATTTCTTATTATTACATTTAATTATTATTATTTTTTTATTATTATTATATATATATTTTTCATCCCCCCTCCTTGCTTGATATATGGCAGGGAGGGGGGCTCTCCTTCCCTGGTGGTCCAGTGGCATTGGCAGTTCAGTAAGGGGGAGGAGGGGGGCTGGCAGAGATGTAACTTACCTCTCCTGCAGCTCCTGTCAGCTCTCTCCTCCTCCGCGCCGTCCGGTCAGCTCTTCTGTCAGCTCACACTGTAAATCTCGCGAGAGCCGCACTATGACCCCGCGGCTCTCGCGAGATTTACACTGGGAGCTGACCGAGGTGCTGAACGGATGGCGCGGAGGAGGAGAGAGCTGACAGGAGCTGCAGGAGAGGTAAGTTACATCTCTGCAGACCCAGTCTGTATTATGGCAATGTAAAGTCTGAAGCGCTTCCAATTTTGCAACAAACTAGGAAAAAATTCCTACTTTACCCCAAAATAGCAGTCAGATGTCTCCTTGGATCAAGCAGCTATTACCCCACTAATTAGAAATTATATCCCTGTATGTTATGTTTTTGCAAGTATTTATCCAATTGCAGTTTAAACATCTGTATAGACTCTGACAAAACCACCTCTTCAGGCAAAGAATTCCATATCCTTATTGCTCTTACTGTAAAAAAAACCTTTTCTTTGCCTTAGATGAAATCTCCTTTCTTCAAGCCTAAATGTGTGACCTTGTGTCCTATGTATAGCCCTGTTTATGAATAGATTTCCAGATAATGGTTTGTACTGGCCCCGAATATATTTGTATAATGTTATCATATCCCCTCTCAGGCGCCGTTTTTCCAAACTAAAGAGATTTACATTTTTTAACCTTTCTTCATAACTAAAATGCTCCATTCCTTTTATCAATTTTGTAGCTCGTCTCTGCACTTTTTCTAGTGCCATGATATCTTTCTTTAGAACAGGTGCCCAAAATTGCACAGCATATTCAAGGTGTGGTCCATACATACATAGTCCATACAGAGATAAAAAGCGTAACACTTTAAAAGTGCAATATATGAACTCCAACAAAATTGGTGCAGTAAAATAACGATGGGTTACTCACATTTAGGGGAGCTATAGACCGCTCCAGTGAGTAGAGCGTACAGTAGTATAATCCCCACTTACAGGATATGATGTATATGTCCTTAATGGGAAAGGTGCCAGAAACTCAAATAAAAATACAAAAAGCAAATAGTGTTCTCTGTAGGATAGAAAATAGCTAAACATAAATAAAAAAATATACTCACAAAGATAGAGCAGCTGCTATATGAATTAGGCACTGGTGGTATTTTCACAACCTTGGATTCTTTGGAGTGAATAAAAGGTAGACAATGCCAGGAGGTATAACACAGGTAAAATATATAAAAGGTCATTGGCACAAGTAGAATGACCAAAGATCTCTTATTAAATCCAATTCATTGAATAAAATACAAAGTAGTATGTGATCCTTGTCTGAAGGTAGCACGGTCCTCTTGGGCACAAACACACAGTCTTTTAAGGCAACTTAATTCCAGGCACTTTATTGTTAAACTCCACCACAGATACAGCAGCAAATGAAAAAAAATCAGTAACACAAATCTCTATAAACAAAAACCTAGCTCGGTCTGATCACTTACTAACATCAAGTTCCCTATCTCTCAAGGGTTTAAACTATAACAGAACAATAATTGGTTTCACCAACCTAGTGCCTTTGTCAGCTCTCTGCACTCCACTGCTCCGTTAGCATGTGGCTTCCATTCCTTCTAGAAATAAACAGAAGGATCTCTCCTTTCCGCACTCCAGTGCTCTGAGCTAGCCTGCTGCTTTCCTTTCTGCACTCCCAGTGCTCCAAGCCAGCCTTGACTGCTTCCTTCTGCACTCCCAGTGCTCCAAGTCAGCCTTAACTGCTTTTCCTTCTGCACACCCAGTGCTCCAAGCCAGCCTTAACTGCTTTCCTTCTGCACACCCAGTGCTCAGTCTCCTTGTCTGTCTCACAGGAGAGAACAGCGTCTCTCCTACCTGCTTCCAGGGAGGAAGGAAGCAATCCCCTTTTACCTGCCTAGCAGGGAGGGGTTTATTCCCACTGCCGCAGCTGATTATCTGCAGCTGAGCAGTGGGTTGGAGACAGGTCAAAACTCTGGCTTGGAACTTATTTCTCCCAGTTGTATGCACACTGCTGAGTGGAGCATTGGCTCACCCTGCTCTCCAAATGCTCCACCCCAGGGGTCCATAACTAAACTTTGGTTTGTGTTGCCTACAACACAGACTACACATACTCCCCCTGGGGTTAAATGTTATAGGCCTATCTGCCTTCACTTTATCACAAATAACATAAAGCGTTTCGCCAATATTCTTTATCAAATGGAAGAAAAACATACATCCTGACTACCTGGAATATATATAGTTACTGATTTTAAAATTGGTGCAAAAATGGGCTAGCGTCCAAACAGAAAACATCTTATCAATATTGGGACTCTGTATTTTTGTATGTTCTCTATTAGGGACCATAAAGTGTGTAAATATAGCCATCTTGAGAGTGGCAAGATGGAAATCTTTAGGTGACGAATCCAGAAGTGCCACCATCTTAGGAGTGGCAAGGTACATCCGGTTCACACTATAAATAGGTGTAATAATTGCAACACCTGAGACCCATTACAGCTTTAGGGAGGTATTTAAAGACATTTGAACCATTGTGAACACAGAATACACCTGAAGAAGACTCCTTTGAGTTGAAACGCATTGTGCTCTTTTATATTCCTTATTGTTTTAAGATACTGTTATACATAAAAGTTGTAACTTATTTTTAAATTATTTTCTTTTGGTTCCTGACTATATTGGATGATTTCAACACCTGTTTGTTCCAGAGAACCTGCTGCAGTATCCAGCTATCCCTTTACGTGGATGAAATACATCTATAGTTCAGAGCCATTTTTTTTTATCAATTTATCTATAGTTCAGAGCCTCCTTATTTCAATCTTTGATGTGCATATTACACTATGGCATACTTTTTATATTATACAGAGTCCATGTGTGAATTAAAAAAAAAGAGACCTATTTATACTGAAAATGTAAATATTATAAAAGTTTGCTCTGTCACCTTTTTATTTTTATGGTATTTATTGATAGAGTGTATAGAGTGACATTACACCACAGGTGATTCTTAGCTGCACTGAACTATATTTTAAACTAGCGCCATTTTTCCTTGGTGTAAATAGCTTGGTGTGAAATATTCTTGGAAATAAGAATGCACAAGTTTCACTTTTACTACTACTACTAATATAATTTAAACTCTGTAATCTAATCATTATTACATTTTCAAAAAAATATATATAAAAAAATGGTTGTTTTATTGGTCACAATATTCCTGATATATGATATATGTGTATGTGCTAAAGAGAAGGCCTTTACTATGGTATGTATATGATAAGATAAAGCTATTGGAATGTTTCAAGTTACAATGTATAACACTGTACACTGTACAATATGACAGTACAGCTTTATTTTAAATATTTTCTTTTATGATCTTAGATGTTGATCCTTTAAGAGATTTGTGACACTACAGTGGACAAATTAAACTGATTTTGGCACTGAGAGTGCTGCTGTGATAATGCTTGTTGGACTATGTGAAAAAAGACTTGCTTCCAACAGACATCAATGTGTACCCACTGTTTTACATGCTGAGCTATATTTTAAAGTTGACATCATGTCATTTGGTGAAATATCATATCTGACACGTTGGAACTTCTAGAAGTATCAATCAAAGCAACATTTTGAAATTGCAATATAGCAGCAGGAAATACGCATTTAAATTAAATGAAGCATATATTTTCAGTTACCTTTATATCAACACAAAATTATTGGTAGTCTAATGAAAATGTCAGTAAATGTTTGGCAGAAGTCATATTTAATTATAATGCTATTAGTACGATGGTGATTACTTGAAATATCCCATATGTGGTGATACTTTGTTGATATTACCTTTAGAAGAAAATAGATAATACAATTACAATTATGCTAACATATTATATAGATTTAGATTTGTACTTTCTATGCATTATATTTATAAATGCCAATATGTTTAACAAGTAATGGAAATTAATTTTAATTTTATTAAAGAAATAACTTGTGCTACTTTGTTTCGCCTACTTTAGCACAACATAGACTATTACAACAAAAAAGACAAGGTGGTGAGTGCATACACAACACTAACAATGAATACTTATATAAATCTTCTCAATAATTACTGGTTTGTTCAGATCTTTTTCAGAGACATAAGAACAAATACTTCCATAGCATAATGACATCTTATGAGAATATTATAACAATACTTTCTCCACAGAACTACTCACATGTACCAGAGCAACTTACAGCAGGCTCTGGTTGTGAAGACACGTAGTTTGGTTTAGTATTTCCACCACGGCAGTCTGCTCCACAGAAGGGGAAAAATAATGTATTCATATATAGCTGTATCTAGTAAGAGACTTAACAGAGAAGTGTCTCTCCTCCTACATACTCAATTGATATGTTAGTAATAAATAATTATTTTTGCACTCTACTGGCCTTTGTTTACACTCTGCACTTAATTCCTTTTTGCCCCACCAACATGTAATAGAAGTGGAAGTAAATGGGGCCTGGGACCTGAGCTTCCTGACAAGAATTTTATGAAGGCTCCATTTTAACTGGATATTGAGTGGCGATTGTGTACAAACTACACTATTTTATTAATTTGTTTCCATAGTAGGACAACCCATCCAAACTCATATTAAAAATATTGTATTGAAGGTTTTTTTTTTGTTTTGTTTTACGTGGCTGAGCTTAGATAAGGTCTGTAATGTAAATTACACATAATCAAACAACCAAGTGTAAGTTAAGTTTCAAGGACAAAGGATGCAAGGAGGAAGGAAGTTTATTTATTTTATAACATTCAATAAACATGTAGTTTATTCACTAAACTGCACTGACCGCAATTAGGTTTTTTACTAAACAGAACAAAACATACATAATGTTAGTTACTAGACAAATGGGTCCATAATAATTAAATGTTAAAATGGTAAATATAGTAGGGTTTTGTCTCAACAGTGATCCCAAGAAGGTAAATAATAAACATTACATCCATTTAGGACAGCCTCCCAACACACATATGCAAGTGGCAATAGAACAGATAATAGACACAAGAACTATAATGCATTTATCGAGGCCATATAATCTAAATGTACTGGCTTATTCCCAGCAGTATATGTGGCTGTGTTTTATAAATCATGACTGAGAAACAATTGATTTGATCCAGTGGTACATCCTATGATTAATAGTCTGCTATTTGATAGATACATCACGTTTTCGTTTAGTCTTAAAAAGATAGCCGGCATCTGCCCCTTTCTTTCGCAAGATGCTACCAAGGAGCTTGTCCATGCTCTAGTAAATTTTCTGCAAGTATTATTGTAACCCTCTCCTAATTGGTCTTCCCAAAAGCTGTATTGCCCCGCTACAGTCTGTAATGAATGTTGCCGCCAGACTGATATTCCTCTCTAGTCGGTCTTCTCACCCCTATCCCCACAGTCAGTTCTTACATTGGCATCCTGTATCCTATAAGATTCAATTAAAAGTGCTAACCCATACCTATAAAGCACTGACAATTTTAGCCCCTCTTCACAGATCCATAGCTAGGTGAAGTCCTTCCTCCCCAGCGGCAGAGTGAGTTTCAGGGAGAGGAGACAACCGGCCTCTCTCCCCAGCGGCAGTGTAAATTGCAGGGAGTTGAGACAATCAGTCTCCCTCTCCAGCAGCAGTCCAGGGCCTGACTACCTGCAGGCCACCCCAGCAGAAGCGCTGGCAACCGGGCAGAGCGCAGTTAGCCTCTGCCTTCCCCTGGTCCTTGATCCAGGAACTAACAACTCCCCCCACTACACAGCTGTAACGCTGACTATAGAACATAGACAGACTACACGAGTCACTAGGTCCAGCAATTGTTTGTTGTGGATGGGCTACTTGACTTACTCAGGTACCAACTGACAGGAGGTCAGGTAACTGGTTAGTCTACCTTTGGGAGGGAAGATGTGTGGCGAAAGCTACTTTGCCACTTTGCCACTTTGCCACACGCTTAAACTTTGACCACAAAGAATCCCGAAACTGGTACATTTGGATGAAGTCAGCTGTGATCCAGTTCATATGTGCTCCTTTTACCCTCACCTTACGCAGCGGGGCATGCAAATTCCAAATTTGCAGGAGTTCAGACTGAAAGAATTCAACAGCACAGTCTAGTCAATTTGATGAATTGAATATTGATTCATATTTTTATACAGTGTTTACAAAATAAAACAGTCTGTTTTGTATTTAAAATTATTTGAAGATTCAAGCCTTTTTTATCTTATAAAAGGTGCATTATCCCTAATTATGTAAAGTCACTTTTAGTCACTTGTTCATTTATTTGTATTTGCTTGTTTTGATTTATTTATTCATTTATTTTATCGTTTTTGAGCAACCTCTTACTTACTACAATAATAATTAAAAAATATATATTTTGGGGTTTAAAGAGGATTTTTCAATTTAAAGGCATTGCCATGGGTATGAAGTTTGCTCCCAGTTATGCAAATTTGTCTATGACATATTGGGAGAATACGTATATGTGACAAACTGAACTTAGCCACTGGCCTGTTTGCCAGCCTCCTGCCATGTGCCTATGACCCCGTGTTAAACCTTGCTTGAAAGTACTTTTTGTGCCTGTTGGGACTAGTAACAGGATTCATTCGAACTTTCAAAGTGGCTCTTCGAACTCCCAAACTCCCGAAGCCATTTGAAGTGCCATTCGACCACGTGGTGGCGGCCATCTTCTTTAGTCGACCGCATCCAGTGTTTGGTCGTCGAGTGCATGGAACTCAAATTGGACACTCGATGGCATGAACACCGCTAAAACTTTACCTTCCATGGATGTTCGGCTATTGGAATGGGAGTCGAATGGCGTTTGGTAAGAAGATGGCCCAGAATAAGAGACATACACTGACTATATCCACGAAAGGCTTCGTCCGGTAATTTGAACATTATTTCAAATCCTCGAAGTAGACCGCCCGCACAGCCTGATTCTCTGGAACTGTTTTGGGCATGAAACCATGCATGTGGTTGGTCAAAACGGGACTTCCATAGAATTCCTGAAATCCTGAACTGATCTGGGTGATTTTTGGATATGTTGGTAACCCAGATCAGGGCTATCAGATAATAATTGTGGGGATTTTATGTATTTGTGGGGTACTTTGGTGGTTTTGTAAAATATGTGTTTTTTTTCTGCCTTGAGATAATTGGGTTAATACAGTATCTGACTCAATTATCTCCCAGGCAGGGAGGAGGGATTGTATGTTTGTATTGGGAGTGTCACACTTTGTAACCTTGCTGTTATTGGTTGTTAAGTTTGTGTCCCTGTCAAAACCCTGTCCCAACAAGGTCCATGTGGGCGTACACCTTGCTTGGGGACTTGCATAAAAGGCCAGTGTGGCTCCCATTAAAGAGAGATTTGTTTACCCCTTCATGAAGTTTTGGCTCATGTTTGGGGTATTGGAGATCTACATTCACTCTAGGGATTGCTATATCACAATACTCTCTTGAGTATAATAACTAGCTCTTCTAAGAGCTGTTCCTGCTACGCTCTCTGGACTAGAAGAGGTCTACCCACTGGAAGCTGGATCCTGGTCTTGAGTCCAGGGTGGGTGGAGGATGGCGAGACTCCAACCAAGTTGTAGCGGTTCGTGGGGTTTACAGTGGTTATGGAGCTCCAGTACAATGCTTATGGTACTCGTAAGTACTAGGAAGCAGTAATTGACAGAGGTACCAGGTTGGTCTGTCACAGTATATATGGCCAACATAGCTGGGAGCAAAACTTAGTTACCTTTGGCAGAGATATAGGTGACATATTTTTAAATAAAAGAGCAGATAAGAAATTTAATAATTTTTTAGAGTTTTTAAATAATAATAACTGGGGCATTCATTAAACCAGTGTGCAGAGTCAAAAAAAGGTTGTATTTCTAGATTTGAATATATTTATTGAAAAAGGAGAAATAATGACTAAAAATTATTTTAAATCTGTGGATGCCAACAGTTTTATTGAGATAGAAAATTGTCATTGATTTCCATGGCTAGAAAACGCGCCTAGAGTGCAGTTTTTAAGAATAAGAAGGCATTGTACAGACATGGAAAATTTCAAAGAACAATACTTATGTATAAAACAAGTCTTTTTTTGAAAAAGGATATGGAGAAGAGAAATTAGAAAAGTCAAGGATGGAAATTAAAAACACAGAAATAAAATGCTTATTAGACACATTGACACATTATTACACATTGTAATTTGCCAGCTTGCTTTGCTGAGCCTATGCTGCCTCTGAGACTGTATGGCAGCCCAGCAATGAAAATTACCCCCATAATGGAATACCATTTGCAATATTAGAGAACCAAAAGTTAGTGTTTACATTTACAGTTAAGTAAAACAGTATCACAGCCATGTGTAGCTGTTTCAAAACAAATAGTGCAAACCTGTTTTTCGACATTGAGAAGAGCTCAAATGGCAAGTTGTTAACTCAGAATCAAATGGCAATTCAATGTATGACTTAAACCACTCTAACTAAGACAGTAAACAAATAGAGTTTGCTGATTATGCAGAGTTATAAAGTCTAGTATGAATTAACTTAAACAACAGACTTGTCTCTAATTGTAATGGGTAATTGCAGGTATAATAGACTTTACACTGCTAAATTGTATTTCAATAAACTGTAGCATGTTTCTTTAATAAATTACCTCTTGCCCAGATTCAGTGCATAAGATGTTTATTCTTTAAGATGCCATATTGTCCTAGATTAATGTGACAACAAGTCGAGGCCTTGCCTACATCAACCTTAAGTTTTGGTCCAAATATTGATTAAGACGACTAGGTTACAAAATAGACTAATAAGGATGTTTCTCTTTTAATTTTCACATATGAACTGCTTTTAACCCTAAGATGTATAAATAACTGCTGGACAAGACTTAGTGACTGACTCTAAAGGAGGATTACCTTTACAATCAGGAAGGGTATGTTATACTAATCCATTTTATTGCAAACATATATATTTCATTCTATATACTCTGCTTTATAATATATTCATGGATTATTTAGTTTTTATGTGCTTATACTGCTAACTCACACTTGCAGGAATTCCCACCATCAGACACTCCCCTAGTTTTCTATCAATTATGAAGTCCCTCAAAACTCTTTAGGAACGCTTATGGCCTCTCCTGACGACGGCGTGTATACACGCTGAAACGCGCGTCGAGCGTTTCTCTTCACTTTATTTTTCTTTTTATCTTTATTTAGGTAGCACTTAGGTAGTTATTATTAGGTGACTTTTGAGTTTGCAAGTGTAATCAGGTCTTTAGGTAACTGGCCTCAGTCCTTGTGGATGTTTTCCACAGGCAATACTACCCAGGCAGTTATTTGTGAGTTGGGTTTTACCTTCCTTATTATTTCCTATGTTGGGCTATTGATTAACACTACTCTGCAAGGAGTGGTATATTTAGGAAGTTGGAGGGACTGCACAGGGATACCCTTTACCTGCTCTCTCTCCTATTACTCTCTCTCCCTTTCCTGTTACCAGGCATTCAAGTGCCTTTTCCGTGTCCAGAGCTGCTTCTCAGGATCCCCTTGTTTCAAGGGTCTCATTTTCTGTGTACAGTGGTATTTAGTACTCCCCACATGTAGGATATTGCTGGACAATTGGAGGTGTCTTCACAAGATTCTTTACACCATCCCAGACAGACGTCAGCATATAAAATATATAAAAGATGGAAAAACCCAAAAACCCAACCCAATAACTTTGGTAATACTGCAACAACAGACAACACTGAGGTCCTAAGAGTGCCAACTTACAATTTAAAGAGCTATGACCAGCTCTGAGTAAAACAGCATACAGTGGTATTTTAACTCCCCACGTGTAGGATATTCCTCTAATGATGCTTGCAGTGCCGGTCTTATGAAAATAAAATCACAAGAGAGGGCCCATAGTGTTTTCCATATATAAAATGACAGTGGAATAAAAAATTCATGAATTATATGTGCCTGATTTACATTTCTGCAATATAAAGCCAGGACTTTTCCAGATAAGACTGGGTTCAAGAACATTCTGAATGCATGGTTCTATACACCTTACTGGAAGACTGTGCCACTGTTATGATTATCAGACACAAGATAATTCACATATGTAAAAAATCCTTATCCTGGTGTGCAGCACATGTAAAGTGGTACAGTTTAGTTTGAAGCATTTTTAACCTGCATGACGTAACACTTTTGGATTCTTCTTGGATTTCTGTCTACAAACATAGGCATTCTTCATAGTGTGAGGCAGAAATTGTAATGCGATGTCAAACAGAATGAGGCACAGATGGCGAGGTAGTCATTTTCAGGAAACATGAGGGATCTTGGAACTCTATTTGTCTACTACATGTCTTTGTATTCCTCTCCATGATGATGTGATACCAGACCCACACATTAAAACTAATCAGTGTAAAATAAATGATTTTTCAATTCTTGATTATCAACTACATTGCTATTCTATAGTGTTGGAGTTTAGAAGATAAAATATATCATACATAACTGATTACGCCATATGCATGTTAGCAATCAATAAATCTTAACATACACATTCTACCACTTTGGATAAGCTGTTATAGCTGTGGTCATGACAATGCATCTAAATGAGCAGCTTCACACATGAGGTAGTAATTAAGCAAAACCAACCCTAAAGCATTCTTTAAGTACAAAAATTATAAAAAGCCAAAAAATAAAAGTGTAGGTACATTAAAACTGGAATGGGGGTGTTAGTTAATGAAGACCAGGAAATAACTATTTCTCCTCCGTATATACTAAGGAAGAACCCATGGCAATAGATGTGCAAATGATTGCTGCTAAAAACTTGCAGAATAATTGTAATTGGTTAACTCAAGACAAGGTGCTGCAGCAACTAAAGAAAGTTAATATAAACAAAGCTCCTGGCCCTTACGGTATTCATCCAAGAGTACTTAAGGAGCTAAGTGTAGAAATAAGTGAACCTCTGTTTTTAATCTTTCAAGATTCTTTTCTTTCAGGAAGTGTTCCGGAGGATTGGAGGAAGGCAGATTTGGCTCCTATATTCAAAAAGGGTTCAAAATCCTATGCTGGAAATTATAGACCTGTGAGCTTAACTTCTGTGGCTGGGAAAATATTTGAAAGGTTATTAAGGGATAATATTCAAGAATTTCTTGAGAAGAACATCAGCATGGCATTATGAAGCACAGTTCATGTCAAACGAACTTGATTGCGTTCTATGAAGAAGTAAGTAGAAGTATAGTTCAGGTTGTTGCAGTGCATGTGATCTATTTAGATTTTGCCAAGGCATTTGATACAGTTCCACACACTAGATTAGTGTTCAAACTCAAGGAAATCGGTCTAGATGAAAATGCTTGTTCTTGGGTAGAACATTGGTTTCAAAATAGAGTACAAAGTGTTGTCATTAATGGTAAATTTTCAAGCTGGACAGAGGTGGCAAGTGGTGTCCCTTAGGGTTCTGTTCTAGGACCCCTTCTATTTAACATGTTTATAAATGATCTTGAAAAAAGCACTGAAAGTCATGTTTCAGTGTTTGCAGATGACACAAAACTCTGTAAAGTAATACAATGTGAGCAAGATATTACTTTGCTGCAGATGGATTTAGATATACTGGGGGACTGGACACTCAAATTGCAGATGTAATGTTGAAAAATGCAAAGTTATAAACCGGTGTAAAGAATGCACAAGCAACGTATACCCTTAATGGAAGCGAATTAGGGATAACACTACATGAAAAGGACTTGGGAATTGTTATAGACAACAAATTATGCAACAATGTGCAATGTCAATCAGCAGTGGCTAAGGCCAGTAAGGTATTGTCATGCATGAAAAAGGGCATTCATTCTCGGAATGAGAATATCATTTTGCCTCTTTATAAATCACTGGTAAGACCACATCTTGAATATGCTGTGCAATTTTGGGCACCTGTTCTAAAGAAGGATATTATGGCACTACAAAAAGTTCATAGGTGGGCTACAAAATTAATAAAAGGAATGGAACATATCAACTATGAAGAAAGGTTAACAAATGTAAACCTCTTTAGTTTAGAAAAACGTTGCATGAGAGGGGATATGATAACATTATACAAATATATATTTTTCCTAGTTTGTTGCAAAATTGGAAGTGCTTCAAAATGTTTTTTTTTTCCATCTTTTGGATCAACAGCCAAAACAAATGTGAGGAAGGCTGAACTTGATGGACGCAATTCTCTTTTCAGCTATGTAACTATACAATATGTGTATTCATGAATTCCACATTGTCATCCTTTGGGAATTCCGTGAGATAACACTTTTTTTTTGACTTTCATACCATCTATCCAATCATGTATCCACATTATTTGTTTGGGTAGTCTTACTACTGGGGTTTAACTTGTCCAAACCAATCCAAAAAAGCAGTAAAAGGGGACAATTAGTGTACTGTAAGACATATACACAACATGTACAATTTCCTGCCATTTGTCTCACATATCAAGTGTGAAAAGATAACTAATAGAGGGAAACAAAGAGGGAAATATAGTTTTTTGTTTTTTTTTAACTGATACTCATTTTTCACCTTCTGTTGGTCATGACATTTGGCTCACAGATCAAGTGATAAGAAGTAATCAATAGAGGGAAAAAAAGGATATGCAGTTAAAAATAATATATTTATATAAATATATTTTTTTAATAAATCAGAAAGTCACAATGCAATAGCCAAATGTTTACTATCCATTCCCATTGGAAATAAAATAAAATAAACATCTATTCCTTGTTATAGACGAACTTCATTATCAGGTTTAAATTGTCAATGATGCCATATGTGGTTTTGCCATACATCTTGTAATTAATTCCAAATTGTGGACAAGGTGGAAAGGTAATCCTAGTGAATTGCAGAACAAAGAAGATGCCCTGAAATCAGGACAACTACTGCCATACGCGGTGAGTATTCAAGTTCCTGAAGATGTAAACATTCTACAAGGGACAAATAACTTTATTTTACCCGTACAGATAAAGAAGGGACAGAGATTGAGATATCCTGAAGCCCTAATATCTTTATCCAAGAGGATGCAGCAGTTAAGGATAGTTAAGGATAGATAGTTAATGATAGATACACCAATGGTAGATCAAATCCTATCTATATTGTTGTCAACAACACCTCATAATGCTACTTTATCTAGAGAAACATTATTAGGATTACCGTTGGATTCTGAGTACTATATGTTTGGTTTCCAAAACCACGTTATAGGCCTCATCCCTAAAGAATACTTAACTGAAGAACAAATAGAAGAACAAAAGTTATATTCCACCCCAGAAGGTTTTTTTCAACATTCTGTCTTTCTATCCTTTAATATTGGTGAATGCTTGTGCAAGATCGAAGAATCATTTATCATCTTTGATAATCCTACCTATGGGCAGGAGTTGCAAGAAAATCATGACCAAAATAAAAAAGTAAGTCAGTACCAAAGTGACCTAACATCTAGGAATGAAGAAGCTGATGAGATAGGTCAACCTGAAATCTTTCCTGGACTTCAGGAAAGGCTTGATGAGCAAAATTTCCTAGCTGATGGTTGCTCCAATGATGCAGAGCAGAGCACAAATTAAGGTCATGAATTTGCTGTGTTCATGCATAAATCTATTCCGGATGCACTTGAGAGAGAAACTTTTTTCTATTTGGTTGATGTCTTCCTGAAAAGCACTTCTTTTGATAAGCACATTATAGAGACTAGACATGTTCTTAAACTGTCATTACAGAAAGCACAACGGTGTTATACCAGAATTAACTTCCTTGGATATGAAATAACTTCTAACGGGTTAAATCTGCAGAATAAGAAGTTGAAGCTGTGCTGAAGGCCATGACTCCTACCAAAGATTCCTACTAAAGTGAAGGTGATTCCTAGGTATGACCAACTACTCCCATATGTTTATTGATAACTATGCAGAAATAATGAAACCACTTTTATAGCTGCTTAAGAATTAAGTAATTTGGAACTGGGGGGAGCTTTAGGACCAAGCAGTAGGAGAACTGAGGAGAAAACTCACGCAGGCACACTGTTTACCATACCCAGAGATGGGTAAATGCTTCTATCTGGAGACAGGATATACTGACTTAAATATAAGTGTGGTTATGTATGAGAATCAGGACAAAGTGAACAAGGTCCTTGCATATTCTAGCAAACCTCATCACCTGTTGAAGTTAAATTCAACACCTGAGAAAGTGTTATTGTTGACTGTATGAGCACTACAGAATTTCCGTAGCTATATTCAAGGTAAGAAAATTATTGCAGAAACTGCTCAACAACCTCTACAGTATCTGCAGAGAGAAAAAAACAGAGACAGTAATCTCTCTAATAGTTGAATTACTGCATGGACTCTATCCTTACAGGGATTGCGGTTGGAAGTCCGTTATAAATATAATAAAAGAAACCCAGCTGCTCAAGGTTTAGTAGAGTTACATGATTGTTCTGCTTCACCTCTGGAATGATAATGACACAGGAGATGACTTCCTAGAGGAGCAATTGCTCTTTCCTTATAAGGTATACAGAGAGGAATATTGTCAACCACTACCATGTGTATATATTGATGGTTGTTCATATCATACCACCATTGTTAATGAACAGAAAGTGGTTGCAGGTATTGGAATCACCTGGATAGGTGATTATCCTTACATATCTATAGGATACAGCATTGGGCCCAAGAGCAGTCAGATAGACAAGCTATGAGCAGTATATAAGATAATTTAAATGACAATTGAATATGGTATAAAACAATTTGTTGTCATAACCAATTCTAAATATGTTCATAACAGTTTTGTTGAATACCTGCCCAGCTGGAAGCTTAACCAAATGCTGAAAAGTAACAATAAATCTGTTAAACATGGTAATTGTTTTGTAAAATCAATGAACTGGTAATGAGAAATGGATTAGTCATCTACTGGAAGAAAACCAAAGGCCATTCTAAGATACAAGATGATGATTGTAAGAATAAAGATGATTTCCGTATCTTGATGACATATAAAGTCCAATTAAGTATATTAGATGGGTTGCTTATTAGAATATCCAAACACTGCATTCAACAATGGGTAGTCCCCACTGTTTTTAGAGGTTTATTTCTGCAACACACACATGATGCACCCACATTAGGCCATCAGGGTGACAAGATCACAGCTTATGCTGCTACTGGCCTCATATGTTAAGAATGTGTAAACCTTTTGTGAAGAATGCTTGATTTGTCCACAGTTTCAACTCCATGCTCCAACCCCCCATGCACCACTTAAAAATCAGGGACTGTCTTTACCTTGGTCTGATATACAGATTTACTTTTTAGGTTCTGTAATTAAATCTTGAAGAGGAAACATGTTATTTGTTACAAGTTTGTACACCAAGTGGGTAGAATGTATTCCATGCAAGGAAACACAAGACCTGTTTGTGCCACTTTGTTGATTAACTTTTCGAGATTGAGTCAGATCAAGGTAGTCATTAGAATAGTGAAGTAATGGATAAGATGTAGAAAACTCTAGGTGCTAAGAGCAAGCTACACATCGCATACCGTGCAGCCTCTAAAGGTGTACGGTGAGTTGTCTAGTAAAGACTGGGACATTAAATTACCCTTCACTTTAATAGCATTTAGAGCTACACCTAGAGCTTCTGAAGGGTTAAATCTGCAGAATAAGAAAGCTGAAGCTGTGCTGAAGGCCAAGACTTCTACCAAAGACTCCTACTAAAGTTATGGTGATTCCTAGGTATGACCAACTACTCCTGTATGTTTATTGATAATTATGCAGAAATAACAAAACCTCTTTTACAGCTGCTTACGAAGGAAGTAATTTGGAACTGGGGGAGCCTCAGGGCCAAGCAGCAGAAGAAATGAGGAGAAAACTCACTCAGGCATGCTGTTTAACATATAATATAATCTTATAGATTACTTATTTTTGGCCTTGGGACATAAGGCTTCAAAGTAAACACCCCAATTCTTGTGTTTTATGGTTCTACTTTGATTTTATCTTCATGGCTGTTGGTCAGATGTGCCTACCTGTTCTGTATTAAAATATGCTGTTTAGCATACCCAGAGATGGGTAAATGCTTCTATCTGGAGACAGGATAGACTGACTTAAATACATCATAATAATAAAGTGCCGTTCTGTATCAGAAACAGGACAAAGTGAACAAGGTCCTTGCATATGCTACCAAACCTTTTCACCTGTTGAAGTTAAATTTATCACATGTAAGAAAGTGTTATTGTTTACTGTATGTGTACTACAGTATTTTATAATGTAAAACATAGTTATAGTCAAGGTAAGAAATTTTTTGTAGAAACTGCTCACCAACCTGTACAGTATCCGCAGAGAAAAATAATTATAGGTGGTAATCTCTCAGTCGAATAGTCAAATTAGATTATGCTCAATTCAATTGAATCAATGCATCTCTATGAGGAAAGTTCAGTATCTGCATGCAGAGGGTGGAGACATTGAATGGCAGTGCTGCTCACTGTGCAGCACTGCCCCAGGAAGCACATCTAACAGCCATCTGAGTAGTGGCCAGTGGAGTTATCACTAGGCTGTAATGTAAACACCACATTTTCTCTGAAAAGGTAGTGTTTACAGTAAAAAGCCTGAAGGTGTTCTACTCACCAGAACAAATACAATGACTATTCTGGTGACTATAGTGTCCCTTTAAAATATTTAAAACCTAAATTTACAATCAAATATAAGATATAAATGTCAACAATAGATGGATCTTCAAAGGGATAGTTTTGTTATGGAGAATCTCAGGTCAGCTTAGGATCTGTTTGTACATATAAGAAAACTGAAAAATGTCCCAATGGAACAGTATATCTTAATAAACTTAGCTGAATAAAAATATTATTAATTCTACTAACATTTATCAGAGCTATGACCAGCTCTAGTTTTGATGGTGTAGAGTGGTATTATCCCCACTTCCAGGATATATGGGTAGATACAGTTCTCAGATATCCCGACAATATGGCAGCAAAGGAACCCAGGGCAACAAAAACAATTTTGAACAAAAATAGTGCTCTCTGTATATGTTGAACCAGGCGTAATAAAAGTATATATTATACTCACATACAATTGAGCTGGCACAGGTGGTATGATCCCCATCTATGATTCTTTGGTGAGGTCCTCCCTTGAATAGGTAAGCAGGATGCCAGGCAGTTTAAAAGTAAAATAAAAAATATTAAAGGAAATGTGGCAAAAACTTGGTAGAAAAATAGCCAATATATTTTATTCTATGCTATTTCTACTTGATAAAGCTCTGTGTGGTGAAACTCGTTGTAGAACATTATTTCAATTTTCATTTATGTTAATAAGGCTATTTTTATATCAATAATATTAGATATCTTTATATCTATAATTATGTTTACTTATACAATCTTGTTGATTCTTGAACACTGGGAACGAGGGGTCAGAGGTTTCAGGTGAATCAAGATAGCGCCTGACCTTACTGCACCGCATTAATTACAAACTGTCTTGGAAGTCGTCACAGTAAGCGCCAGAAATGATGTGACGCACCTGACGCGACACAGGGGGTGCCGCGTGCTAATTCGAGCGCCAAAATTGAACATTAAAAAGTGGATATGGAACAGTTTCCAAATTATGCACAAGAGGAAGGCATTCCAGCAAAATGTGTTGTGCTATTATTGGGACAGAAAATATTTATTTGCAGCCCCAAGCATACAGAGATGAAATATCCTTTATGTGTTTGTTTAAATAACTATGTATTTTATCCTATCGTGGTGCCTGTCTGTACAAGAACTTTGATTCCAGGAAAATTCTCATCCCACATTTGCTGAGTTACTTGAGCCAGCCATGCACAGGCTCATAGAGATGTAAGTGTGAGGTAATAAAATAATTATTTTTAAGTGTTTACATTGCCTTATAAGAGTATTCTCTTTTAGAGAAACATTTGGAACTTCTTTATGATATATTACTAATTTATTTGTTCACGTATTCACTACTGTGATTGATATAATTCACTATTATAGTGTTCACTATTGTTATTAATATTTGTCATATATATTTATATCACACTAGTGTGCTGTCCACCATTTTGTTTTCATCAGTTTTTTTTAAATTGTACCTTGTAGTCTATACCTATCTTGAATGACTGTCAAATTCAAGGATAATAATTTCCAATGTGTTAGAAAACCTGTAGTGGAATGGACCATGCTACCGTACTCTTATACTGGCTCCTGGCTGTCCATATAGCGTTTTCCCCCTCCTCATTGTCCCCTATGTTTTGGATTTGCAATAACTGTGCAAGACATACTCCCCTTGCTTTGAAACCTAAGCTTTTTCCCTGTTTCGCCTGTCTGTTAACTTGTCCAAACCAATCCAAAAAAGCAGTAAAATGGGACAATTAGTGTACTGTAAGACATATACACAACATGTACAATTTCCTGCCATTTGTCTCACATATCAAGTGTGAAAAGATAACTAATAGAGGGAAACAAAGAGGGAAATATAGTTTTTTGTTTTTTTTTAACTGATACTCATTTTTCACCTTCTGTTGGTCATGACATTTGGCTCACAGATCAAGTGATAAGAAGTAATCAATAGAGGGAAAAAAAGGATATGCAGTTAAAAATAATATATTTATATAAATATATTTTTTTAATAAATCAGAAAGTCACAATGCAATAGCCAAATGTTTACTATCCATTCCCATTGGAAATAAAATAAAATAAACATCTATTCCTTGTTATAGACGAACTTCATTATCAGGTTTAAATTGTCAATGATGCCATATGTGGTTTTGCCATACATCTTGTAATTAATTCCAAATTGTGGACAAGGTGGAAAGGTAATCCTAGTGAATTGCAGAACAAAGAAGATGCCCTGAAATCAGGACAACTACTGCCATACGCGGTGAGTATTCAAGTTCCTGAAGATGTAAACATTCTACAAGGGACAAATAACTTTATTTTACCCGTACAGATAAAGAAGGGACAGAGATTGAGATATCCTGAAGCCCTAATATCTTTATCCAAGAGGATGCAGCAGTTAAGGATAGTTAAGGATAGATAGTTAATGATAGATACACCAATGGTAGATCAAATCCTATCTATATTGTTGTCAACAACACCTCATAATGCTACTTTATCTAGAGAAACATTATTAGGATTACCGTTGGATTCTGAGTACTATATGTTTGGTTTCCAAAACCACGTTATAGGCCTCATCCCTAAAGAATACTTAACTGAAGAACAAATAGAAGAACAAAAGTTATATTCCACCCCAGAAGGTTTTTTTCAACATTCTGTCTTTCTATCCTTTAATATTGGTGAATGCTTGTGCAAGATCGAAGAATCATTTATCATCTTTGATAATCCTACCTATGGGCAGGAGTTGCAAGAAAATCATGACCAAAATAAAAAAGTAAGTCAGTACCAAAGTGACCTAACATCTAGGAATGAAGAAGCTGATGAGATAGGTCAACCTGAAATCTTTCCTGGACTTCAGGAAAGGCTTGATGAGCAAAATTTCCTAGCTGATGGTTGCTCCAATGATGCAGAGCAGAGCACAAATTAAGGTCATGAATTTGCTGTGTTCATGCATAAATCTATTCCGGATGCACTTGAGAGAGAAACTTTTTTCTATTTGGTTGATGTCTTCCTGAAAAGCACTTCTTTTGATAAGCACATTATAGAGACTAGACATGTTCTTAAACTGTCATTACAGAAAGCACAACGGTGTTATACCAGAATTAACTTCCTTGGATATGAAATAACTTCTAACGGGTTAAATCTGCAGAATAAGAAGTTGAAGCTGTGCTGAAGGCCATGACTCCTACCAAAGATTCCTACTAAAGTGAAGGTGATTCCTAGGTATGACCAACTACTCCCATATGTTTATTGATAACTATGCAGAAATAATGAAACCACTTTTATAGCTGCTAAAGAATTAAGTAATTTGGAACTGGGGGGAGCTTTAGGACCAAGCAGTAGGAGAACTGAGGAGAAAACTCACGCAGGCACACTGTTTACCATACCCAGAGATGGGTAAATGCTTCTATCTGGAGACAGGATATACTGACTTAAATATAAGTGTGGTTATGTATGAGAATCAGGACAAAGTGAACAAGGTCCTTGCATATTCTAGCAAACCTCATCACCTGTTGAAGTTAAATTCAACACCTGAGAAAGTGTTATTGTTGACTGTATGAGCACTACAGAATTTCCGTAGCTATATTCAAGGTAAGAAAATTATTGCAGAAACTGCTCAACAACCTCTACAGTATCTGCAGAGAGAAAAAAACAGAGACAGTAATCTCTCTAATAGTTGAATTACTGCATGGACTCTATCCTTACAGGGATTGCGGTTGGAAGTCCGTTATAAATATAATAAAAGAAACCCAGCTGCTCAAGGTTTAGTAGAGTTACATGATTGTTCTGCTTCACCTCTGGAATGATAATGACACAGGAGATGACTTCCTAGAGGAGCAATTGCTCTTTCCTTATAAGGTATACAGAGAGGAATATTGTCAACCACTACCATGTGTATATATTGATGGTTGTTCATATCATACCACCATTGTTAATGAACAGAAAGTGGTTGCAGGTATTGGAATCACCTGGATAGGTGATTATCCTTACATATCTATAGGATACAGCATTGGGCCCAAGAGCAGTCAGATAGACAAGCTATGAGCAGTATATAAGATAATTTAAATGACAATTGAATATGGTATAAAACAATTTGTTGTCATAACCAATTCTAAATATGTTCATAACAGTTTTGTTGAATACCTGCCCAGCTGGAAGCTTAACCAAATGCTGAAAAGTAACAATAAATCTGTTAAACATGGTAATTGTTTTGTAAAATCAATGAACTGGTAATGAGAAATGGATTAGTCATCTACTGGAAGAAAACCAAAGGCCATTCTAAGATACAAGATGATGATTGTAAGAATAAAGATGATTTCCGTATCTTGATGACATATAAAGTCCAATTAAGTATATTAGATGGGTTGCTTATTAGAATATCCAAACACTGCATTCAACAATGGGTAGTCCCCACTGTTTTTAGAGGTTTATTTCTGCAACACACACATGATGCACCCACATTAGGCCATCAGGGTGACAAGATCACAGCTTATGCTGCTACTGGCCTCATATGTTAAGAATGTGTAAACCTTTTGTGAAGAATGCTTGATTTGTCCACAGTTTCAACTCCATGCTCCAACCCCCCATGCACCACTTAAAAATCAGGGACTGTCTTTACCTTGGTCTGATATACAGATTGACTTTTTAGGTTCTGTAATTAAATCTTGAAGAGGAAACATGTTATTTGTTACAAGTTTGTACACCAAGTGGGTAGAATGTATTCCATGCAAGGAAACACAAGACCTGTTTGTGCCACTTTGTTGATTAACTTTTCGAGATTGAGTCAGATCAAGGTAGTCATTAGAATAGTGAAGTAATGGATAAGATGTAGAAAACTCTAGGTGCTAAGAGCAAGCTACACATCGCATACCGTGCAGCCTCTAAAGGTGTACGGTGAGTTGTCTAGTAAAGACTGGGACATTAAATTACCCTTCACTTTAATAGCATTTAGAGCTACACCTAAAGCTTCTGAAGGGTTAAATCTGCAGAATAAGAAAGCTGAAGCTGTGCTGAAGGCCAAGACTTCTACCAAAGACTCCTACTAAAGTTATGGTGATTCCTAGGTATGACCAACTACTCCTGTATGTTTATTGATAATTATGCAGAAATAACAAAACCTCTTTTACAGCTGCTTACGAAGGAAGTAATTTGGAACTGGGGGAGCCTCAGGGCCAAGCAGCAGAAGAAATGAGGAGAAAACTCACTCAGGCATGCTGTTTAACATATAATATAATCTTATAGATTACTTATTTTTGGCCTTGGGACATAAGGCTTCAAAGTAAACACCCCAATTCTTGTGTTTTATGGTTCTACTTTGATTTTATCTTCATGGCTGTTGGTCAGATGTGCCTACCTGTTCTGTATTAAAATATGCTGTTTAGCATACCCAGAGATGGGTAAATGCTTCTATCTGGAGACAGGATAGACTGACTTAAATACATCATAATAATAAAGTGCCGTTCTGTATCAGAAACAGGACAAAGTGAACAAGGTCCTTGCATATGCTACCAAACCTTTTCACCTGTTGAAGTTAAATTTATCACATGTAAGAAAGTGTTATTGTTTACTGTATGTGTACTACAGTATTTTATAATGTAAAACATAGTTATAGTCAAGGTAAGAAATTTTTTGTAGAAACTGCTCACCAACCTGTACAGTATCCGCAGAGAAAAATAATTATAGGTGGTAATCTCTCAGTCGAATAGTCAAATTAGATTATGCTCAATTCAATTTAATCAATGCATCTCTATGAGGAAAGTTCAGTATCTGCATGCAGAGGGTGGAGACATTGAATGGCAGTGCTGCTCACTGTGCAGCACTGCCCCAGGAAGCACATCTAACAGCCATCTGAGTAGTGGCCAGTGGAGTTATCACTAGGCTGTAATGTAAACACCACATTTTCTCTGAAAAGGTAGTGTTTACAGTAAAAAGCCTGAAGGTGTTCTACTCACCAGAACAAATACAATGACTATTCTGGTGACTATAGTGTCCCTTTAAAATATTTAAAACCTAAATTTACAATCAAATATAAGATATAAATGTCAACAATAGATGGATCTTCAAAGGGATAGTTTTGTTATGGAGAATCTCAGGTCAGCTTAGGATCTGTTTGTACATATAAGAAAACTGAAAAATGTCCCAATGGAACAGTATATCTTAATAAACTTAGCTGAATAAAAATATTATTAATTCTACTAACATTTATCAGAGCTATGACCAGCTCTAGTTTTGATGGTGTAGAGTGGTATTATCCCCACTTCCAGGATATATGGGTAGATACAGTTCTCAGATATCCCGACAATATGGCAGCAAAGGAACCCAGGGCAACAAAAACAATTTTGAACAAAAATAGTGCTCTCTGTATATGTTGAACCAGGCGTAATAAAAGTATATATTATACTCACATACAATTGAGCTGGCACAGGTGGTATGATCCTCATCTATGATTCTTTGGTGAGGTCCTCCCTTGAATAGGTAAGCAGGATGCCAGGCAGTTTAAAAGTAAAATAAAAAATATTAAAGGAAATGTGGCAAAAACTTGGTAGAAAAATAGCCAATATATTTTATTCTATGCTATTTCTACTTGATAAAGCTCTGTGTGGTGAAACTCGTTGTAGAACATTATTTCAATTTTCATTTATGTTAATAAGGCTATTTTTATATCAATAATATTAGATATCTTTATATCTATAATTATGTTTACTTATACAATCTTGTTGATTCTTGAACACTGGGAACGAGGGGTCAGAGGTTTCAGGTGAATCAAGATAGCGCCTGACCTTACTGCACCGCATTAATTACAAACTGTCTTGGAAGTCATCACAGTAAGCGCCAGAAATGATGTGACGCACCTGACGCGACACAGGGGGTGCCGCGTGCTAATTCGAGCGCCAAAATTGAACATTAAAAAGTGGATATGGAACAGTTTCCAAATTATGCACAAGAGGAAGGCATTCCAGCCAAAATGTGTTGTGCTATTATTGGGACAGAAAAGATTTATTTGCAGCCCCAAGCATACAGAGATGAAATATCCTTTATGTGTTTGTTTAAATAACTATGTATTTTATCCTATCGTGGTGCCTGTCTGTACAAGAACTTTGATTCCAGGAAAATTCTCATCTCACATTTGCTGAGTTACTTGAGCCAGCCATGCACAGGCTCATAGAGATGTAAGTGTGAGGTAATAAAATAATTATTTTTAAGTGTTTACATTGCCTTATAAGAGTATTCTCGTTTAGAGAAACATTTGGAACTTCTTTATGATATATTACTAATTTATTTGTTCACGTATTCACTACTGTGATTGATATAATTCACTATTATAGTGTTCACTATTGTTATTAATATTTGTCATATATATTTATATCACACTAGTGTGCTGTCCACCATTTTGTTTTCATCAGTTTTTTTTAAATTGTACCTTGTAGTCTATACCTATCTTGAATGACTGTCAAATTCAAGGATAATAATTTCCAATGTGATAGAAAACCTGTAGTGGAATGGACCATGCTACCGTACTCTTATACTGGCTCCTGGCTGTCCATATCGCGTTTTCCCCCTCCTCATTGTCCCCTATGTTTTGGATTTGCAATAACTGTGCAAGACATACTCCCCTTGCTTTGAAACCTAAGCTTTTTCCCTGTTTCGCCTGTCTGTTCGTCTAAATCCATTACCTTAAGTGGTTCCCACGGTTTTGTTCAACAACCGAACAAACTACCGAATGGTAGACCACCCAGACATGGAGTGTGCCTCTCATGAACACCGTTCACATTTCCATAAACTGCAACCACATGAACATTCTAAGTGGTCGGCTGGGTGGTAGACATTCGTATAGGCGAATACGTGGCGGCGGCCATCTTGAGACACGAATAAAGACAGCGGTGTTTGGTCATTGAGTGCGTGGAACTAAAATCGGACACTTGACGGCGCGAACACTGCTGGGACTTCCACCTCCAGCTAAGTTAGACTAGAATTACATAAACAAACAAAATTCTAAATTGATTGTTTGAATTATTGCATTATTTACTGTGTTGCCATATTTTAACATTGTTCATTGTTTTTTATTATGGATGTTTATTTTTGCCACAATAAAAATATTTTTTTTATAATCTGGTTATGATATATACATAACCAGATTATAAAAAAAAATATTTTTATTGTGGCAAAAATAAACATCCATAATAAAAAACAATGAACAATGTTAAAATATGGCAACACAGTAAATAATGCAATAATTCAAACAATCAATTTAGAATTTCTAAAGTGTTCAATGCAGTCTAGATAATGTGCATTGTAGTCTCTCAAAAAAAAAAAAACAGTGGAGGTATAGAGAGAGAAAATATTTCTCTTGTTTTACCAGACTACAAAATGGCTGATACGTGGTTACAATATGGTTGAAACTGATTCACTTAACAGCAATATTATAACATCATAATATTTTAGCACAATATGTCTGACAAATACCCCTTTTGATCATCATAGCAATGATTAATTTAGCTCATAATTAATCAAAACTAGACTATATACATATATTTGTGTGAATTATAAAAATTACCTGAATAATGAATAAAAGAATCTGAAAGAACTGGCTATTCGCTAGTAGGAAATTCTTAAGCTAATTGATTTGGGGTCTATTGTTACAGTTATATAATATCATTTTCTTATATTAATAAAATGATAAGATTTTATTTGATAATTTTTATAAAATATTATTTTTAATATTTTTACCCCATAATTACTCCTACACGCTGGTCGGGAAGTGTGCTTTCAAACATCTTGGCGGTGGCTGATTGGCCAGATGTATTACTTTCATCCTCGTTTGCATGCATTGTTTGCGTTTCTCTCACAGGTTTAAAATTGCAAATATGAAGCCTCCTGTCTTGGTGTAAAATTGGGGATTATTTTAGCCTTGGTGTCTGAATAATCTAAATGTTATAAAAAATATGTTCACAACTTTTTCTCTTTCCTTTCAGGTTAATCAGGTTAATTGGTATTACATTGCTTGCTGTTCTGCTGTGGATAATGCAGTGTTTGATCTCTGTTTATGTTTCTTCCCTGCTCGGTCTCACCAAAGAAAGATCTCTGATTGGTTGTTTTTCTGCCTCTGCTAACTATTTCTTTGCCGCTGGAGGTGTCAATAAAGGTTTATGCAAATATCCTCCCCCCTCTATTGAAATTTTAATTATTCACACACTAAGGTTATTATCAATTTTTTTTAAATTCTTCATTTTTGCTGTGCATAGTAGTATAAACAGGCTTGCAATGCCACAGCAGCTATTGCAAACATTCTTATGACATAGTAGAACAATTGTATGGCATTTCAACAATACTGCACATTTTTAAATTATTATTAGTAGAGATGTCCCGAATAGTTCGCCGGCGAACGCGAGTTTCCGCAAATGTTCGCGAACCGGGCGAACCGGGCGAACTGCCATTGACTTCAATAGGCAGGCAAATTTTAAAACCCACAGGGACTCTTTCTGGTCACAATAGTGATGGAAAAGTTGTTTCAAGGGGACTAACACCTGGACTGTGGCATGCCTGAGGGGGATCCATGGCAAAACTCCCTTGGAAAATTACATAGTCGATGCATAATCTGGTTTTAATCCATAAAGGGCATAAATCACCTAACATCCTAAATTGTTTGGAATAACGTGCTTTAAAACATCAGGTATGATGTTGTATCGATCAGGTAGTGTAAGGGTTACGCCCGCTTCACAGTGACAGACCAAACTCCCCATTTAACGCACCGCAAACAACCGCAAACAGTCCATTTGCACAACTGCAAACTCCCCATTTGCACAAGGTTGGATACCAAGCTAGCCATGTTCCTTGTCCTCACTGATGTCATTGAAGGTCTCTTCCTCCACCCAGCCACATACAACACCAAGGGTCCCCGAAAGGTGACAAGAAGCCCCCTGGGACACCTGCTGTGTTTGGTCTTCCACCTCCTCAAAGCCACCTTCCTCCTCTGACTCCTCTTCTACAGACTCCTCTCTCTGCGTTGCCTCTCTCTGCGTTATTATAAGGTGTGTTAAGTAGTACTATTCCTATCGGTTTAATCTCTGTTACGTCCCCTGATATAGGACACTGAATACACTAGCCTAGCTATCGATTTCCCTATTAAATCAGCAGCAGCTACACTCTCCCTCCTCTCACTAAGAATGCAGCTTCCGGGGGGCGGGGCCTAGCTGTCATGGAGGAAAGACGCACTTCATGTGAGCTCCCTCTACATCTCACTTTAAGCAGCTATCAATAAGCGAATATTACCCCAGAAGGGGATGACCCAGCAATGTTGCTCCTACCTGACCGGCCCGACATGCTTAATAGCGGTCAGCAACTCGACAGAGTCTTACATACCTCCGGATGGCAAGTGTGGCCTGGTGCTCACCGGGCAGGAGAGGCGGCCGATCTCCCGATCCTGGGATGCCCAGGAGCAGCTACTTCCCGGCAGGAGGTCCGTTACCCGCCCTCGGTCCAGTGAGGGTTATCCAGGTCCACCCCTGAGAGGCTGTCTGGAGCTAATGGACGCACAGAGCACAGCCGCCCAGGCTGACATACTCATCTGCGACTCTCCCAATATGGCGGCAGCTGCGTGTCCTCCTGGTACCAGCAAAGCATGGCAGGATATTGAGTCTAAGCTGGACAGACTCTTTAATCAATTTTGGAAACAAATAACAAGCCCCAACAAGCTCAACCACAGCCCCAACAAGCTCCACCACAGCTAAGCGAAGCAGTCCCCATTAAAATCCACTAACGCAAAAGGCGTCGAAGACGGGACCGGAGGCACAAACAGAAATGCAGAGCCTGCCCCACGTCAAGCACTCGCCTCCACCTTAAGCCACCACAATCCCGCACCGGACGTGAAGCACCACCGGGACAGATCCGACCACCCGACAAAACAAGCTTCCACCAACTCAAGCTGCGAACCCGGCACTCAGCCTTTGTTGTTCCAGGTATCAGGGACTCCCAGGGTCTGCACCTGTGCGCCCAGAAGGGATCGGATGAGCACAAGCAGTAAACAGCAGCCTGCCAAGCATGTCCCACTATAGCCGATCCTCCACACCGTGTCTTTGATCACATGAACTGCTCTCTGCACATTAACTAATCGTAAAGTAGCAAGTGTTTAAACATGTCATTATTTCACCTCCTAAATAGTTTATTGTCGTAGTTCCTTAAATGCCTTTACCTTAACTGTTCATGTATTATGTTATTCACTAGTCTCATTTCATGGGGTGACTCACACTTGATTTATAACTAGTGGTGGAGCTGCTGATATAAATACACAGTTGATAACGTGCAAGCTACACCCTAAACATGACAGCCATCTTTCACAACAATGTACTGCTATATACTCATACCCTCAGTGCAACTAGCCATGATATACGCACGTTCAGCCTAGCATGCTCAAATATAACACACTTCTGTCTAAAAAAAATAACAAAATTTACACACAAAAAAAAGAATGCAGCTTCCGAATGAATCTAAAATGGATGCTGTCCAGGAGGTACAAGGGGGTCTGGGAGGGAGGGTCTGCTGCTGATTGGCTGGAATGTGTCTGCTGACTGTGAGGTACAGGGTCAAAGTTTACTCAATGATGATGAATAGGGGGCGGACCGAACATCGCATATGTTCGCCGTTCGTGGTGAACGCGAACAAGCTATGTTCGCCAGGAACTATTCGCCAGTGAACCGTTCGGGACATCTCTAATGGCTAGTGTAACATAGAATGTGACGGCAGATAAGAACCATTCGGCCCATCTAGTCTGCCCAGTTTTCTAAATACTTTCATTAGTCCCTGGCCTTATCTTATAGTTAGGATAGCCTTATGCCTATCCCACGCATGCTTAAACTCCTTTACTGTGTTAACCTCTACCACTTCAGCTGGAAGGCTATTCCATGCATCCACTACCCTCTCAGTAAAGTAATACTTCCTGATATTATTTTTAAACCTTTGTCCCTCTAATTTAAGACTATGTCCTCTTGTTGTGGTAGTTTTTCTTCTTTTAAATATAGTCTCCTCCTTTACTGTGTTGATTCCCTTTATGTATTTAAATGTTTCTATCATATCCCCCCTGTCTCGTCTTTCCTCCATGCTATACATGTTAAGATCCTTTAACCTTTCCTGGTAAGTTTTATCCTGCAATCCATGAACCAGTTTAGTAGCCCTTCTTTGAACTCTCTCTAAGGTATCAATATCCTTCTGAAGATAGGGTCTCCAGTACTGTGTACAGTACTCCAAGTGAGGTCTCACCAGTGTTCTGTACAATGGCATGAGCACTTCCCTCTTTCTACTGCTAATACCTCTCCCTATACAACCAAGCATTCTGCTAGCATTTCCTGCTGCTCTATTACATTGTCTGCCTACCTTTAAGTCATCAGAAATAATCACCCCTAAATCCCTTTCCTCAGATGTTGAGGTTAGGACTCTATCAAATATTCTGTACTCTGCCCTTGGGTTTTTACGTCCAAGATGCATTATCTTGCACTTATCCACATTAAATGTCAGTTGCCACAACTCTGACCATTTTTCTAGTCTACCTAAATCATTTTCCATTTGGCTTATCCCTCCTGGAACATCAACCCTGTTACATATCTTAGTATCATCCGCAAAAAGACACACCTTACCATCAAGACCTTCTGCAATATCACTAATAAAAATATTAAAGAGAATGGGTCCAAGTACAGATCCCTGAGGTACCCCACTGGTGACA
This sequence comes from Pelobates fuscus, assembly GCF_036172605.1. NCBI lineage: Eukaryota > Metazoa > Chordata > Amphibia > Anura > Pelobatidae > Pelobates > Pelobates fuscus. The sequence continues at coordinate 174,258,527 of NC_086318.1, read as the reverse complement.
AGCCCAAGCTTCGAATATACTCCATTGACTACAACCCTCTGTTGCCTGTCACTCAGCCACTGCCTTACCCATTCAACAATATTGGAATCCAAACTCAAAGATTGTAGTTTGTTGATAAGCTTTCTATGTGCAACAGTGTCAAAAGCCTTACTGAAATCGAGGTAAGCAATGTCTACTGCACCACCCTGATCTATAATTTTAGTTACCCAATCAAAAAAATCAATAAGATTAGTTTGGCATGATCTCCCTGAAGTAAACCCATGTTGTCTCTGATCTTGAAATCCATGTGTTTTTAGATGTTCAACAATCCTATCCTTTAACATGGTTTCCATCACTTTCCCCACTACTGAAGTTAGGCTTACTGGCCTATAGTTGCCCGACTCCTCCCTATTACCTTTCTTGTGAATGGGCACAACATTCGCTAACTTCCAATCTTCTGGGACTACTCCTGTTATCAATGATTGGTTAAATAAATCTGTTAATGGTTTTGCTAGTACACCACTAAGCTCTTTTAATAGCTTTGGGTGTATTCCATCAGGTCCCATTGACTTATTTGTCTTTACTTTTGACAGTTGAAATAGAACCTCTTCCTCTGTAAACTCACGTGTAATAAATGACTCATTTATCCTTTTTCTTAACTGAGGTCCCTTTCCTTCATTTTCATCTGTAAATACCGAACAAAAATATTCATTGAGGCAGTCAGCTAGACCTTTATCCTCATCTACATACCTTCCTTCTTTTGTTTTTAATCTAACTAATCCTTGTTTTACTTTTCTTTTCTCATTTATGTATCTAAAAAAGGTTTTGTCCCCCTTTTTTACTGACTGTGCTATTTTCTCTTCTGTGTGTGATTTGGAAGCTCTTATAACTTGCTTAGCCTCTTTCTGCCTAATCTTATAGGTCATTCTGTCTTCCTCACTCTGTAGGAACTCACCTATCGAGGCTTGCCTTGACGTGGCTGGTGAACTTATGTATTCAAATGGCCATTGGAATAAAACTAAAGAGCCTCCATTTTGTTTAAATGTACATGGGGATTTAGGCCAGAGTGCCGGTTACATTCTTTTTGTTTTTACTATGTATTTTAAGCTGTTGGATACTAAGCTACTGCTGCTGTAAGCACGTGCTTTATCTTTGTTTTTGTATGAAACTAATTGGCGTCTACTATAATCCCTAGTTGTATAACACACCCAACTACCACAGTTCCAACTTCCACAGAGGGATCACAGTTTCAACTCCTACAGTTCCAACTCCCACAGAGGGATCAGATGTAGTGGACTCCGGGTAACACGACCGGTTACCTCCGCTATGGCCTTCCTTCTGCCACTCTGGAACCCCTTAGAATGCAAAGAGACACATTTCCCCCTCAGTAATTGTACAAGACCTAGTTCTCGAGGTAGAACATAATTTTTATTGTGCCACACACTGCTTTTATGCATAACCCCATGCAAGGGGTTTCCGACAAACGCATACAGGGTCACACCCCAGGCTCCTCTCCCTCTCTGGGGTCCTAGCATGGGAAAGGGACTTTGTTCTCTTTGTCCTCAAAACCTGCTACCCAAACACAGGGTTTCCCACACCAGACGACGGTGGGGGGGTTGTCTTCTTTCCAGGAGCCATTGTCTCCCAAGCACAGAAAAGTGCCTCAAAAGTGCTCATACCAACCTCATGGACCCTCACCCTTGTGGAAAACAGGCAGGGGAAGCATCTTTATTTGGGATACGAACGTTCACCCTAAGTGCCGTTCGTCTATACGAAAGGGCGGTCACCCAGGGGAGCACTCATTAATTATTTCCCTTGCGGTTTCACACTTATGTTGCAAGTGCAAATGTTCTAATTGATTGGTGTGAACGTTCTAATGGGGGAACCGGGGATGTCGTCATTCGAGAAACGAACAAGTCGGGAAGCAATCCATGAAGGCTCCCCCTGGATGGCGTTCGATGGCTTCCCTTGTGGTTTTGGCACTAACTCAAGGTGGGGACGTTCTAATGGACATTCTAACTAGGGTTCTGAATGGACTATTGGGGTGGTCCCCGTTCAGGAGATGGATTGAGCTCCTCTCGCATGATCAGTGTATAATAGGTGAAATACAGGGAGGACACACGTATTACAAGCGAGAAACACACGAACAGACCATGGGTCTGTCACATGATCTAACTCCCACAGTTGGTGGACTACAAGTATAAACATGGTTCTTATCATATGAGTCAGCATAGTGGTGCCAGGAGAGGGATATGATTGACCTCCAGTCCCGGGCCTCCACATGGACCGACTGCCCAGTGCAGCAGTTGCCACATATATTAGAGTCCCAATCCTGCCATGTTGTGATAGAGCATGGTGGAATAGTTGACTGCTGCCTTTGGCGGATTATCTTCAATGTGCATGGATGTTTTCATGAGGCCTTGCTTCGGGTGACCTTCAACCCAGGTAGGTGAGTCTTTAGTTGTGTTGAAGCTTGGGTGGGTATGTCACCTGGAGGGTCCTCACCGTGCTGCTTAACCCCTTAGTGACCAAGGAAGTAGCAGGTACGGCCGACAAAAACTGGTCGTGAGCATTTCAAATCTCACAGAATGTAATAGTTTTATTCTAAAACACCTCACCTCGGCAAAAGAAAATGGGAGTTTAGTTAGAGTATATGATCATACATTGCATAAGAGCAGGCATTAGGCTGCGAGAGTAGGACCTGCAAAGAATGGAGTACATTGATGTTGTGGCAGGCTTATGCAATATATGACCATATACTGTAACTAAACACCCATTGTAAGGTGTTTTTAAATAAAACTATTGCAATCTGCGAGATTTAAAATCAATGTGTAGTGTGTATTGTGTATGCTGTATATTTATATATTTTGGAGTCCAGGCCAATTCCTTGGTTTTGCACCCCTCCCTGTCACAGGTGCCTAATTCAAGGGCCCTATCTTATCCTTGACCTGCAGAGAGTCCCAGGAGGAAGAATTTCCCAAGTGGATTATTCTCATAAGAGCAGGCATTAGGCTGCTAGAGTAGGACCTGCCAAGAATGGGATACATTGACATTGTGGCAGGTTTATGCAATTTATGATCAAATACTGTAACTAAACTCCCATTATTTTTTTGCCTATTTTTTAAATAAAACTATTACATGCTGTGAGATTTGAAATCACTGTTTAGTTTGGGTCTTTGTGAATAATCTTCTGCTTTATTTTGCAGCAATATATAAATGGTCCAGTGGATGGATTTTTGGCTAGACAGGCGAAAATGCATTTTGCATTTCACTGCCCTCCGGCCCAATTCCCTCCTTTAACAATGCATCTTCATCTACTTGTCCATTAATCTCCCTCTTGAGTTTTGAATCCCCCTTTGTGTCTCTTATCCTCTCTTTTATATGTCTTACCCCCTTTTGTCTTATACTCCTATGTTGTCCCTTTGTGTGTCTCTTACAGCCCCTTTGTGTGTCTGATTCTTCCCTCCAGCCCCTGTGTGTGTCTCTTACTCCCCTCCAGCCCCTTTGTGTGTCTCTTTATCCTCCATAACCTTTGTATGACTCTTTCTCCCCAGCCCCTTTATGTGTCTCTTCCCATCAGCCCTTTCTGTGTATCTTCAGTCCCTCTGTGTGTGTCTTTCTACCCGAGCCCCTTGACATGTCTCTTTCTTCCCTTCCTCCAGCTTCTTGTGTCTGTTTCTCCCCATCACCTCTGTGTCTTTTTGTCCTCCAGCCCCAATGTCCAATTGTAGATTCAAAAGAAGTACCTGAATGGGTTGCGTCCTTATAGAGAAGGAATGATTCATTATCATTACTGCAGTCCTCAATCGTTTGTGAGCTATGTAACGTTATCTGAATTCCACAAAGGGAAATGGATTCTTATTTCATTAAAAGTACAGAAACTTTTTAGCTCTCTAGGTAATATGCTAACTTTGGAAAATATCCACAGTGAAATTGTATTAGGCAAAGAAATGTCCACTGTTAAGTTGACACTTCATTACAGTCTTCTTTAACCCCAATTAGAACCTGGATTCTGTAACCATAGCTAGCATTTGGATTTGGAAAAAGCATCAGTATATCATTTCCTAAACTATAATGGTCTATAATAAAAAAAAATGTATACCAAGAATGTATGAGCATAAAAAAAATAAAAATAAAATAAATGGTTAGAATAGAGTTGTAGATTATGCGAGTCTACCTATAATCCTAATTTTAGTAATGACAGGAGATTAATACTTTACATTAAATTTAAGCACAGATCAATCATAAAACTAACAACCAATCAGAAAAGGGATAGCATGTTACATAAGGCCCTGACAGCCCAAGCACCTCCTCTTTCTCTAAAGTGAACTAACAAATATACAGAAGCAATACGGAATAAATAAGAAGATCAACTGTGAGATCCTCAGACAATTGTAAAGTGTACCCATAGATAACATGCAAACCATCTCCAGTTGATACCTGGGGTATCTGATGGACCTAGTAGCAAACAATGGGATATGATGTGTATCCACTAACATTCCATCCTCATTCTGTATGTTTTGCCTAAATGGAGTGTATCTCAAACTACAGATTCCTTTTTGTACTGGAATTCATTTTGCAGAATGTCTTGCAATATCTTGCCATTTCTCCTCTGACATGGAGACGTGCACCCATAATTTGTCCATTACAGCCAACAGAGGTGGAGAGAAGGAGCCTTTTTTATCAGAGGAAGGGATGGGTGAATGAGGCATGTCTTGTATCTCTATGTGATTGGAGCACTTGACCAGTGCCTTCCCTTTGGAGCTGGCCAGCGTTGAGTCAGCTTCCAATGGTGTTTGAAATTATCCCTGGCAGACACCTCCAAGCCTATGGAATCATAATAGTACAAATACACACCTCATTCACCTTATGTGAACATCAATTTGATACATGTTTAAAATATGTATACATAATCTATTTATACAGATACCACTTGATTTTAGACTATAAACATAGGTAGTTATCAAAGCATTTATTGAATCGATTTTGTTATATCGTGAATGAGATTTGGAAGTATATTTTGATAAAATGAACCAAAGGAAACTCTTAGAGCCATTTAATTGAAAAGATACATGTAGGATTATAATAAAGTAGCAGTGTATTACTTTTGATTCTCTCGATCAGTGGTATCTATATACATAGATTATGTATACAGATTTTAAACATGTATCAAATTGATGTTCACATAGGGTGAATGAGGTGTGTATTTGTACTATTATATATGCAGGAAAGTAAAAGAAATATGTAGGAGATAGATGTGTCACGGAGGGAGCATGGATAGAAATACTCTGTGAAATTGGAATTGTATATCTTTAATATAATTATAAAGGGTTAATTCATATTGACTACAAAGTCATAGTATGTTAATGCATTTACGTGGTGGTATACGAGATGTAGAATATATATATATGTGTGTGTATATATATATATATATATATATATATATATATATATATATATATATATATATATATATACAGGACATAGGAAGAGCACTCCAGAGGTCTTATTCAAAGGTATTTATTCAGTGAGAAAATCAATCGACGTTTCGACCATACGGTCTTTATCAAGATATAAAAACAAGTGAAACAGTGACAATATATAGCCAAACCAATAAAAGACATGATCACTAACCTGAAAAAGCTGTGTATCCCCAAGCCATGTGTGAACGCCAGTGTGTGATTATGAGTAAAACCGGAGTGATCCTGTCGGTGACTGATGACGTCACAGGAGTGCGACCGGAAGTAATCGTGTGAGTGTATCTAGGTAACCTATGTTACCAGTCCGTGAATACCCACCTAAGCAGATATGTGAAGTAGTAATTAAAGAAATATGGATCAAGAATTAGACTGCTAATGATGCAGGATATTTCCAACTAGATATATAATGTGTATACATTAGCTAATCTTATAACGGAAGAGGTTCCAGAGCGAGATAGCCAGCGATGAAGATAATGTATAAAAATAAACGGGGGATGGAATAGAAGAGATCAGAAATATGTATAGCCTGGGAGTTAAGAAGTGTGTAATGCAACTAGGAGGTAGTAAATAGACTGGTGAGTGAGAGCTGAAAGGTGTAATGTGTGTAAGAGAAAATGACGTGACCAAAGACAAAAAAGTGACATCGGAATCTCAAAAGACAAAAAACGTGACAAGCCATGAATGAATGACAGAGAGAGTGTAAATGGGTGAGATAATCTAATAGGACGCCACAGAGTGAGCGAAATATATACAAAGGTATATGTGTGAATAAAAGGGGAGTGTGAGGGAGCGGACATAACGCCAGAAATGATGTGAAGGTGAAAAGAATAAGTGTGTGGAGAGCTCTGATGAATAAGATATATCATGACCTCAATGTAAATAGCTATATCTAGTGAGGAATAATATCCAATGATGTATGCATGGTATACATCCCTGATAACAAAACAAATTTGGCTATAGAGCCTAGGCAACTGGCGAAATAGAGCAGAACAAAAAAGTCAATAGACATGGTCCAATAATAATGCTGGGCCATTAATAGACAACAAAATTAATTGATCTATCCCCATATCAGTAAGGTTGGGGAGGTATGTTTGGGTCATAAGTGACAGAACAGAGCATCATAGTAGATCACTACAAAAAATATTATGAAACTATAAAACTATATACAGACTACAAAAACATTTTTTTCAAAAATTTCTTTCAACAATTTATCCAAAAACATTTTTTTCAAAAATCTTTTTCAAAAATCTTCAGAAAGGTCGTATCCATGAGACGTACTCAGCGAGTGTCCAGAAAAGCATTAAAGGAGACATATTCATTAAGGCCTTTAGGATGTAGAGTGTCCAGTGTTTTGATCCAGTATGTCTCCCGTTGTAACAGGATCCTAGAACGATCACCCCCCCCCTAGACAGGGGGGGGATATGATCAATGGCCATGAATTTGAGAGTGGGTAGGCGATGGTTCATCTCTAAAAAGTGCTTGGCCACCGGTTTGTCTGTCTTACTGTCCCTGAACGCAGTCATAATGCCTGAGCGGTGTCCTCGCATTATATCCCGTACTGTAAGATCAGTTTTCCCCACGTAGTATAATCCGCATGGACAAGATATTAGATAGACTACGTGGGTGGTGAGACAAGTGATATGATGTTTGATGGGGTAACGCTTTCCTGAATGGGGATGGGCAAATGAGGAGCCTGTGAGCATGTGGCCACATGTCACGCAATTGGCGCATTTAAAGCATCCTGTCTTGTTATGGATTTTTAATGTTTCATACTGCTCAGGGCGATCACTTTGGACTAGAATATCTCTAAGCGTCCGGTTCCGTTTGAACGCAATACGGGGTGGATGAGAAAAGGCAGAGTGTAGTGTGGGATCAGAAGATAGTAAGTCCCATCTCTTACGGATAGACTTCGCCATCTGGTCACTGGCCATGTGGTATAGCAGAGGTAATGTGACTATCCTTGATTTATTACATGGTGTCGTGGGTTGTACATCTGACTTGTTGTGGATCTCCATCGCTCTGTCTAGGGAGCGTTTCAGTATTGGGTGTGAGTATCCCCTCTTCAAAAATGCTAGTTGCATGGCAGAAATCTGCATTCTAGTGTTGTTGGGATCCGAATTGTTCCTGAGGACTCTAAGGAACTGTGAGATCGGCAGTGATCTTTTTAGTGCTCCAGGATGGAAACTTGTGGCATGTAGAAACGTGTTACGATCTGTGTCTCCACAGCTTTAGTTATTTAAGAAATATGGAAGATTTTTTGCTAAGGGCGGGAGCCCTATCTGAAATAGCAGAAACCCTGCAACTGAACGAACAGGATGCAGATCAAATACTCTGGCCTAACACCAATACAGAATTGATGCATACAGACTCTATCAAGGATCTGTATAATGATTTGACCAAATTAAAGCGACGGGAGACTGACCTGGACCTTCATGGTGTCTTTATCTCCGATTATTATCGCGCCAAACGGATCCCTAGAGGATTTAGGGTCCGCAATTCCCCCACGATTGGACGCCAGAACCCTGAATTCTGCAAGAAATGGATAGGAATCTCAAATAAATGTTCATTAGATTGGATGTTGATAGTGGTGGAGGAAGTGAGGAGTGAATTAATTTTCACCAAAGACTCCATTAATAAGTTTGAAACACTGCATACATCAACATTAACAGCTGCAGCCTCCACGCAATATATGGTGAAACTGCAAGATGAGATCGCGAGATACCGAAACGATCTAATTAGATTTAAAAAACAAAAACTTGAACGTGTTAACTTTGACTATACCCATCATCAGGTCTATCACTGGCTCTGTGGAGAGCGACGCAAACCGAATTTTCCAAGATATAAACAAAAGGTTCGTAAACCTCAATTTCTCTCCATAGACACCAGCTCCGCAGAATCTACATCAGAGACTGAAGGGACGGGAGCACCCCAGGACACGTCAGCGATGCCACTGAGAAAATCCACACGACCACCTTTTTTTCCACAGGACCAACATTCCAACGATCCACCAGGATTCAATACAAGAGGACGCAAAGATCTAAGAGACCCAAAGTCAGTAGACGAGGACAGAGGGGCAAGATTCACAGGCACTCGCCCAAGAACTGTGAACAGGAAGATATAACTCCTATCTTCAACCTATCCTCCAAGACCCTCAGTTCCGAACACATCAAGGTCTTATCCAAAGGCCTCACATTTGTTCAAACTCCTAAGTTGGATATGTTTAAGACAGACATTGACCTGTATAAGATGGAACGCACGTTGAATCTACAAACATTTATACAACATCCTTATCCGCAATCTAAGAATCAGCTTCGACTGAAAAGTACATGGGAACCAAAAACGTCCCATCCCTCTATCAAATGCTTTTCTAGTTTAGTCAAGAAAGATACACATCAGATTGTCTCTGAGTCCAAGTCAGGTCCACACAACCTTACAATGAAAGAACATAAGGCACTTGAGGATCTTGCCAATGACAAAAATATCACCATCAGACCGGCCGACAAAGGCGGAGCAATCGTGATACAGAACTACGAGTCATACCGCACAGAAATACTGAGACAACTATCGGACACAACCACATACAAGAAAATTGCTTTCGACCCTACTAAAACCATTATACAGAAACTACAAGCACTGGTCAATAGAGGCGTCACGGCCGGCTGGCTCGAGGATCAAACTGCCAATTATCTGATGGATTTACATCCCAAAATTCCTTTACTGTACACTTTACCAAAGGTCCATAAAGATGCGCACAATCCCCCTGGACGTCCTATCGTCTCTGCCAAACTAGGTGTATTGGAACCGCTGGCTAAATTCATCGATCAACATTGCAAAACACCTACGCTATCGATACCTACGTGCCTTAAAGACACACAAGATCTCCTCTCACAACTTAAATTGATCACCCTCCCGGAAGGTCCCATTACTCAGGCCACTGTAGATGTGAAAAATCTATATACGATTATACCTCACTCTGAGGGGGTGGATGCCATGAGACAGATACTCAGTCGATCTGATCTATATAACGGACCCCCCATCAAGTTCCTCTTGGAATGCCTTGAATTTACGTTAAACAACAATTATTTTCGGTTTGAGAAGTTCTTCTATATCCAACAAACGGGGACTGCGATGGGATCAGCCATAGCTCCAAATTACGCTAACAGCTATATGTATTCATATGAACAGAAGCACATCCTGTCGAAATATCAATCCAACCTCATTCTATACCGGAGATATGTGGATGATATCCTTATGCTTTGGGCAGGCCCGCCTTCATCTTTTGAAAGAATGATCCAAGAGCTTAATATGATCGACTCCCCGGTGCGCCTCAGCCATTGCTGCAGCATCGAGAAGATTCAATTCCTAGATGTGGAAATTTATCGCTCCCAGCAATCTATCGGCTATACTCTATTCAAGAAAAGCTCAGATCGTAACACGTTTCTACATGCCACAAGTTTCCATCCTGGAGCACTAAAAAGATCACTGCCGATCTCACAGTTCCTTAGAGTCCTCAGGAACAATTCGGATCCCAACAACACTAGAATGCAGATTTCTGCCATGCAACTAGCATTTTTGAAGAGGGGATACTCACACCCAATACTGAAACGCTCCCTAGGCAGAGCGATGGAGATCCACAACAAGTCAGATGTACAACCCACGACACCATGTAATAAATCAAGGATAGTCACATTACCTCTGCTATACCACACGGCCAGTGACCAGATGGCGAAGTCTATCCGTAAGAGATGGGACTTACTATCTTCTGATCCCACACTACACTCTGCCTTTTCTCATCCACCCCGTATTGCGTTAAAACGGAACCGGACGCTTAGAGATATTCTAGTCCAAAGTGATCGCCCTGAGCAGTATGAAACATTAAAAATCCATAACAAGACAGGATGCTTTAAATGCGCCAATTGCGTGACATGTGGCCACATGCTCACAGGCTCCTCATTTGCCCATCCCCATTCAGGAAAGCGTTACCCCATCAAACATCATATCACTTGTCTCACCACCCACGTAGTCTATCTAATATCTTGTCCATGCGGATTATACTACGTGGGGAAAACTGATCTTACAGTACGGGATAGAATGCGAGGACACCGCTCAGGCATTATGACTGCGTTCAGGGACAGTAAGACAGACAAACCGGTGGCCAAGCACTTTTTAGAGATGAACCATCGGCTACCCACTCTCAAATTCATGGCCATTGATCATATCCCCCCCCTGTCTAGGGGGGGTGATCGTTCTAGGATCCTGTTACAACGGGAGACATACTGGATCAAAACACTGGACACTCTACATCCTAAAGGCCTTAATGAATATGTCTCCTTTAATGCTTTTCTGGACACTCGCTGAGTACGTCTCATGGATACGACCTTTCTGAAGATTTTTGAAAAAGATTTTTGAAAAAAAAATTTTGGGATAAATTGTTGAAAGAAATTTTTGAAAATTTTTTTTTTTTTGTAGTCTGTATATAGTTTTATAGTTTCATAATATTTTTTGTAGTGATCTACTATGATGCTCTGTTCTGTCACTTATGACCCAAACATACCTCCCCAACCTTACTGATATGGGGATAGATCAATTAATTTTGTTGTCTATTAATGGCCCAGCATTATTATTGGACCATGTCTATTGACTTTTTTGTTCTGCTCTATTTCGCCAGTTGCCTAGGCTCTATAGCCAAATTTGTTTTGTTATCAGGGATGTATACCATGCATACATCATTGGATATTATTCCTCACTAGATATAGCTATTTACATTGAGGTCATGATATATCTTATTCATCAGAGCTCTCCACACACTTATTCTTTTCACCTTCACATCATTTCTGGCGTTATGTCCGCTCCCTCACACTCCCCTTTTATTCACACATATACCTTTGTATATATTTCGCTCACTCTGTGGCGTCCTATTAGATTATCTCACCCATTTACACTCTCTCTGTCATTCATTCATGGCTTGTCACGTTTTTTGTCTTTTGAGATTCCGATGTCACTTTTTTGTCTTTGGTCACGTCATTTTCTCTTACACACATTACACCTTTCAGCTCTCACTCACCAGTCTATTTACTACCTCCTAGTTGCATTACACACTTCTTAACTCCCAGGCTATACATATTTCTGATCTCTTCTATTCCATCCCCCGTTTATTTTTATACATTATCTTCATCGCTGGCTATCTCGCTCTGGAACCTCTTCCGTTATAAGATTAGCTAATGTATACACATTATATATCTAGTTGGAAATATCCTGCATCATTAGCAGTCTAATTCTTGATCCATATTTCTTTAATTACTACTTCACATATCTGCTTAGGTGGGTATTCACGGACTGGTAACCTAGGTTACCTAGATACACTCACACGATTACTTCCGGTCGCACTCCTGTGACGTCATCAGTCACCGACAGGATCACTCCGGTTTTACTCATAATCACACACTGGCGTTCACACATGGCTTGGGGATACACAGCTTTTTCAGGTTAGTGATCATGTCTTTTATTGGTTTGGCTATATATTGTCACTGTTTCACTTGTTTTTATATCTTGATAAAGACCGTATGGTCGAAACGTCGATTGATTTTCTCACTGAATAAATACCTTTGAATAAGACCTCTGGAGTGCTCTTCCTATGTCCTGTATACATACCTACGCTTTGCAGCACCGAGGCTTTTTTTGCAAGTGAATCAACTTTAAGGTAGAGTGCCAGATTTTGAATATTTTTATTTATATATATATATATATATATATATATATATATATGTGTGTATATATATATGTATATATATATATATATATATATATATATATGTGTATATATATATATATATATATATATATATATATATATATATATATACACACATATATATATATATATACACATATATATATATATTCTACATCTCGTATACCACCACGTAAATGCATTAACATACTATGACTTTGTAGTCAATATGAATTAACCCTTTATATATATATATATATATATATATATATATATATACATAATATATATATATATATACATAAGTAAATGTTTATTGTACTGTTTATTTCACATTGTATAATTTGATTTTTCATATTCCTTTTTTTCTACCCCTATTCCGTTTATATTTGCTCTCTATGTATGCATAATCTGGTATGGCATCCATACGAGAACGGTAACATCTCTATGGACAATAAGGATACATGAGACTACCTTGAGTGACGTCACATGCGGAAGTAACAAGTGCATGAAAAAGAGACTTGGAACACAATTAGTGACCCGCTGAAATTACCGGAGAATTGGCGCGAGAACAGGTTGATTAAACAGCATGAGGAAGGGATATAAAAGCAGGACTCCAGGAAGTTGGAGGATCATATCAGACCCAGCTGAGGAAGCCGTCGGGATTACGGTGAAACGCGTTCTGGGAACTTTTTAGTGATTACCTTATGCCCACAATATATGTTATTAAGTATCTTTAATTCTATATTTATTCTTATTGATTTATATTATCATCCTAATATGGGATATTGTTTTTAAACTAATTGAACATTATAACTATATGAGAAATAAAGTTTTTACCACTATTACTGTGGGCTGTCGTTTCCTGCATATAGGAGTGTAGTCCTCTACCACACAAAGTGCTGTGACAGAGCCGAAAGTAGTGGCTCCATTTTTGTGAGTATATTGCTTACTAGATTACATAGGACTATTGGTGATCTAAAATACTGCACCATATATTCGTTTTATTTAAGTCCTAGAGGATACTGCACAAGACCACCCAACCAGAAGTAGGGGAAGGTCGCCTCTACGGACCTACAAGCGCTTATCCCTGAGCTTGGTGTTAAGCTCAGGGGAATGTGAGTGTATTGTCTGATATTTATATAACAAAATGTAACAATATACGGTATCACACTATTGGAAGTTTTAATTTATCTTATAGGTGTATTCTAAAAAATATATTCACTGTGAAATTGACATTGGGACGAGTATTCTCTGGTCTGGCTCAGCAGAACTTAGCATATGTATGTAGCGCTACCCCAAATATACTATTTAGCACCAAAAAAAAAAAAAAAACTTTTTAAAACTCCAATGTAAGCAGCAGATTAGCAGCAAAACAATTAGAATGTTTACAACTGCGCCGTAAGCGCACTATTAGACGCTTCTATTTAACTCTCAGATATAAAGTGCATGCCCCAAAAAGTACTATTTAGCAGTTTAGCACCAAAACAATTAGAATGTTTACAATTGCGCTGTAACCGCAGTATTTGACGCTTCTATTTGACTCTCAGATATGAAGTGTACGCTCCAAAATGTACTATTTAGCAGTTTAGCACCAAAGCAATTAGAATTTTTACAACTGCGCTGTAAGCACACTATTAGACGCTTCGATTTGACTCTCACATGTGAAGTGCATGCCCCAAAATTTACTATTTAGCAGATTAGCACCCAGAAAATTAGAATTTTTACAACTGCGCTGTAAGCACACTATTAGACGCTTCGATTTGACTCTCACATATGAAGTGCACCCCACTAAAATACTATTTAGCAGTTTAGCACCCAAATAATTTTAAGTTTTAAAACTGCAATGTGACAGCAGTATTTGACGCTTCTATTTGACTCTCAGATATGAAGTGCACCTCACTAATGTACTGTCCCACTAATGTACTATTTAGCATAAAAAATAATTGACTTTTTAAAACTCCGATGTAAACGCGGTATTTGAAGCTTCTATTTTACTCTCAGATATGAAGTGCACCCCACCCCACTAATGTACTAGTTTGCAGAATTATTTCCTAAGCTGTCCCTATCAGCGGCAGCATCCTCTCCCTACACTAATAAGACTGCATGTGCATGCGGCGCTACGCGACTCCAGCTTATATATAGAGGCTGGGTCACATGCTGCACTGGTCAATCACAGCCATGCCATTAGTAGGCACGGCTGTGATGGATTCTAAGGGCACACGAGTCAAATGCTTGTTAAATGGCTGCCCTGCAGCCTTTCAAAACACGACATTAAATCGCCGAACACCGAATTTCAACCCGAACATACAGTGATATGTCCGTGTTCGGGTCCGGCGTCCAAAAAACCTAATGTTCGGTACAAACCTAAACTTTACAGTCCAGGTTTGCTCAACTCATCATAGCAAGTAAATTAATAGATTATTACCTACTAATATTATAATCTTTACATATTATATTGTTACTTTCAACAGGCCCATTGATGTTTATTTTAATATGACCACTGCAAAACATCTAGTTATTACAAACATACAAAGATCTGAAATAACATTAGCATGCGTTAGATGAAGATTGATGTAGAAAAAGGTGATGACTATAAAGAGAAGTTGAAAGCAAGACTATAACATTTTATTGCTAATGCCTATGAATGATAAAATTTCTGTGTTATATATTTATTAGAGGAATTACTGAACAATGAATTCTGGTGAACTGAAAGTGGAATTTCAAACTGGGCCGAAATAGAAAACAAGGAAACATTTTCAAATTTAACAAGTTATTTAGTCTAATCTAGCCTAAATTATTACTATACAGTCTAATCTAGCCCAATTGCTACTATACATTTTTGTAACAATTTAAAATTTGCTAAAACTAATTGCTCCATTTCTTATATAACCCAGTCCTATATAAACGTTTAGTTCATTTTTAACTGTGACAATACTATAAGGAACTATCAAGATTGTCCTTGTGTCACTTCATGCAGGAAGTCAAATTGCAACTGAAGATTCATAGCTCATTGGAAATCACTGTGAAGCTGTATAACCAGCAAAGCTTATCACCCTTTTCTATGCTGAATGCTTCTGACTATAATACCCTTACAAAAAAGGTTGAGTAAAATATTTGACTTTTCATTTCACAGTTGAAAAATACCATGTAATGCACCGAAAATGAGTATGCAGCTTCTGATTTGCACAAAGCTAATGTTTATGCTTGGTATTATATAAAGAAGTAAGCCTGTCCTGCTGATCTGCAACCGATTGAGCATTATCAAGGTCCTTAGGGCTTGCCTACAAATTCTCCTTTGTACTTCAAAACCTGCGGAATGTCAGTTTTAATAAGTAAAGGATTTCAGTTCTATTGTATATCACAAAAGGCTGGTGTGACGTTATTTACAAGCATGTTTTTTATTTTATTGATGGTTTTGAATGGTTTGCTCAAGGGCAGTAGAAAATAATCCATATCTGCTAGAGTGTCCAGTGGGATGTTTCTACTAATTATCTTCTGTAGATTTTGTGCTCAATAGCTGAATGAATTGGCCGTATAAGGCTTCTTGTATCAAAGGAGTCTCAAAGCTGTCACACTAGTGAACCTAAAGGTCTATTAAAATAAGAAATGTTGCAGATAAAAACACTACATTTTCTCTCTTTCTATTTTTACAACTGAAGACGCATTATGAAATTGTGATTTAAAATGGTAAATTTGTTTTTATATACAACTATTTCCTGGTAGTCTGATGTGCAATTGTGACTTCATCACTGATTAATTATTATTATTGCGTTCAAATTTTGCCCATATGTTCGTTCGGCTCAGCAACATTTCGGTAATGAAAATATTATTTGGCAAACAAATCAGATGAACCAAAAGGCTGTGATATAATCATTATATTTTGCACAACACTGATAGGAGCTTTTCCCTGCCATTTGGTTCACAGATCAAGTGAGATTGTTTTTTTATTTTAATACAGGGAAAAACAGGAAGAGCAATGAAAAATGTATATATTTATTAAAATATAGATAGCTTTGTTTTTACTGTTTCTCTTGTTTTATACTCTGTTGCTCACTTCTCACTTGATCTGTGAACAAAATCATGACTGGCTCCTAGATATGAATTAGCCTTTTTCCTATCAATCATCTATTTTTTAGCACCACATGCAGTAATCAGAATCCTAAATCAAAACAAACATGCTCGGCTATTGCACATTTTGTTAGGTTTGTGATTTGGCTATATTTTGGCTCGTAGTTCGGGAATTCAAATGATCATTGGTTCAGATTCAGTCTAATTGCAGTCTGGAATGATCTGAATCTCCAAGTCTATAACAGCCTTTTAATAATGATCCTATAATACAGGATTGTCTTGGTATTTATTTATTTTTATAATAATTTTAATTATACATAACAATTTATTAATTCAATAATTGTTATTTGTGTGAAATACTAAGAACCAGTTAAAGTTATATAAATATTTTAAATAACTGAAATATACACTGAAACATGATGTTCTAGTAATATATTTAGTAAAAAATGAGATCACCTGAGAAGATAGTTAATATCAGTGAAACCAGTTGTAGGTGTGGATGTTCTCTTCAAAAGTCAAATCACTAGAAGGTAGAAACCGAAATTTACAGGATACGCAATGCACTATGTTTTGAAATGCTTACACAGTCCATTTATAAAATAAAATGCATTAAATGTGAAAGTTCAACTTTAATTGTATATGTTTTTTAATTAAGCAAATCTCTATAATTGGATATAAAGTGACTAAACCCATGACTGTCTGCAGTAGTCTCCTACCCCATTTCCTGGTATTTTGTTGTTATGTTAAGCTGGTACCAACACGAGAGATTGTTTTTGAAAACATGGATTTGCAATGATTTATAATATATATCCAGAGTGGATTATTTTGTGACACCACAACTGTTTTATATATATATATATATATAAAGGATTTTATTGTTTCTCAAATTCAAGTGGGGGGAGAAAGGAGAGGGTACAGAAAGGAAAAAGGGGCCACTTGACTGGAGGGTTATCATAAGCAAGCCTAAAAGACACATTATAGTGGCAACCGTTCATCATATACAAATTGGTAACATCATTACATCAGCAAGATAACGCTCAGGTCTGGGTACAGTTCACAGCACTAAGACATTCTAACCATTGCTGCCATGCAGTATTGAAAGTTTCAGTTTGTTCTTTGGAAGTGAGTGACATCTTCCCATACACATAGTATTGGTTAAGTTTGTCTATGAGTTGTTTTTTAGATAGGCAGATAAGTTGCCTCCAATGAAGGGCAATTAAGTTTCTAGCAGCTAATATAGTGAGTGTGACTGGTTGCTGAAACCTTGTAGGTAGGTCTTTAGGTAGGAACAGGAATAAGCTTGTGTGTATGGTGATAGGCATATTAGGAGCTTTGGTGAATTTTAAAAGCTTTCTAACTGCTTCCCATAATGGCTGTAGGGCTTTGCAGCTCCACCATATGTCCATCACCCTCCCCACATCTCCAGCATGACCAGGGTACATTCAGAAATGTTTTATTGAGCCTGCTAGGCATCAGATACCATCTATAGATGAGTTTTCTGTGCGCCTCCAAATGTGAGTAACACTGGGTGATGAACTTTAAGGCATTGATAGAGGAAATCCATTCCAGTTTGGATAGTGTAATATTATATCCTGTGGTCCATTGGCCCATTAAAGGAAGTGGTTTATGAGGGGTCCCCAGCATGATTGTCCTGTAGATCACCTGTTTTAGGTTTGGTAGGTGTTCAATGAATCGCATTTGTCTTGGCAAAAAAGGGGGTGGACAGTTCATCCCAGGAGAATTCTCTTGATTTGTAGATATGGGAACACAAAAGAATCTGGTAAGTTGTGTTCCTTTTGTAATTCTGAAAAGGACTCAACACCAGTTTGGTGTGTCACCTGTTCAATTGAAAAGATACCTGCTTTTATTAGTTAGTCATGGGCTGACCTTGCAAAGGGCGTACGTTGAAAGAAGTCCCAGTGGTGCAATGCTAGTGTCGTGGTTGGGAATAGTTGTTGTGTTGTTGGGTGTAATGTTTTGGGTGTCCACATAACCATCTTAACTGACCCTCCTGTTTATCTCTCATTTTCCATGTCTGTCCATTCAAATGTCTGGCGCGGGGCAAGTGGGAAGTCAAAGGACATCAACACTTGATCCATGTATTTCCAGTTTAATCTTTTGAAAGTCTTCTCCACATCTAGTGCTAGCAAAAGACCTTTGCTTTTCGCTGTATTCACATGCAATAAAATGTTTATTATTTTCCTAGTGTTATCGGAGCCATGTCTGTTTTTCACGAATCCAGACTGGTCAGTGTGTGTGAGTGTTTGGCATATGGTTGACAGGAGGTTTGCCAGGATTTTAGCGTACAGTTTAACATCATAGTTTAGCAGAGAGATGGGTCAAAAGTTCTGGCAGTGGGTAGGAGGTTTGCCTGGTTTTGGGAGGGTGGAGATGTGTGCCACAAGCATATCACTCTGGATTTTTCCTGTAATGTAGCATGTATTAAAAAGGGTCATTAGGTGAGGGGCAAGGGTGGCTGCGTATGTTTGGTAGTATAAATTTGTGAAGCCGTCTGGCCCTGGTGCTTTATTTTTGGGCAGGTGTTGGATTGCTTGTGTAATTTCTAGGCTGTCGAAGGGTTTAGATATGTGTTCCATGTCAGTATGGGTCAGTGTGGGCATAAGTTAGTGTCACCTCCAATAATTATATCTCAGAAGGTTTGGGAGGTTGCCAGTTCTAACTCAGCTCCATATAGGTGTCAGCCAGAGTGTTATGTGCCGAGATGAGTTCCTCTGTCTTATACTTTAGGTGAGTGGTTCTCTCTCCCAATGCCTGTATATTGGCTCTGATGTCTCAGGCTACCTTAGAGAGTTCAATTTTCAAGGATGATCGCAGGTCTTGGAGCATCTTGTGCACCAAGACATCAGTCATAGGTGTGGTGGCAGAGATACTGACTTGCTGTTGCTCTGGTCAGAACAGGTGGCCGGCTCCATCTTGAATTTAATTCTATGTTTCTATCTGGTTCATGGATTGCAGGATAAAACTTACCAGGAAAGTTTAAAGGATCTTAACATGTATAGCTTGGAGGAAAGACGAGACAGGGGGATATGATAGAAACATTTAAATACATAAAGGGAATCAACACAGTAAAGGAGGAGACTATATTTAAAAGAAGAAAAACTACCTCAACAAGAGGACATAGTCTTAAATTAGAGGGACAAAGGTTTAAAAATAATATCAGGAAGTATTACTTTACTGAGAGGGTAGTGGATGCATGGAATAGCCTTCCAGCTGAAGTGGTAGAGGTTAACACAGTAAAGGAGTTTAAGCATGCGTGGGATAGGCATAAGGCTATCCTAATTATAAGATAAGGCCAGGGACTAATGAAAGTACCATATATACTCGAGTATAAGACGAGTTTTTTTTGTGCTGAAAAAACCCAACTCATCTTATACTCGAGTCACTGTCTGTATTATGGCAATTTACATTGCCATAATACAGACTGGGGGCTGGCAGCGAGCGCTTACCTCTCCTGCAGCTCCTGTCAGCTCCCTTCTCCTCTGCGCTGGTCCGTTCAGCACCTCTGTCAGCTCCCAGAGTAAGCCTCGCGAGAGCCGCGGGGTCATAGTGCGGCTCTCGCGAGACTTACAGTGTGAGCTGACAGAGGAGCTGACCGGACCGGCGCGGAGGAGGAGGGAGCTGACAGGAGCTGCAGGAGAGGTAAGCGCTCCCTGCCAGCCCTGCTCTTCCCCCCACTGAACTACCAATGCCACTGGACCACCAGGGAGTGAGAGCCCCCCTCCCTGGCCAGCTAGGAAGCAGGGAGGGGGGATGAAAAAATGAATATATATAAATAATAAAATAATAAAAATAATAAAATAAAAGAAATAATAAATTAAAAAATAATAATAATAAAAAATATTAATTAAAAAAAATAATATTAAAATAATAATTAAAAAAATAACCCCCCACCAAGGCTCTGCATCACACTCTGCATCACACACACACACACTGCACTCATACACACACACTGCACTCATACACACACACTGCATTCATACACACACACTGCATTCTCATACATACACACACACTGCATTCTCATACACACACTGCATTCATTATATACACACACTGTAAATAAATATTCAATTAATATAATTTTTTTAGGATCGAATTTTATTTAGAAATTTACCAGTAGCTGCAGCATTTCCCACCCTAGTCTTATACTCGAGTCAATAAGTTTTGCCAGTTTTTTGGGGTAAAATTAGGGGCCTCGGCTTATATTCGGGTCGGCTTATACTCGAGTATATACGGTATTTAGAAAACTGGGCAGACTAGATGGGCCGAATGGTTCTTATTTGCCGTCACATTCTATGTTTCTATGTTTCTATGTTTCTATGTTTCTATGTTTCTATGTGGCGAAGTCAGCGCTGAGACTTGGAGTGCAGGTTTCTTGTGCTTCAATTTTTTTGCTGATTTGGATGCCATGGCTGTAAAGGACCTTGGTGGTCTAAGAGCCAGTGTAGTGGTTGCTTTGTCGCTCGTCTAATCGCTGATTTAGGTCACTTCTCCCAGAAGACAGCAACTCACGCGGCCATCTCAATATGTCTTTATGGTTTGCCAGTTATTTATGTTCAGAACTCATGTATTCAATTTTGCCTGTGAAAGAATTATTAGGAAAAAAAGTGAGTGAACCTTTAAGTAAAAAGTGTACCTGCTGCAAAGGTATCAAAAAAGTGTTCACTTTCTCTTTAATAATACAAAGAACATAAACACAGAAACACTAAAATATGTGAAACTTAATAGAATAAAAAATATGTCAGAGAGAACTCTGGTACTCTGAATCAAGAAACAAACCAAATATGTTTGGGCTTGCACAAGTCGTATCCCAAGAGATAATGGCACGTGTCAGCTTGGAAATTGGAATTTCTTCTGATAATTTAATTTGTCCAAATTCTGCTGAATACAAACCTTCCTCCACAGAGATTCCTCCATTTGGTATTACGTTAAACAAATACCACAACATGCAACCCCCCTGATTGTATCTTTAAAAGACCACTAAGCTCAAGTGGTAATTTCATAGTTATATTGTGACTTAGTGTCACTACTTATAACTACAGATGCTCTAACAGAGGTTTCCTACTGTGAGCAGGGGTTTAACTCTCAGCTTGTGACTTGGTTTGTTGTGTCTTATATGGCGTCTGGTGGGAATTAGGTGGGTGGGGAAGACAGGGCAACCTCGCTATAGGCATTAAATGCTTATATAAAGAGCTGCATGCAGGGCTGTCAGCTAATCTGTTAGTCCATGGCCACTAGGATTCCCTGTTCATAATGCACTGTAGCATTTTAAATGCCCATTTGCAAATAGAGCATCGGTCAGAACGGGGCCACTTTTTTTGTCCCCAGGTGACAGAAAGGAGCCCCAGTATCAAATGATACCTAAGGTTCCAAGTTACCAGCAGGGAAACAACCACTGCTGGTAAAATACTGCATGACAGAATAATTCTGTCATGGGTCCTTAAAGGGACACTGTAGGCACCCAGACCACTTATGCTCATTGAAGTGGTCTGGGTGCAAACTCTCATCAACCCTAACCCTGCAATGGTAATTATTGCAGTTTTTAGAAACTGCAATAATTGCCTCTGAGGGTTAACTCCTCCTTTAGTGACTGTCTACCAGACAGTCACTAGAGGAACTTCCGGAATTGAAACAGACTTTTGTTTATTATCTGATGCTGGACGTCCTCACGCTCTGCATGAGGACCTCCAGCATCAGATTTTTCCCATAGGAAAAAATTGAATAATGCTTTACTATCGGGAGATCCTAATGTGAGCGCGGTCATTGCCGCGCATGCGCATTAGGTCTCCCCGGCCAGTGGTCGGCGGCGGTGGAGAAGCATGGGTGGAGCTGAGCCAGACCCAGGTAAGTGACTGAAGGGGATATTAACCCCTTCAGCACCGCAGGAGGGGGCCTTGACAGAGGGGGAAGCTATAGTGCCATGAAAGCAAGTTTGTTTTCCTCGCACTATAGTTTCCCTTTAAGGAAAAGACATGCATATCAAAGTAATTATGTTGCTGATTGATGCACTGCTTTAACAAAGAATAGTTCTTGCATTTTCCTCTGGCTCTGCTCCAAGATAATTCTAGTTGCTTGCCATATTTCATAGATTGTTTCTTATCACTGTAGTGTATACCAGATTTGACACTTATCTGCTACACTGGATACCAAACTATAAACTCTCTTCTTGTGGAGACTTCCTTACATTGAAGTTTAATTATACTGTAGCTGCTGTGGATACTAGCCATTTGCACAGAGAAATGTTTCAATGGTTCTCAGTCCAATTTAGTAATCTTAATGGGATACTATATTATTTCTTCTTTCACTTAATCAGTGACCTTAAAAGGGTACAACCTTAAATCTTCCTTTACTTATCTCTGCAGTTGTGTACCATATAACATACCATAACAACAGTTTATCAGCTTGACTGGCCATTTGCAGACTTATAACTCTCAGTTTATCGAACAGGACCCAAAATAAAATCCTAGTTCCAAACAGAGATTAGAAGTATACAGGTTTTTATTTGTTTCGTATACCTAGATACCTGTCTGTCTCTGTCTGAAGAGTTGTAAGTTAAAAAAGCACATCAAAATATATATAGAATATAGATTTTATTTATTGAATTCCATTGGCTTTATTTTTAAGTGATTAGTGTTTATTTATATACAGTAATAAATAATTTAATACATTTTTAGAACCCATACTCTCAATCACTCTTGAAATATGAAAATATGTGTAATATGCAGGTACAATATGGAGAAAGTGACCATTAGTATCACAGATCTCCTGTTGATCAATCAAATCTAATAGGGAGTGTTGAAAAACAGAAGTTTGGGTCAATCGTTTAACCTACTGCGCAGCTAAGGCTTTCCATAATTGTGCATTTTTTATTTCTCTCTTTATTTCCTTGTCCCAGACCTCAGACAAGTAATTATCAATTTGTGTGTGTGTTTTTTTTTTCTTACAATTGATGCGTGAGAAACTTGAGATGAGATAATTTATTCCAATGAAACAAAATAAAACAAAATCAAATACTTCAAATCATATATTATCATAAAATTATAAATGCAATAATTAGAGCTTTATAATAAATAATGCAATTGTAACATTACCAGAAATGTATTATCTATTTTATTTAATGTATCAGAATGTTTTTGCATCATGTAACGCAATTTGCAATGAATAAGTATTTATTTATTTTGAATATCTTAATATATATTTTTAATAGGGAAACATAACACAATTCGATGATGCAGGACATCTGTAATTACTTTGGAGGCCTGTAACCAGTTAAAGTTACTTAACACT
Source organism: Pelobates fuscus (assembly GCF_036172605.1). Classification (NCBI taxonomy): domain Eukaryota; kingdom Metazoa; phylum Chordata; class Amphibia; order Anura; family Pelobatidae; genus Pelobates; species Pelobates fuscus. The sequence goes on along the minus strand of NC_086318.1, from coordinate 174,234,959 downwards.
CTGGTAGCATTTAATTTTGTAATGATAAACAAGATAAAAAGACTATACATTATTGTGCTGGCTTATTTTAGCTTTCATGTTGCGCTGTATTTTTTAATTGTCTTAAAAACAAAATAATCTGTAACTCACTGATATGTGTAGCCTTTCCCATGTTGGAATAGACAAATTAATACATTTTTTAAATGAATTTTTTGTCCTTTGTAACTTACCGTATATACTCGAGTATAAGCCGAGTTTTTCAGCACATTTTTTGTGCTGAAAAACCCCAACTCGACTTATACTCGAGTCACTGTCTGTATTATGGCAATTTAATAATACAGACAGGGGGCTGTGTAGGAGGGGGCTGCAGAGAGCGTTTACTTACCTCTCCTGCAGCTCCTGTCAGCTCCCTTCTCCTCCGCGCCGGTCCAGTCAGCTCCCCTGTCAGCTCCCAGTGTAAGTCTTGCGAGAGCCGTGGGGTCATAGTGCGGCTCTCACGAGACTTACACTGTGAGCTGACAGGGGAGCTGACCAGACCGGCGCGGAGGAGAAGGGAGCTGACAGGAGCTGCAGGAGAGGTAAGTGCTTCCTGCCAGCCCCCCTCCACTGACCTGCCAATGCCACTGGACCACCAGGGAGTGAGAGCCCCCCTCCCTGCCATGTATCAAGCAGGGAGGGGGGACGGAAAAAAATACATATAATAATAAAATAAAATAATAATAAAATAAAAAATAATTAAAAAAAATAATAATAACAATGCCCACCCCCACAAAGGCTCTGCAACACACACACAAACACACACTGCATCACACACACACACACTGCACTCATACACACACACTGCATTCATACACACACTGCACTCATACACACACACTGCATTCATACACACACACTGCACACATACACACACACTGTATTCAGACACACACACTGCACTCATACACACACACTGCATTCATACACACACTGCACTCATACACACACTGCACTCATACACACACAATGCGTTCATACACACACACTGCACTCATACACACACTGCACTCATAAACACACACTGCACTCATATACACACATTGCATTCATACACACACTGCATTCATACACACACACTGCATTCATACACACACACTGTAAATAAATATTCAATTAATATAATTTTTTTAGGATCTAATTTTATTTAGAAATTTACCAGTAGCTGCTGCATTTCCCACCCTAGTCTTATACTCGAGTCAATATGTTTTCCCAGTTTTTTGGGGTAAAATTTGGGGCCTCGGCTTATATTCGGGTCGGCTTATACTCAAGTATATACGGTACGTGTAAAGTAATAATACTATCTCTACCTGTATATAGGAAATTTTTCTACAAGTGACTTTAGTATATTTATGTCCCATTCAAATGCATATATTCTCACATTTTAGCTTTTAGATGGGTACTCTAAGCACAAAAACAACTCTAGTTTATTATGTAGTTTAATTAAACAAGAGTTGTTTTTGTGCTTAGAGTACACAATACTTCTGCTGTAGACAATACTTCTGCAGTTCATCTTTAGGAGTTAAATCACTATGTTTATGCAGGCCTAGTCACACCTTCCCTGGTTGTGATTCACACAGCCTCCATACTTTTATACAGCACAGAGTGTTTACTTTAGAAGTTCATATCTCCTACTCTGTTACTTAAACTAATCACACACATAAATCTACTGCAGGCTCTATCACGCATTTAACAGAGGAAAATAGTTGAGAAATTCTAAATTAGCTTTACTATGCCATTTTTATTTTTATTTTTCAGGAAGTGCGTAGGGAGGCTTTGTGAGTCAAAGCCAGGAGTGCTATGGCTAGGGTTGCATAAACAATACAAAACGAAAAATAATACATAAATGGCATAGAATGGAGCAGTTAGACCACAGGGTCACATGATCTATACAACAAAACCACTTAATTGTGCTACTCCTTTGATGCTTAGAATGTCTCTTTATGGTGTAATGATTTATAAGGCAAAATCTGGTAGTGTCAATTGTTCTTAAGCTGTAGTGATCATACACCCTCTTAGCTGAAAGGCTTAATGTTTATTTATCACAACCAATACTGCTTATATGTATATTTTGGACAAATCATGAAGTCAAACTTATTATCTTACTCTAAACAGCATTCAGAACCTATTATTTAACATATAAGTTATAAGAAATTGTGGATGGGTTCCACTCCTGAAACACTGCACCATAACCACACAGTGAAATATAATGCTTTCACTGTCTGCAGTGTCCCTTTATGGGTTAATTTAAATAAATATAACTTTTGATAGCTTTCAAAATGCATTTTGATACACATAACTGAAAACACTTATAAACAGATCTGATTTATTAAGAGTTGATTGATAATCTGTCACATGCACTTTATAAAGCAATACATATTTTGCCATTCTTGCAAATGTTTAAACATCTATGCAATAATTTATATGTTAATTTATACCACATATAATTGCTATATTTATATATGATTAAGAATGCTTGCTAATAGTTTAAGTAATTAATTGTTTTATTTTTTATATTTAATTGTGAATGCTTGCTAATAGGTTAAGCAATTTGATACATATGCAATTATCATCTACAATGATTCTGTTTGAGTTAATCATACTTCAGTAAGTAGCAAAACTGTTTGTTTAGCTGAAAAACATTACATGAAAGTGAGATGTTAGTATAAGCAGACATTCCTTACCGTTAATAGCTTCAAGTCATTCAGCATCACTAGGTAGCAGAGGCAGCAGTAGTCATCAGTCATAATTTTGATCATTGTGACTCATAAATCGATAGCAGTAACGACCACCTAAAATTGTAGATGAACAGTAGCCACTTCCCATCAGCATACATGATAATGGAATATGAAATTGAGGTTCTGGGCCTCTCATCTCAAAGAAAATGAGAGAAAATGTATTTATTACCCAGGGCCAAGTGCAGTCTAAATGGCAAGACATATTTCAGAGGCCTATGCAAAATGGGAATTATGTAGGCCTAAAAGTCTGCCTTTTCTTTTGCAATTACAATTATTTATATTGCACCAACATATTCCATAGCTCTGTACCATAGGTACACAAAACAGACACTAAATTCTATCAAAACATGATTGACTAGAACACTATGTGGAATAGAGTCCAGCCCAAACAAGCTTACAATCTCAATGTTTCAGGCTCAACCTGGACTTTTTACCAAACTTTAAAAAAAAAAAAAGAAGGCTTAAAAAGAAAATGAGAGAAATCTAGGATGCATACATCAGTGAAGATGTGGAGAGAGCTATGTGCAGGTATATTAGGTAAGTTTACTCAAAGAAATTGCATAGCTTCATGTCCATCCACTGATGGAGATGCACAATCTAAGTAAATACAATACCATGCAAGCCAAGGAACGATACTTTGAATCACCTGAGACATGCAAGAGTGTAAGAAAACAGTATTACTAAGAAGATTATAGTGATAAGAATGAACTACAAAAGAGGAGGCAAAAGTTTTCATCTTAAGGAAAAAAGGTCAACAGATAACTATGAAGAAGCACCATTCAAATACCGGCACAATACCAACTACAATGATAGCATGCCTCAATATAACATATCTCTGAATGTACATTTTCTATAATAATGTATACCACCATTATGTATACAAAAATAAAGAAAAAATAAAGAAATTATTGAAAAATTATTAAAATGTAAAAAGACACTTTATTCAGTTAGTGGTTTGACTTGGTCATCAATGAAACTATGTTCTTGTTATTAAACTGTATCAAGAATGTGACTTATTTGATTAAAATCCATATTTTTTAAATGTATCTGATGTTCTTCTAGCATTAATTGATGTAAAAACTTTTATGCATTAAGATTCCACATAGTAAGAAGATACAGACTGAAGGATATTCTGAAGAGGTCCCATCCCAATTTGGGACCATCCATCAATTTTGTGGCTGAAATGTCACAACTCTCATTGACCCTCATTTATGTAAAATCTGAGGTGAACTTCAAACTACAACTATTAGTGATGCCCATAATGATGGACAGTGACTAGACCATGTATTCTAATTTGTACATATATATTTATGGAGTACATAATAACTTTTGCAGGCTTCATCAACAATATCCTCTTGATGTTCAATGCAACAACAACAAAATTAATTATCATTTTCTTAAGCCATGTCTTTCTTTTTGAATGTGTCTTGACAAAGTCAGAGTCTAATTGTTATTGTTCAGAAGTGTAAAACATGTTACATATTCCAGAACATTATAATAATTTGTTCATTTGTGTTAATAATACTATGCCATTGAGAATTGTATGCATTAAGAATTGCTTTAATATAGTAACTTATAAATTGCTTGGACAAATATTACAAGTGTGTTTTTTTTTATTCTTTATTTTTTAAAAGATTTTAATGAGAATCTTGAAATACAATTCCTGGCATGCATGCCAGCATCACAGATATGACTCACAATGGAGCATACAATCAAAGTATCATGGGAGTTACATCACAACAGTGATGATAATAGTGGAATACACAATCAGAGACTAAAGTGAAATAACAGAAAATAAAAATATGAACAGAAACAACAGTTTACTACGGTCACCAGATAGCACAAGGGTTACTTTATGGCTATTGCTTATCAGAAAGAGTTTACAGGAGAGTCTGGAAAAATCCAACTCAAGGTAACAAAACTGATTTTATTGTCAAGTTAAGATATGTCATATGATGTTAAGATATGTACTATGATGAAACAAAAAATGTGACAGATCTTAACTGTTCATATCTTATGGCTCCAGTTAGAATTGAGCTGTTTGCTATTTGTCCCTGGGTTTCTAAAATTAGCCCATGTGTGGTTTAAGTTTGATAATCTAAGCTGTAAATGCAGGCAACAGTCTTTGCCCTTCTTTTCTACTACTTAATGATCAGTATGTTCACTTGTCATATATGAAAAGATAATCTTTCTTCAAGTAGTTACTAAAATCTTAAACATATACTATAGTGAAACTGTTTTGTTTTTGTTTGTTCTTTTTGTTTATATTATTAAATTTAATTAAATATACGGTTGGTGTGGAAAGTGTTCAGCCATATAATAAGAAAAATAGAGATATTTATTTAAGAAGAAACAAAATACAAAAAAACATTGTATATAGAACAAAATGCCCCAGTCTCCTTCAAAGTAGGCACCTTGGGACCTCACACAGTTCTTCCAGTGTCTCTTCCACTGTTCAAAACACTCTGCACAATCTGTTGTTGCTATCGCCATCAGCTGCCTCCTCGTATTTACCCTTATCTAATTCACGGTCTGAAATCTATTCCCGTTCAAAGTGATTTTAGTTTTGGGAAAAGCCAGAAGTCGCAGGGCACCAAATCTTTCATCAGATTCTCAACCATCTTTGAAGTGTTTACTCCACACTTTTATTTGCACTCATTTTATTGTCACCAAAAGCATTCGGACTAATCTGAATAGTTTCTGCAGTAGAATGTTCAAGCTTAATGCAAAATGTGATTCATATTCATTGCTCTACTCACTCATTCATTTTAAATGTGATGGCCACACTGTACACATGCTCACTCAATATGGCGTCTAGTGCTCCCACCGACTAGTACAATGAAGATGTGATTGTTCATGCACATGCACTCTAGTCCACTCACTTTGACTGTCAGGTTATAGCAATTGTTCTTGCAAACTATTCTTGTTATATTAACAATGTACAATGGCTGGACTTTTTCTGGATAGATCATTGTGTGTGCAATGAACAATTTAAATAATAGATTTATAATTTACACCTTTATATGATTTGGAATATCACAGTTAATCTAACTTATTGTCAATGTAAGCTACCCATTTGGCCTTGAATTGTGAGATTACTTACGCAATTTGCTATGTAATTTAGTAGCATTAAAAATGTTCACTGGTTACTCCAACCCCCACGACCACCCCAGTGATCTGAAGCGGCCATTGTGGCAGGAGCCTAGTTGTGCACTGTTTCTGCTTAAAACCCTGCACATCCAGAGTAATTAGCACTTTTGTGGTTGGGGCAAGTTTCACCTCCAAGACAATTCTTTGCATATGTATTTATTTTTTTATTATTCAGAAATGTTTATTTCTCAATGCAAAGGAAAAAAGATATTCTAGAAACATAGAAACATAGAAACATAGAAACATAGAAACATAGAATGTGACGGCAGATAAGAACCATTCGGCCCATCTAGTCTGCCCAGTTTTCTAAATACTTTCATTAGTCCCTGGCATTATCTTATAGTTAGGATAGCCTTATGCCTATCCCACGCATGCTTAAACTCCTTTACTGTGTTAACCTCTACCACTTCAGCTGGAAGGCTATTCCATGCATCCACTACCCTCTCAGTAAAGTAATACTTCCTGATATTATTTTTAAACCTTTGTCCTTCTAATTTTAGACTATGTCCTCTGGTTGTGGTAGTTTTTCTTCTTTTAAATATAGTCTCCTCCTTTACTGTGTTGATTCCCTTTATGTATTTAAATGTTTCTATCATATCCCCCCTGTCTCGTCTTTCCTCCAAGCTATACATGTTAAGATCCTTTAACCTTTCCTGGTAAGTTTTATCCTGCAATCCATGAACAAGTTTAGTAGCCCTTCTTTGAACTCTCTCTAAGGTATCAATATCCTTCTGAAGATATGGTCTCCAGTACTGTGTACAGTACTCCAAGTGAGGTCTCACCAGTGTTCTGTACAATGGCATGAGCACTTCCCTCTTTCTACTGCTAATGCCTCTCCCTATACAACCAAGCATTCTGGTAGCATTTCCTGCTGCTCTATTACATTGTCTGCCTACCTTTAAGTCCTCAGAAATAATCACCCCTAAATCCCTTTCCTCAGATGTTGAGGTTAGGACTCTATCAAATATTCTGTACTCTGCCCTTGGGTTTTTACGTCCAAGATGCATTATCTTGCACTTATCCACATTAAATGTCAGTTGCCACAAGTCTGACCATTTTTCTAGTTTACCTAAATCATTTGCCATTTGGCTTATCCCTCCTGGAACATCAACCCTGTTACATATCTTAGTATCATCCGCAAAAAGACACACCTTACCATCAAGACCTTCTGCAATATCACTAATAAAAATATTAAAGAGAATGGGTCCAAGTACAGATCCCTGAGGTACCCCACTGGTGACAAGCCCAAGCTTCGAATATACTCCATTGACTACAACCCTCTGTTGCCTGTCACTCAGCCACTGCCTTACCCATTCAACAATATTGGAATCCAAACTCAAAGATTGCAGTTTATTGATAAGCCTTCTATGTGCAACAGTGTCAAAAGCCTTACTGAAATCTAGGTAAGCAATGTCTACTGCACCACCCTTATCTATAATTTTAGTTACCCAATCAAAAAAATCAATAAGATTAGTTTGGCATGATCTCCCTGAAGTAAACCCATGTTGTCTCTGATCTTGAAATCCATGTGTTTTTAGATGTTCAACAATCCTATCCTTTAACATGGTTTCCATCACTTTCCCCACTACTGAAGTAAGGCTTACTGGCCTATAGTTGCCCGACTCCTCCCTATTACCTTTCTTGTGAATGGGCACAACATTCGCTAACTTCCAATCTTCTGGGACTACTCCTGTTAACAATGATTGGTTAAATAAATCTGTTAATGGTTTTGCTAGTACACCAATAAGCTCTTTTAATAGTTTTGGGTGTATTCCATCAGGTCCCATTGACTTATTTGTCTTTACTTCTGACAGTTGAAATAGAACCTCTTCCTCTGTAAACTCACGTGTAATAAATGACTCATTTATCCTTTTTTTTAACAGAGGTCCCTTTCCTTCATTTTCAGCTGTAAATACCGAACAAAAATATTCATTGAGGCAGTCAGCTAGACCTTTATCCTCATCTACATACCTTCCTTCTTTTGTTTTTAATCTAACTAATCCTTGTTTTACTTTTCTTTTCTCCTTTATGTATCTAAAAAAAGTTTTGTCCCCCTTTTTTACTGACTGTGCTATTTTCTCTTCTGTGTGTGATTTGGAAGCTCTTATAACTTGCTTAGCCTCTTTCTGCCTAATCTTATAGGTCATTCTGTCTTCCTCACTCTGGGTTTTTTTATAATTACTAAATGCTAACTTTTTGTTTTTTACTATTTTGGCCACATCTGCGGTGTACCACAGTGGTTTCTTGAATTTTTTTTTTGCTTTTACTGACAAGCCTAATGCAATTTTCTGTTGCCTTCAGTAGTGCAGCTTTTAAATAATCCCATTTATTTTGGACTCCATTTAAGTTGCTCCAGTCTGATAATGACTCCTTTACACATATTCTAATTTTAGAAAAGTCTGTTTTTCTAAAGTCTAAAACTTTTGTTTTTGTGTGGTGTGACTCAGTCACTGTTCTTATATTAAACCACACTGACTGATGATCACTGGATCGTAAACTTTCACCTACAGTAATATCTGATACCAAATCTCCATTTGTTAACACTAAATCTAGTATGGCCTCTTTACGAGTTGGCTCCTCAACGACTTGTTTTAGAGACAATCCCAGTAGGGAGTTTAGAATATGTGTGCTTCTGGCACAAGTAGCTATTTTTGTTTTCCAATTCACATCAGGAAGATTAAAGTCACCCATGGTGATAACTTCCCCCTTCATTGTCATTTTAGCTATTTCTTCAACTAGTAGATTATCTAACTCTTCAATTTGTCCTGGGGGCCTATAAATCACACCTACACGAACTACTGTGTGATTACCAAATTCTAACGTAACCCAAATGGACTCTATGTTCGTCTCACTAACCTTTATTAGGCTAGATTTTATGCTATCCTTCACATACAGGGCCACCCCTCCCCCTTTCTTGCCTTCCCTGTCTTTTCTATATAAAGAGTACCCTGGTATTGCTATGTCCCAGTCATTTTTTTCATTATACCATGTCTCAGTAACAGCGACTAAATCTACACTATCAGTTGCCATTATTGCCACAAGTTCATGGATCTTATTCTCTAAACTGCGAGCATTTGTAGACATGACTCTAAGCTTATCATTTTTTAACACACTTGCTACAGGCACCTTCTGTCCTTGTTTTGGGGGACAATTGGATTGATGTTTTATCACCCTTTTGCCCCCCCCCCCTCCTAGTTTAAATACATCTTAGCAAAACCTCTGAACTGCTCACTGAGAACATTTGTTCCCTTTTGAGAAAGATGCAAACCATCTTTTTTGTACAGTTTATTTCCATTCCAAACAGAGCTACCATGAGCAATAAAGCCAAATCCTTGCTCCCGACACCATTCACCAAGCCACAAGTTAAAGTCCCTAATACGCATCTGCCTGTCATTCTGAGTGTTATGCACAGGCAGAACTTCAGAGAATGACAGTGTGGAAGCAACCTGCCGTATATCATTGGCAAAAACACTAAAAACTTCCTTAACCTCTGAAACCTCATATAGAACATATAGAAAATATACAGGTAAGTTGAGTATAATATCACTTGTCATACCAATATAACAAGCAGTTAAAACAGATTCATTAGAAAGCTAAGAGAAAATGAAATATAAGAAGAACATTAATTCTCCCCAATAGGAGAAGTCATCAAGCATCATATAGCCCTTACTATGTATATTACACTGAACACATTCAGTCATATGTTATCTACACATCTATCGTGATCATGCTGTCTGTTAGCCGACAGAAGGATGCCAGCACGTTCAAATTTTATAACTTAGAGTTGAAAATGGATGATGTTCTAGATGGCTAGCCGTAGTAATTAGGTGTGCAAAAGTTAATAAGTGTTCCCCTGTCCCCTCTCCCCAGATACAGAGAAGCCCAGACCTCCTCCTCCCTGCTGTCCAGTCCTGTATCCATGATCTTGTATCTCTCTATGGGCCTCTTCAATGAATCATAAGGGTAAATTGTTTTATTATGCTTTACAATTTATTTTAATGTTTTCAATATATTTCTTATTTTTGAGATGCTAGAAATGAAAGAAAGAGTTGCTTTGTATATTTATTTGTGCTGTGGAAACTTGACATTGACATTTTTCTACAGGTACAATCTTTTCAGAAATTACAACACTGAATAAAAAGAATGAGCAATTTTCTTACTCATTAGAATCGGAAAGCTGCTTAATACTACCACAACTAATTTTTTCAGAATATAATTTACTTGCTTTAATCTTTCGCGATATGAGAGGTATAGCTATCTTGCTAAATATTTGATATATGGCACCGAGTATAGAAATCTCTACAATCATGGGTGTCTGGAGTGGGGGAGGGAGGGGAAAATATATGAAGAAAGGGACAGAATGAGGGATTGGAGGGGGGAATAGGAAGGTGTGTGCATGGAGTTATTAGAAAATCGACACATGGAGAATATGAAGAAAGGTCAAGGTGTGTGTGTGCAGGGGATATGAGAGAAGGGACAAAAGTTGGTGGGGGATATGAAGCAAGTTGAAGGTTTATGTCTAGTGAAAAGTCCAGTAATGAGATAAAAATTATGTCTGTATGCTGTTGTTCATCTGATTATAATAGAGAAGTGTGGGGTGATTTGAAAAAGGGGACACAAATAGATGAGAGTATAGATAAAGGTGAAGGTTTCAGAGCAGTTTATGAGAAAAGGGACAAAAGGTGTGTAGGGTTCATATGGAAGTTGAAGGTGTGTGGGATATTAGAAAAGGGATACAGGATTTTTTTGTGTGTGTGTGTGTGTGTGTGTGTGTTGGGGGGGGCTTTGGAGAAAGCAGAAGGTGCAGGGGCAGAATATGAGGAGAGGGACAGAAGTTGGTGGTAAAATATGTATAGAAAGACAGAAAGTGGGGGAGAGTATCTGGAGAGAAGGACACTAGGGGAGTATGGAACGAGGGACACCACTGGAGTAAAGGACATTATGGGAAGATGCTCAATAGTACAGAGTAATTGGGGGTAGGTAAATGATCATGTGATATTGGAGGTTTATTGCTGTAAGTATTACATTAAGGAGTTTTGCAGAAATGAAAACACATAACAGGGTCTTCACTAAACTCTGTGTTATAGTAAATTGTAAACTAAATTGCAAAAATAAGACCAAAATATAATTTTTTCATTTTTCAAATCAAATTTCTATTTGCTTCAATTTGGAGTAACTCAATATATAGACTATATATATATATATATATATATATATATATATATATATATATATACAAATCCAAATGCCTGCACTCCAGTACAAATAAATAGTGTGCCCAGTGCTTGTCGCAGGAATATACAAAAATAGGATAATGATCGCACTCCAAGGACTAACATGCAGTAAAAATAAAACTTAACTTTTAGTCAGGTTGAAGGCTGGTAAAAATTTTGACGTTTTAGTTCAAGACTCTGAATTTTCTTCAGGACAATCATAGAAGCATACAAATATCGTAAAAATCAATTTGTATGCTTTTTTTGATTGTCCTGAAGAAAGTGAACTGAAAACGTCGACATTTTTTACCAGCCTTCAACCTGAATAAAAGTTACGTTTTATTTTTACTGCATGTTAGTCCTTGGAGTGATATCATTATCCTATCTGTGTATATATATAACATTCAGTGCCTCTCCCGAGATTAGGTTTTGGATTCGCCCCTGGTGCAATGTCTGGGTGACCGGCAGAAGGGGAGCATAAAGCACAGTGTTTCCCTTCCTGCCAGTCAATACATGTAGCGTGGCCAAGCCGGGTAGAGGAAACAGAAGATCCTCTACTGTGGTCCGCTTTGCCATGCTACTTGTATGTCAGCGGCACAAAAAGGTAGGGGGAAGACACATAGAGGGGCAAGGGGGTGGGAAATGAGACACATGGAGGGGCTGAAATATGAATGAGACACATGGAGGGGCTGGAGGTTTAAATGAGTAACATGAAGTGGCTGGAAGTTGAATGAGTCACATGGGGCTGGGAATGAGACACACGGAGGGGCTGGGGAGAATGAGACACATGGAGGGGCTGTGGAAGGGGATCAAGAGACAGACAAAGGGGCTGGGGAAGGATAGAATGACACACATAGGAACTGGGAAAGGGGACAATGACACACAAAGGGGTTGGTGGAAGTTAGAGACACACAAAGGGGGAGATTGTGGGGTATAATTCACAGAGGGGAAAATCGAGGATACAATAATCTAAAGGGGGTAAGATACACAAAGAGGAGTAAGACATTTAAAAGATGGGATAAGAAACACAAATATTGTTTTTCTCACAGAGACTCTCTAATGGATACTGAGATGGCCTCTCTTGGAGAGACCCCCTCCAGGGCCCTTTATTGATATTATATTATTATTATTATTATTATTATTATTGGCATTTATAGGGAGTGGGTGAAATATGGTACTGTGGGTACTTTTTAGTGCTGTACCTAGTACTGTAGTAGCTGTAGTAACTGCTGTGCATGCTACCTATTGATGTGGCAATAGCTTTGTTTGCAATCTGGTGTGTGATGTGAAAAGTTATAATCTGGTGCTGTACATGCCACCTATTGATGTGGCCAGATGTAACGCCAAATGTAGATTCTACATTTCTATTTTTATAATCCATTTATAGTGCCTTGATCATGGGTGTATGAATATTGGGATGCATTGAATAGTGCAATACTTAAATCAGATAATGTCAACTTGATTCTTCTGATTTTGCATCAGGTTTCTCAACCCTTTGCATGCCTGCACTTTATGTGATAATGACTATGCCCTTTCCATACATGACACTGTCAAAAAGGGGCCGAGCATGGATGTCATTACAATTATGCCCCCCCCCCCCTGAAAAAAATCCTGTGGATGCCCATGTCTACAATCTTTAGTATTTTTAATAAAGAATGTTCATATTTATTTTGTAGCAAAGATATGATGGGAAATTGTCATAGACACTGTAAAATGTGACAATTAGAATGTATTAAAATGTTACTCTATAGTTAAGTTATATGTCTGATTAAATTAATTTTTCACTGAAATGCATACTTACAGATGTAGGTTCTGGATACAAGCTTACATTCTTATCCAACACTATTTTTGTGCTCTAATCTTGGGAAATATCTTACCTTATAAGAAATCATGACATTCTAAAGATGTTTATGAAGATTTTATATATAAACATTATGTAGATTTATTAAACTATAGTTATATTACTCAACACCCCAAATCATGATGGTTGTACTTTATTCTACGTTTGACCTATTCTCCTTGAACTTGTTCCAGGAAAATGTTCTTGTTGGGATATCAGATGCAGTCCATTGGTGGAAAGAAGGAGAGGATAATGGTGCTGTATGTCCAGAAAATATAAAAATAAGAATAAAAGTATATATAGTTCTACTCATGATTTTTAGAGCTTTAAACCAGCTCTAGTATGAAAGGTGTACAGTGGTACAATCCCCACTTATAGGATACGTGAAGAATGGTTCCAATGATGTGTGGACCAATAAATAAAAAGAAACAACAATAGTGCTCACTGTATAAAATCAACCAGAAGAATAAATAAGAGAATATTACTCACATTTACCAGAGCAGACAAACTAAGGATTTATTGAGCAGTTCTTGCTGGAAGTAAAATCAGGATACCAGGCAATAAAATGATAAATTAATAATAACGGAGTAAAAAGAGTAAAATGGCACACTCAATGTGAAAGTAGCCAAAATACCTTTATTAACACAGTTTTTACTACAGTTTTTTGTTTTACTACTGTGTTAGTGTTAATAAAGATATTTTGGCTACTTTTTCATTGAGTGTGCCATTTTACTCTTTTACTCCGTTATTATTATTTTATTATTTTATTGCCTGGTATCCTGATTTTACTCCCAGCGCGAACTACTCAAATCCTTAGGTGGGGATTATTCCACCCGCGTCTTATCCATAGAGCAGATTTTCTGCTATGTTAAATGTGAGTAATATTCTCTTATTTATTCTTCTGGTTGATTTTATACAGTGAGCACTATTGTTTCTTTTTATTTATTGGTTCACACATCATTGAAACCATTCTTCACGTATCCTATAAGTGGGGATTGTACCACTCTACGCCTTTCATACTAGAGCTGGTTTAAAGCTCTAAAAAACATGAGTAGGACCATATATATTTTTATTGTTATTTTTATATTTTCTGGACATACTGCACCATTATCCTCTCCTTCTTTCCACATTTGAATCACATCTAATATCCCAACAAGAAACGTTTCCTTGAACCAGTTCGTGATTGCTCCTCTGGAAAGTATATACCAACATCTTTTATCAGACTCTCTATCTAATATTTAATATTTAATTTATTTTTTTATTATTCTATTTATCTTATTTTATATTTATTTGTATTTTAGGTCTCTTATTTTATCCCATTTTTTAAGTGTATCTATCTATTGTAAACCTATTTAAGACATCTTATGTTGGTTATAATATTCTCACTAGCGTATTTTTAAAGTGGCGCTAATCCTCTACACTTTTTTATATTTTGTTCTTGCCTCACTACTATAGGGATACAGGGATTCCCTTCCTTTTGGAGGAAAGTTGCCTTAATTTCACTTTTCCCAGTTTTTTCTATTAGCGCTGATCGTTTACTACAGGTCCCATTTAATGGCTAAATTTTTATTTGTGGTTTTTCAAACATGTGAATTCTATTTTTGCAGGAAATCCTGATATGAGTTAGTGCAGTAAAGGCTCAGTATTAATATTTAATATTGTTTCATAATCATAACAATGCCCCATGTACTGTTTCAGTTTTTTTTTCATTAAGTCACATGGTAAAATATATTAGAAGCCATTTTTAACTGGTAAAATTGAGAAATTGATTTTCTGGGCCTATGTTTCCTTTGAGAGAACATGGCACTGAGAAAAGACATTGCCCCATAATGGCATACTATTTTAACAAGTATTCTACATGTAGTATTTTGAGCTTTTGGTGTAACCATTTTATAATGAATGGGCTTAATATGAACATGGACAGGCTAAATCAGAGTAATCGGTATAGCAAACCAATAAATCAGTACAGGCAGCTAACAAAGAATAAAACAAAAAGGAGGAAGAGTCTGCGCTAATTCAATTAAGCAGCAACCCTAAAAGGGAGATCCCTCGGGAAACCCTTTATTGAAAACAAGAAAATGCAAGAATGGGGGTAAAGGGCTGCGCTTGAACAAAAGAAGTAAAAAGTGTATAAAAATATATATAGATAAAATAAGCAATAATAATAAAATCAAGTAAAGTTCATACGGATGTATAGAAAAATAAATATAAATGAAATTGAAACAGTCTCACTGGTGTGTAATGATACGGTAATAATCCTCAAGTGTTGCTCCGTCCGTATGGTAGGTAGTCCATATATGTGAAAATAAAAGAGAAAAGAAAAAGCTGCCAATGGTGAAATATTGTATGTCCAGATGTGGTATATATTCAAAGGAAATGTATTTCACTCACATTTGTTGGAGCCTTAGCCAGCTCTAGGAGAAAAGACACTTAGTGGTTTGATCCCCACTATCGGATGTACTTAGATGGTTGGTCCGTCTATCCGGCTTGGGATTCCTGTAGTGTAGGCTAGGACCTACTCAGATATGCGTTGTTCTTTAATGCTGGGGAGATAGGTCCGCCTTTCCGGTATTGGATGGTAGATGTCCACAGAGTATATATAAAACAGCAAATAGTGCTCTCAGTGTGAACAACAAGGTAATATATTTAAAAGAGTTATACTTACAAGAATAGAGCAGACAGGTACTGCTCTATTGCCACAGCGCTGGTGGAATTATCCCCACCTAAGGATTTCTTTTGACGGGATACACTCTGAATAAAAAATAAAAAATAGAAGGATAAAAAGTAATAATAAAACTATAGTATGATGATATAAAAAAAATATAAAAAATATAAAAAATGCCAGGAGTAGAAAAAGTGTATAAAATACAATAAAAATAAGTATACAATTGGTCCTAGTATAAAAGGTAACCAAAAATAACTTTTATTGATTAAAATATACTTATTAAAACCATTTACGCGTTTTACCTTTGGGGTTTTTCTCAAAATAGTAAAAGAACAGTACACCTGGCAAGGAACTGAATATATGAGTTTACAGAGATTAAATATGGCGCCAAAATTTGAGTGCACCAATCACAAACGAGTATTAAAAACAAAACTTTCAATACATTTTAAAATAACATTAAAACCATATAGGTACATTTATATGAGCCTAATTAGGCTTAAGAGATTTAAATATTGCTAAAACGAAGCTTTAAAAAAAGATATTAAAAGGATTTTAAAAGGATTTTAAAAGGATCTCATTACTTTTGGACCCGATCATGTGATACATCTCAAAACAACATTAAAACCATATAGGTACATTTGTATAAGCCTAATTAGGCTTAAGGAATTTTAATTTAATTAAAACGAAGCTTTTGAAGGGATTTAATTACATTTGAACCCGATCACATGATCGGGACACAGTGCACATGCTCAGATCGTCTAATGGGCGAAAATACTTCCTGGTATAGGCGGAGTGCTCAGTGGTCGGCCAGGAACACAATGCTCTATGGGAAATGAAGTCCTGCCGGTCACTGGGCGCTCCTATAGTAAAATACATGCTGGGAATCTAGTTTTACATTTTAAAGGAGACATAACTAGAATATAAAACCATATGTTGAAATACAGGCTATTTATACATAAGGGTGTCAGGATATTTTATGAATAAGAACATTGATATAATTATGTGATTGAAAATACTCTACAGAGAAAATTAAAATTAAAATTAAAAATTGACAAGTGGTATAATTTTACAAAATAAAAATAAAAAGTTTGTTATGTGATGAGGGTTATTAATTAAGCATATCATAAAAAATTGTGCAGGTCAAAATCTGCATTTAGTCCATTTGGTGTTAGGGTCTGTAATTTATAGACCCATTCCATCTCAGTTTTACCTAATATGTTTTTTATATCTCCTCCTCTGCTAACAAAGAATAACCAGGACAAGCCAATCTCAGAAATCCTGAATAATCAAACAAACTGAAAGTTACATACAGAATGATTCAATAGTTTAGCTCTGTATGGTAGATTCTAAAATATTCGGCGATGCAGAGGGCAGGTAGAAATGGGCAGAAAGGACAATAATAACTACAGTCGTTTCAAACTACTTTCTAATAGCAAACACAGCACTTTCTCTGGGGTGTTTTCATAGTGTTTGGGGGATTTGGGAAGGAAATCCTCTGATTCCAAAGAGGGAGAGTTGGGGACTGAGTGAATAAAATATCAGAAAATGTTTTAACAGAAAATCAATTATTGGTTATGACTTCCCTATGGCTGTATGTATACACAACATAGGAATTAAAAAGTGCAAGCTGGTTTAAATAGATTGTAATTATCTTGTACCAGGACCTCCTAGGTTTTTGGTTCATCAAATAACACTGTTTCTACTGCTTTTCAGGATTATTGGAAACCTCTGTGTGTTTTAAGCACTGTGACTCATGCTTCGTTTTTTAAACAAAATACTTGCATTTTAAACAAATCAATACTTGTATAATAATTATCAATCCATTATAATTAGCATTGGCATTTATACAACACCAACTCATTCCACAGTGCTTTACAATATTATCATGGGGGGAATTTAACAATAAATGAGAAAACCGAAGACCCTGCTTAAATGGGCTGACAATCTATAAGAGGTGGTGTTTAAAAAACAAAACCCAAAAAATAAAAATACAGGAAGGACATTAATGGACATAGCAACCAAAAGATAAGGTTGAATATAGTAGAACTGGATGATGAGAGTGGAGTGTGGTCTTATAAGAGAAAGCAAGAGACCGGTTTGTGAAAAAGAAGACAGAGTTTGTGGGAATTCTTAAATGTTTGAAGGCTAGGGACAAGTCTTATGGGGTAGACAGGCTGTGCCAAAGGAACTCTCAATGCACATCTTGTTGCATGTATGGATGCCTGGATGTACCCGTCCAGGGTCCATACCACTGTGATGGTTGTGTGCGAGTGGCTTCTCTGGAAGCTCAGATTGGAGATCTCGAGAAAGCAAATCGCAACTTTGAGGGAGATTGACAATTTTGAGAGGAGTCTGCTGCTCACTGAGCAGAGTTTAGTGGAGACAGGTCGTGGAGAGGGAGGAGAGCAGACATATGGGGAACAGGCATGTAGCTGGGTGACAGTGGGGTGAGGAAGCAGGGGGGAGGAAAGAGGAAAGGGCTAGCTAGTCCTGATTTGGTGCAACCTAGCAGATTTGCCCATTTGAGGGAAGATGTTGGGAGCATCAGCCCAGGAGTAGCTGTATTAGAGGAAGCTGTTACTTCTAACAGCCAAGCTAACAGCCCCTCTAGTACGGGTGGGGATCAAAATGTTAGGAAGGCAAGACAGGTTGTGGTAGTAGGGGACTATCATTAGGAGAGCAGATAGGGCAATCTGCCGCTCTGATCCCGGGTGCTCAGGTCCGGCATGTTGCTGACAGAGTGGATGGATTATTGGGAGGGGCTGGGGATGACCAAGCGGTCATGGTCCATGCTGGTACCAATGACAAAGTAAGAGGAAGATGGAAGGTCCTAAAGAATGATTTCAGGGAATTAGGTAGCAAACTTAAGAAAAAGACCTCCAAGGTGGTATTCTCTGAGATATTACCTTTGCTACAGTGGAAAGGCAGTGGGAGATTAGAGAGGTCAATGCATGGCTTAAGTCTTGGTGCAGGAAGGAGGGTTTTGGGTTTTTTGAGCACTGGGCCGACTTTGCGATTGTGTACAACGGAAGATGGATTGCACCTAAACGGAAGAGGGTCTGCAGTGCTGGGGGATAGGATGGCTAGAAGGTTGGAGGAGATTTTAAACTAGTAGTAGGGGGGAGGGTCATAGCAATCTACAAAATGGAGATAGGACAGAAAGGAGATGGGCTTTAGCACAGTATAAGGGGGGTGGAGATAGGGGGAGGGGCAAGCTCAGAACAGAGAAGCTATGTAATGTTGATAATTCACAAAATATACAAGTGATGCATGATATTAAATGTATGCTTACTAATGCAAGGAGCCTAAATAACAAAATGGGGGAACTAGAGGCATTAGCACACACTAAACAATATGATATAATAGGCATAACTGAAACATGGTGGGATGAGACACATGACTGGGCAGTTAACTTAAATGGGTACATGTTATTTAGGAAGGATAGGAAAAACAAGAAGGGTGGTGGGGTATGTTTGTATGTCAACCATGATTTAAAGCCAAATCTTAAGCAAATGGAATGCGATGAGGAAAATGTGGAAGCTTTATGGGTAAGTATCTGCTTGGGGGAAAAGAAGGGAAACCAACTATTGGTTGGGATATGTTATAAACCACCTAATGTTAATATTGACGAGGAACAACAGCTGTTTGATCAAATTGAGAAAGCTGCAAATCTGGGTAACACTTTAATTATTGGAGATTTGAATTACCCGGACATAAATTGGGACAGAGGGACTAGAAGCTCAGCAAAGGTAATTATGTTTTTAAACTTGTTAAATGACACCTTCATGTCACAACTTGTACAAGCACCAACTAGAATGGACGCTTGTCTGGACCTGGTTTTAACAAACAACGTTGATCTTTTGACCAACATTCAAGTAGGTGAGCACTTGGGAAATAGTGATCACAATATAGTGTCCTTTGAAATAAACTCAAAAAAACAAAATCAAATGGGGTATACTAAAACATATAATTTTAAAAAGGCCAATTTCAATAAGTTAAGGGAAGCTCTACAATATATTGACTGGCATAAACTCTTTAGTGAAAAGAACACTGAGGATAAATGGATCATCTTCCAACAAATATTAGAAAGGTACATTTCTCAGTATGTACCATAGGGAAATAAATATAAAAGAAACAAATTAAAACCAATGTGGCTTAGTAGAGAAGTAAAACAAGAGATTAAAAATAAGAAAAGGGCAT
Source organism: Pelobates fuscus (assembly GCF_036172605.1). Taxonomy (NCBI): domain Eukaryota; kingdom Metazoa; phylum Chordata; class Amphibia; order Anura; family Pelobatidae; genus Pelobates; species Pelobates fuscus. The sequence continues at coordinate 174,215,138 of NC_086318.1, read as the reverse complement.
TTAAAGCATTTCAATTTGACAAATCAAATGCATCTTTTAAAAGATATAAGGAAGCAAATAATGCGTGCAAAAAGGCAATTAGACTTGCTAAACTTCAAAATGAAAAAATGATAGCTAAAGAGATTAAAACCAACCCCAAAGCATTTTTTTTAAGTACATAAATTCTAAAAAACCCAAAAATGAAAGTGTAGGTACACTAAAAACTGAAACGGGGGTGTTAGTTAATGAAGACCAGGAAAAGGCAGGAATTTTAAATAACTATTTCTCCTCCGTATATATTAAGGAAGAACCCATGGCAATAGATGTGCAAGTGATTGCTACTAAAAACTTGCAGAATAATTGTAATTGGTTAACTCAAGACAAGGTGCTGCAGCAACTAAAGAAAGTTAATATAAAAAAAGCTCCAGGGCCTGACGGTATCCATCCACGTGTACTTAAGGAACTAAGTGTAGAAATAAGTGAACCTCTGTTTTTAATCTTTCAAGATTCTTTTCTTTCAGGAAGTGTTCCGCAGGATTGGAGGAAGGCAAATGTGGTTCCTATATTCAAAAAGGGTTCAAAATCCTTGCCTGGAAATTATAGACCTGTGAGCTTAACTTCTGTGACTGGTGAAATATTTGAAAGGTTATTAAGGGATAATATTCAAGAATTCCTTGAGCAGAACATGGTTATCAGCAAAAATCAGCACGGTTTTATGAAGCACAGGTCATGTCAAACTAACTTGATTGCGTTCTACGAAGAAGTAAGTAGAAGTATAGATCAGGGTGTTGCAGTGCATGTGATCTATTTAGGTTTTGCCAAGGCATTTGATACAGTTCCACACAATAGATTAGTGTTCAAACTCAAGGAAATCGGTCTAGATGAAAATGCTTGTTCTTGGGTAGAACATTGGCTTAAAAACATAGTACAAAGAGTTGTCATTAATGGTAAATTGTCAAGCTAGACAGAGGTGGCAAGTGGTGTTCCTCAGGGGTCTGTTCTGGGACCCCTTCTATTTAACATGTTTATAAATGATCTTGAAGACAGCATTGAAAGTCATGTTTCAGCGTTTGCAAATGACACAAAACTTTGTAAAATAATACAATGTGAGCAAAATATTACTTTGCTGCAGAGGGATTTAGATAGACTGGGGGACTGGGCACTCAAATGGCAGATGAAATTTAATGTTGAAAAATGCAAAGTTATGCACTTCGGCGTAAAGAATACACAAGCAACGTATACCCTCAATGGAAGCGAATTAGGGATAACAACACACGAAAAGGACTTGGGAATTGTTATAGACAACAAACTATGCAACAATGTGCAATGTCAATCAGCAGTGGCCAAGACCAGTAAGGTATTGTCATGCATGAAAAAGGGCATTCATTCTCGGGACGAGAATATCATTTTGCCTCTTTATAAATCACTGGTAAGACCACATATTGAATATACTGTGCAATTTTGGGCACCTGTTCTAAAGAAGGATATTATGGCACTAGAAAAAGTGCAGAGGCGGGCTACAAAATTAATAAAAGGAATGGAACACATCAGCTATGAAGAAAGGTTAACAAATTTAAATCTATTTAGTTGAGAAAAGCGTCGCCTGAGAGGGGATATGATAACATTGCACAAATATATTCGGGACCAATACAAACCATTGTGTGGAAATCTATTCACAAACCGGAATTTACATAGGACACGAGGCCATGTGTTTAGACTGGAAGAAAGAAGATTTCATCTAAGGCAAAGGAAAGGTTTTTTTACTGTAAGAACAATCAGGATGTGGAATTCTCTGCCTGAAGAAGTGGTTTTATCAGAGTCCATACAGATGTCCAAACAGCTACTAGATGCATACTTGCAAAAACAGAATATTTAAGGATATAATTTTTCAATGTAGGGTAATAACTGCTTGATACAAGGATAAATCTGACTGCCATTCTGGGATCAAGAAGGATTTTTTTGCCTAGCTTGTTGCAAAATTGTGCTTCAAACTGTTTTTTTCCCTTCTTTTGGATCAACAGCAAAAAACAAATGTGAGGAAGGCTGAACTTGATGGACGCAAGTCTCTTTTCAGCTATGTAACTATATAACTATGTAACTATGTAACTTGCAGACAGAAGAAGATCACTGACAAAGTGGAGAGACTGAGAAGGGGTGTACATGAGGATTAGTGAAAAAATTTAATAGGGGCTAGAGCTGTTGAGAGCTTTATAGGTAAGGGTTAGTATTTTGACTAGGGTACAGGAAGCCAATGTAAGGATTGATAGAGAGTTGAGGTTTGAGAGGAGAAACAGGAGTGAAAATCAGCCTGCCAGCATAATTTATTACAGACTATATCGAGGCAGCACGGTTTTTGGGGACTAGAAGTAATTTACAGTAATCAATGTAAGAAATTACTAGAGCATGAATAAGATCCTTAGCATCATCTTGCATAAGAAAGGGACAGACATAGGCAATGTTTTTAAGGTGGATTTGGCAGGATGTGTCAACAAATTAGACGTGAGGTTTAAAGATGAGGCCAAAATCAAAGACAACATCAAGACAGTGAGCTTCCAAGGATTGGCTGATGTGGGTACCATCAACTTTCAGGCAGAGCAAAAGAGGAGGACAAATAAGATGCTCAGTTTTAGAGAGATTGAGTTTCAGAAGGGGGTCATCTAATCAGAGATGGAAGAAAAGCAAGAACATTGAGAGAGATAGGAAGAGAACCACTAGAGGACAGTGGCACAGAGACTAAGGGATTGAAGAGCTTGAAGAAGAAGGACGTGATCACCAGTGTCTAAGGAGGTCAAGAGGGTTGAGGAGAGAGTTTGAATTGAGAAATCAAGCCAGATGGTTAAAAAGATGGAATTTTTAGGATGGGTACTACAGTAGTATGTTTAACCCCTTAAGGACCAAACTTCTGGAATAAAAGGGAATCATGACATGTCACACATGTCCTGTGTCCTTAAGGGGTTAAAGGGTGCAAGAAATGCCATAAGAAAGAAAACAATTGAAGATATGTATTAAGGGTGTCACAAGATAAGGGGATATGGTGAGATGAGACAGGATCTAGCAGACAAGTGATGAGGCGAGAATAAAGAAGAAATGTAGCCACCTCATGTTCAGTAGCTAGGGAAAAGGCTTGTAGGGTATGAAAGGCATTGTCCAAATGTGGTTGAAAGAAAGTGGAGGATGGAACATTCTTTCCTTAACTGGTTAATGTTGTCAGTCTACTAGTCTAGTTGCATACCAAGATTTACTGTTGTAAGGTTTATAAAGTTTGTAATAAAATTTAAAAAAACATGGCATGAAGTTTGGAAAAACAAATTAATTTTGGTGACACTGACAATAGGATCAATTTTGATCATTAGGATTATTTTTCTTTTAGCTTCCTGAAGTGTTGGTTACAAAAGGCAAAGATATGTATTTATCTGGATCATTGGTTGTTTCATTTATAGCCATCACAAAACCTTAGGCTTGTTCAGGTACTATGTTACACTACTTAGTCCATTTTAGCAAGACCAAATCTGGGCTACTGTGAGGCCAACACCCACATTTGATGTATTTCTTCCCATGGCCCAAATTATAGTTAGTCACCTCAAACATCAGGTAGGGTCTCACCTGTCACAATAGGTAATCTCCACTCAGAATACTTGTCTTTCAAGTAAGGGGTACTGCGGCACTTTTCAAGTAGCATAGGTTTCAGTTTTGTTGTCTATTAGAGACTCTTCTGCAATGCGCAATAGAAATTGGCAACTATATTTTACCTACAACTTATAGCTGGGTCACATTTGTGACATACTCTGTCCTGGTGAGGCTAACATCCATCCTCTACACTTGAGGTATTCAGCACACATCCAATCCATGTCCAACCCCACTAACGATTCCTCAGTGATCCTAGCCTAATGGTAAATTCACAAGCCAGGCTTTTAACGTCCAGGAAACATGATCCACAGGTATAGAATGATGAAGGTACTTCACCTATATATAAAACAATAGACTTGAATGGAGAATTTGTACATAAAAAATATAAAGGTGATAATACTAACTAGACAGGTAGGAAAAGTCCATAATCAGGCCAATAATAGCACACAAAAAATCCTGCTATGTGGTGCATTTTTAATTTACATACCTTATCCCCCAATGGACTAAATGTAGATTTTGAGACAGGAGTTTTAACATAAAATATTCCTCTATTATAATACATTTTTATTTATGTTTTATTAAGGTATCTAATATTGCTGTTGTTTCATTGATATGTTATGTTATCTGATTAGATTTTGAAATACTGCCATAATAGCCATCTATTTCTTCCCTTATTAGATTATTTTATGTCAAGTGTTTCTTTTATGTGATATGGTGCTATGACATGATTCAAATGATCTATTCCTGCCTATATTGTATCAATTTCCTCCCATATACTTCTTTAATTACTATAATTTATTTTTTGCATAGATATTTTTTATAGTTTTTTATAATGTATTGGTACATTCCTAAATTAAATTTTAGACCAAGCTATTAATGTACCTATAAATCATGTACATGAGTCAAGTTGTTTTATTGTAATTAGACGGCAAATTTTAAATATGATGGTGTTTGCTTCCTAAGTCAGCACTTCCTAAGTCATGACACTACTCACTTCATGGGATAATTTAATATTCCTATCATTAATATTAAGATAATTTAAAAACTCTAAAATAGAGACGTCATTACCACGCCAGATAAAAAGATGCCATCAATATATCTTTTGTATAGAAAATAAAGAATTACAAAAAAAAAAAAAAGAAAAAAGACAGGGAATGGATAAAAGAAAATATAACCATTTTAGAAAAATAAGGTCCACTCAACTGCAAAAATGAGGAATTCTTACATTTAACCATTATGAACCTCTGAATAAGGTTGGAGATACATACACTTATTTTTTTGTACAGAGGACGGGGGGCGTTTTTCAGGAGAACCCCATATTCACTGAAAAGAAGGAATCAAGAGTATGAAAAAATGGAAATAGAGGAAGAAGGAGGGTGGAGAGAACAGAACGGAAAGGTAATAAAATGATAATTTTTAATCTGTCGGATAAAACATTAAATCCATCACATGTCAGTGTTTTAAATAAGCGTTTTAAATTTGTTCCCATCTATACAGTAAATACATTTTCTTGATATCAATAGGTTTCTATACAAATTATGCCTTGAGAAATAATTTAATGGGGAGGAATAAAATAATGAGGATATAGACAGGCCTTCTACTAATGAAGGCTTTAAACATACTTCATTGAAGAAATTCTCCACTTTTTATCATATGCATTTGAAGTCTAATAGTATAACAGTGTTTGAGAAAGCCTGCATCAAGGAACTTAAGAAATGAATACAAAAGGTAGAAGAGGTAATTTACCCTTGAAAGAAAAAGCGGCATTAAAATATTTAAAAAGAGATTCTATAATTGTTTTTAAGCCATTAGATAAGGGTGGTGGAGTGGTTATAATGAATAAAGAGGCCTATTTAAAAGAGATTTATAGACTACCAAAATATCAAGAAACATATAAGAAATTGAATTATAGTCTTTCTGCAGACATTGAAAAGAAATATATTTGGATTTTAGATAATGGTTTTTTTAAATGGAATTTAGCTCAAACTTAATATAGATTATTAATTATTACCAAAGATTCCTGTTATTTATTAACTGTCAAAATGGCATAAAGATTGACAAAATCCTCCAGGAAGGTCAGTTGTCTCAAGGATTAATTAACTTTTATCTCCTTTATCTTAATATGTTATACCCTATAACCACCTATTGAAAAATAATGCTGTTGTTACTTAAAGGACTCAATGAGCTTATTAAATATTTAAAAAGATTTTAAATGGTCAGATGATTTTTTATTAATTATTTGTCAGTAGTTTGTACACCTGCGTTGGTCATGGTATTGTTTGTGGAGGAAAAAAATCTTGGGGGGGGAAGAGTCACGACTATACTCTAAGGATCAGATCAATTTTCTTATTGAATTAATTAAATTAATACTTACTAATATTTTTTTCTGGTTCAAGGGTGAGTATGTGTAACAATGCAGAGGTACAGATATGGGGACCAGGTTCGCACCCAGCTATGCTAACCTTTTTATGTCCTATTGGGAAAGATTATTGATCTATTCTCCACAAGGTTGGATGGAGAACCTGACCCTCTACAGATATATAGATGACATCTTCTTCATTTGGAACGGGGATGAAACTTCAGTTTTAGGTGCAGAGATATCTGGAGACCATTCCTGAGCTTCACAAACCAGAAACAAAATGTACCCCTGCTGGGAGTTTAGAGATGTGGGTGTTTATTTTCTGATCTCTCTGTGATATTGTATACATCAGAAACACTCATCTTCATTGTAACCACAAAAGAGTATATTGCTGGAGCTGGCTTACCACCCAAACACCAAGATAACAACTATATTAGGTGAGCAGTTCCTTTAAGGAAGCTATTGCATACCTTCAGGGTTTTCTTTAGTCCTGAAGGGTAACTGTTTTCTGTCCGTGGTGGAGATGTGTACAGAGGACCCATCCCTTCAAAGCAAGGCCTGGAATGGTTCAGTGTTGCCAAAATGGTTGGCAAGGTTGATTGAGGCAGCTTCATATTTATCCTCTTTGATCCCAATGGTGTTTTGTATACAACAACAACAAAGGGGATTTCTAAAGTGGTCCAACCAATGAAAATATGCCCTGGCTTTATCGTGAAGTCATCAAAATAGGATCTGGTATGTGGAACTAATTAAGGACCTTCTTCTTTGATCCTTGACACTTTCTGTATGCAGTAAAATCAGATGCATCTTGTGAAGAGAAGCCCACCAACAGAGCCTCTTGATGACTGCCATGCGACATGTATACCTGCTGGTTCCAGCTCACTCATTTCATAGCTTACAGCCCTGATGGATAATTCTGGTGTTTCAATGATTACATTGTATAAATGGTCACCTGAAGCAGTACATTCCAATTTTGCTCATAAACATGTGCAGTCCATGGGCTTGGGCTATAGTGAACACCTCTTCTTTGCTTTCACCTGTGACAAAATCACCTTCAGTATTGAGAACCTTGCATTCCTTCCAGATAATGGTAAAACTGTATCCCAAGATTCTATGGTGCTGAAAAAAACAAACCTATATACTAGTGATGCTCCACTCAAATATAACTTTACCAGCTTCTTCAGCCAGAAACATGGATTGACATTTGAGGTTGGTGCTGAGATGCCCTTTGAAGTTAGAATGCCATTCATAGCTGAACTATATGGGACAATTTAAATCAACACTAGTAAATCTCATACCTGGAACATCACCAAAACCAATGAAATCCAGAGTTCATTCTCTGGTACTACAAAGGTCACACTGGAACAACACACCAGCATCCATTACAAAGAGAGTAATGGATTCTCCTTACCGTGCCAGGGTCAAAAACATGTTTGGCTATGAAACTACTGTAGAGGGTATGTGGAAAGGAACCAATTATTTTGATCTGATGGTCTGTCAACTACAAACAATCTGCTTTTTATAAACTAAGGATTGAGAACCATAATTCAAATGCCCTTATTCCCAAGATCAGTATTGTAGTGTCATTGCATATAGAGTATATATCTAATGACTACGTGGCTTGTGTAATGTTAAAGATATCATCAATAAACTTTCTTGCATTAGAAAAAAAGGAACTTCAGTTTTATGGTTTCTTATTTTTTTTAAATGGAATATTTGGAATATTAAGTTGACTCATAAAATAAGTAGTGTGCAAGTCAACTTTTTATATTTAGACATTTATATGGAAGAAAACAAAATTAGAACTGAAAAAAAAGTAGATGTCAGCAAAAAAAAAGTAGATGAAAAGTTGTAATTTTCTCCCATGGCTCTCTAATATACCCAGAAGCCAGTTTCTGAAAATAGACAGGATCTGTACAGAAGTAGGTATATATAATCCACAATTAGATATTTGAAAAAAACATTTTAGGAAGAGGGTATCCAATAGGAGATCTAGATGGCGAGTAAAAAAGTTCAGGCATGCAAGAGAAAGGAATTATTTTAATACAAATAAGGTAAAAATAATTTAAAAAGAACAAAGGTTTATGCACCAGGATGTTATCACCTTTATTTTATTTTACATACAAATTCTACATTTAAGTATTTTATTTTATATCTATCTAAAGTACCTGCATCATTCCATACCTGTGGAGAGCAGAGAATGGAAAAGGAGACTGGAGGAGTACATTATTATTCAATGCCTTGACTGCCAGAGCCAGCTTTATGTGGCTTTGTAAAGTGTAAATGACCATTTGCATTCAATAAAATTTGTTATTATAAGAAAGAGAGCTGGAACGTTAGATATCTAGATATAATAGGGCAAACGAGGTGATAAGCCTAGGTAAACAGTAAATAATAAAGAGAACCTGTACACAAAAAAACAAGTAAAATTATGGCGCTGAATGATATTACAAATGAGTAAGATTTGTAAATAAAGAAGCAGCACTATATAATGTGTAAAAAACTCCAATCACATATATAATCATAAACAAAAAAATAATGTGCGCTGTGTCTTTAAGACTAAAAATAAATACTTTATAGTAAAAGTGAACTAAAAAAATATATAATAGTATTATTGTACCCACAGTGACAATGTGCACTGTGCAATAATTACACAATTGTGTGCAATAATGTGCAAATTGTAATATAAACCACAATAGTGATATAGACACCTTATAATCTTATACTCACTAAGGTATTCCACTTTGCTTGTCACAGGGTCCAATAACAATTTATAATAATATTTTTTATGCTATTTCACAAGTATAATCCAACATGCACTAATCGTCTCTTTTTCCTCCTTTTTAAATAGGTACATGCATGGTGCATTATGATGCAATAAGTATGTTTTATTTTTATATATATATTTATTTCCACTATTTAGGAGACATTCCCCAAAAGTGGTGTTTTGAGATATATATTTATGAGAATGTTATTAATGGATTTTTCTGCACTCTTAATTAATATATGTACTGTGTATCCTTGTCTATATGGGACTTTCTTTCTCTTTTAATTTTTTTTTATATTTTGGTGAATATTTCTTTAAGCAAGTGTTGATATGTGGGTATTAGTAATATCTCATGAGAATAAGGTTTTCCAATTTAGCCAATCATATGTCGAGATTTTCGGACTCTTTGGGTAACCACGCCCACCTCTAGGACTTAAATTCAGACTGGTTGGAGTATGGGCTGATCTCATGAAGCCGAGTGCATCGGCGAAATGCGCCATCATGCTCTGACGTCATCACGTCATTACACTCGACGGTCATAAACCCCGCCTCCTGGAAGAAGTGTACCAAGCATCCATTTCTGTGTATCTTAAGAAGCCGGCATTCAACGCAGACATTGGTTTTAACACTGATCGGAGGAGGAAGATAAACTTGTAAAAGGGGATTTACCTGCCTGGAAGAGGATTTTATTTATATTGTGAATAACGTTTGTTTACCTTCACCACAGCCTGAAGCCTTCATGCTTGCTAAGATGCCATCATAGTTCAGAGCAGACTTTACTGCTCTACATTTGTGAGTGTTTTAGTCCATTATTTATTTCCTTTTTATTATACATATTTTCCTATGAGCTTGTCCTTTTTTCCCCTCTTTTTTGAGATACCTTTTGGGACCCTGTGACAAGCAAAGATGACTACTCCTTAGTGACTATAAGAATATAAGGTGTCTATATCACTATTGTGGTTTATATTACAATAAAGAGAACCTGCCCTATAATATTAACATTTTAAAACGTAACATTTCATATATTCATTAAAAACATTATGTCACAAGGTGAAAGTGTGTAAGAAATAGACCCACTTAATAAAATCAAATACATTTTCTGTACAGGAAAAATTAGAAAAAGATAATATTTACATAGTTAACAACTAAATGGTCACCGAATTCTAAATTAAACCCAGTTTTATTTCTGCTACATATATCTGGAGGTAGAAAAATGTCCGTGATTTAGGGATGTTTGTTAGACTTACTGAAAAAGACTGTCTGTCTGCATTCACAAGTATCAAGAAGAGCAAGTGTATCAAATTGAACGTATTACAGCTAGATAGTAATGTGACTATTATACTTGAAGCAGGCTGCTATCTAAACTGTTGCTCGAGCTCTGACTTGAACATAAAAGTCTACCTTTACCCAATCGTGAGAGTAGCAAAGAAACAAACTAAATTGAAAAGATATCTCCCCAAATAGTGCTGATGTCAATCAGTTAAAGTTTTCTAAACTGTGCCTTCAAGAGCACCTGTTCTGTATTAATTTGCTATCTGCTAATCTAAAGTTAGGGCCATTGTGGAAAGACAAAATGATTTAGGAGAAAAAACTGCATATATAATACTGACTTCTCAAAAATCCCTAGATCTCTGGACCATTTAACCAACGGGTTTATGTCACAGGCAATACATAATATTTCGATAGAAGTCAGAAATGGGCAGAATGAAGTCCTGACTCACATTTCGTCAGGTCAGGCGGATCTTCAGAAATGTATATGTATCCTCTATATTTACTTACTTGCTTTTTATAACTATGTGAATGCATATAAAAAATTTTTTAATAAATGGTCTCAAAGGGAAGGTAGTGAAATCTGAACTTACATTCTTCAATTATTACATTACAAATATATATTAATCATACACACACACACACACACACATATATATATATATATATATATATATATATATATCAGGCATATATTACATTACACCAAAATGTTCATATAACAGACACATTATTATGGTGAGATGCATCACAATATTGTGCACATTACATACATATATGTCAGCATGTCATACATAGGGTTTAACACTAACCACTCAATTTTAGCAAATTGAAATCCAGATTGCAAAATTGAGGCTAAATAAAGCAAGCCGTGACTACAATTGAGTTAGGGAATTTCTCCAGATCAAAAGATTTTGCCTCAAGTTTGCCATTTAAATTTCAGATAACTACATGTGAGAATATTCAATACACCACATATTGTATATAGGAGGAAGGTAGAATAAACTTACCTAGACCTAATATAACAAAACATTTTTTTTTTTTTTTTTATAGAACTGATATATCCAGTGTGCATATGTGACTGCATTTATACGTAACTAATAGAACATTTGAATACACTCTAGTCTAAATGGCATTTTTTTTCCCTCAGGAAATAATTTAAGTATTACATTTCAAGTTGGCAAATGAATATTCACATTTAGAATACACGTTTTTATTGTTTTGTTTTGTTTGTTTTTGGGTTTTTTTGCTTGAATGTAAGCTTATTTATTGTTGCATCATAAAAAAATGTTCTATAGTGCAGCAATTATCTCATGTTGCCAGAGGCAATTAGAGAATAATGCCAAGACATATTTTATGTGAAAAGGGATATTGTTACAGTATACAATTTCATTAAAAATAATCTTAAATAGAAATAAAACAGACTTTCATGTATGAAAAAAAGATTATATTGGACTTGTTAAAATTGCATAGATTTGATGATTCATTTTGGATTGAACTGTAATTCAGCTGAATTCAGGTTGATCGAAGATCAGCCAAAATACCAGTTTCCAAGCTGCCACAGGCCAGAATAAGCCCAAACATATTAATTTGGTGGTTGATTCAGAGTACTGTTTATGGATTTTTTTTCATGATGGACAAAATGCCTGCTCAATCATGTGGGTTGGATATCCTGTCCCTTTAAAAGTTAGAAAAAATATGATTGATGGTTAGCGGACCGCCAATAAATGTTGACTTTATTTACAGATCAAGTAAAGTAACCAACAGAGGGGGAAAAAGGAGGCACAATAAAACAAGCAGAATTCTTCTAGACACTTTGACTTCAACTAAGGGAGACAGAGCAGCAGTGATCATATGTGTTTGTTTAACTTTGCTGTGCCTGTGTTGAAATGAGAGATAGTTTGGTCTTTGATTCTAGTGTAAAACTTGGTTTAGCTTTATGCGGTAGGGTTCTAGCAGCTACTGCCAAGAACACTTGAAGGACCACTATAGTGCTAGGAAAACATACCCTCAGGGTCCCCTCCCGCCGGGCTCTAGGGGGTGGAAGGGGTTAAACTTACCTCTTACCTCTCCAGCGCCGGGCGGGAGCTCTCCTCCTCCTCTCTGCCTCCTCTCCTCCTCCTCGGCTGAATGCGCATGCGCAGCAAAAGTCGCACGCGCATTCTTCCAGTCTCATAGGAAAGCATTCACAATGCTTTCCTATGGATGCTGGCGTCTTCTCACTGTGATTTTCACAGTGAGAAGCACGCAAGCGCCTCTAGCGGCTGTCAATGAGACAGCCAGTAGAGGCTGGATTAACCCTAATATAAACATAGCAGTTTCTCTGAAACTGCTATGTTTACAGAAAAAAGGGTTAACCCTAGCTGGACCTGGCACCCAGACCACTTCATTAAGCTGAAGTGGTCTGGGTGCCTATAGTGGTCCTTTGAGCAACTTACTGATCCCAATATGAAACAAGGTTACCAATCTACAGTTGTTAAGATAGTAAACAATGTGTCTATATCTGGGGTTATCAATATTAGGAAAAAGCAAAATCACTTAAGAAAAACATATTGGGCTTATATTGCTAGGGACTTTCCAATCAATATCTATAATGTATACATACTATATGTGCTAACGTGTGAAGTGTATATGTATATATATACCTATATATATATATATACACATATATATATATATATATATATATATATATATATATATATATTGTATTGTATATACATACAATTGTTACCCATGATTTTTCTTTTTGTAGAGATGTCATTGTTTTCCTGACTCTCAGTATCCTTTCCTCTTTTGTTTGCAAATGTTATGATTGTGCATGTCGAGAAATTGAGATAGGTTGATAACTGCGATAGAGGTAGATATATGTCCTTTCCATGATATAAATTATACTGCCAATCTTAAAGTGAAGTTTTTCTGTCTTTGAAAAGCCTAACATAGTCACCTTTCTATAGTGCTTGGGTAGACAGAGTGAAAGTCACCCCTAAGAATTATGAGTGATCTGACCTCGAATCCTAGAAGTTTTGTTTTAGGGATGTTAAGGTTTGGATTGACATGATGTAAATAAGGTTTGGGATGGCAAGATGTTAATTCCCATGGCTTGTATTTTAGTAATATTTAATTAGTAGTAGGAGCATTTGGTATATGATATGACTATAGTATCTTGTGCAAATCGGAAGAGAAATATGCTGCTGCTCCAAGTCATAAGGATGTCATCCACAAAGAGTGTGCATTTCTATTCTTTAACTTTAATTTGGATGCCATGCATATTTGTGTAGTTGCTAATCAATCAAATGAGGGGATCCGGGGTCCCATTTGTAATAGCAAATTGAGGCAACAGAAATCCCACTGTTTGCTACTTTAGCTGCCGGGTTGGAAAAAAGTACCTTTACTACTGATAAGAATATAGGGGAAAGATAACTCATCCAGAACTTCAAGGTGGAGCCCATCAAACATCAGCATCTAGTGAGAGGAACACGCTGGCTGCCCCTCCCCACAGCTTGTGTAAAAGGTCTGACACCTTCCGAGTGCCATCCGCTCCCTATCTTTCACTTATGGGGGGCGTGACCCAATCAGATTATGTATCCTGTTGAGCTATGTATTAGTAGTCCTGAAGCTAAAATGAGATCTATCATGTGTTTGGTGTTCAAGGGAGACATTTGAGTAGCAAACTTCTGTTGAATGTAGTGTTTGCCCTGCATTGTAAAGTGCAAATTCTTTAATCAGAATTTTGTTAGTGCTATGCATTGTGTTTTAAGAGCTTTGTATCTTAGTGATGTTATTGGTACCATTATGTCTACTTTAAGGTCTAGAATGTGGTTAGCATCTCCAGAGACTATCAGTAATCCCATATGAGATTGGGTTGATTTGTGAGAATTTTATGCGGAAATATTATTTGATGGTTATTGGGACTATAGACATTTACAATTGTGTACATTACATTATTACTTATACAATTTAAGATAACATAGCTACCCTGACTATCTGAGGTTATTCACAGTAATTCATAGAATAATGATCTATTTAGAAATATAGAAACACCCCTGGACTTAGACATATGTGTAGTGTGGTATTGAATAGTATAATCTTGGAATCCATAAGTCAATATTTAATTTATTACAAAATGCATCTCCTGGAGGCATAAAATATCAGATTTGGCATTTGGTGTACCATCTAAGAGAATACATAATTTGCAGGGAGAATTCACATAAAGAGAATATATTTTCATAGTGATATACTGGGTGATAGTCATTCTCTGGAAGTGTTTCCCTTATACTTTGCACATGCCCCCAGGTATCCACTGCACGCCAACCATGGAAAGATTGCTGTACAAATGTATCATTGAGTTACTAATTAATGTCCTATAAAAAGGCTTATAATTTGATTTATGTTTTTGTCTTTACCCGATGAAAGTTCATGGTTAGAACTGAAACACTTGGATAGTTTGACTGAATAAAGAAGAAATTTTGGAAACTCCCATTTATATGCTATATATCTAATGTGTATCTATCTATCTATCTATCTATCTATCTATCTATCTATCTATCTATCTATCTATCTATCTATCTATCTATCATTAAATAATGAAGATGTGAGCACTCATTGGCTTTTCAAAGTGAAAAAGTGTATTTAAATGTTGATCCTTATTGGCAACACTTAACTATACTTTTTCACTTTGAAAATCCACTGAGTGCTCACATCTTCATTATTTACCTTCATATTCAGCACAGAGCAGCACCTTGGTGTAAGTTTTTTTCAATTGTTTTAGGATTGAGTGCCAGACTTATTGATATATATATATATATATATATATATATCATATATATATATATATATATATATATATATATATATATATATATATATATATATATATATATATATATATATATGTTGAATTAGGGCTCCACTCTCCTCTTTTGTCTGTGTGTGTGTATATATATATATATATATATACACACAGACAAAAGAGGAGAGTGGAGCCCTAATTCAACAGTACTAGCAATCACAAAATTCAAGAGAACTGTCTAAAATACCCATAATTGGATATTACTGAATAGTAAGAGTAGAGTGGATTGCACTATTTATGGATGTTGTACCACAAAGAGGACTGCCATCTTTTCTTCACTTTCTCTGTGTTTCTATCTGTGTTTGGGTCTTCCATAGACTTACTCTACAAACCTATTTTCTCCATTTATGGACATAGGTTGAGCATATTTTCTCAAATAAATACTCATCTTCATTAACTTATATCTTGATTATTGTACTGTTTTATGTGTGTGGGTTATATTTTTGTATGTACCTTTTTTTAAACCGTGCAATAAAATTATAACGTATGAGTTTCTCACAATGCATATCCTTACAAATTCACAAACAGATTCTGATTTTGCCCATTCCATTTGGACAGGGACCTTTGCTTGTCTTGCAAAAAAACTTCAGCTATATTTCATAAAACATTCAAAGTTGCAACTTTTTATTGAATGTCCTAATTCATCCTACCCAGTCCTTTAAGAAATTAATAAAAACAAATATCTTTAAGAGAGCATTCTCTTTCTTTGACAGTTCAGTTAAAAACACACTTTGCCTAACAATCTCTTTGTCATCCTGATTCATTGCTATTTACCTCTTGTACTATCCTACTTCCTCTTGATGATAAATTCAGTAGCAGTAACTTGTATAAGATAACAATGTTTATTCTATATATTTAGTGCTCACTGCTATGTAATGTGTTGGGACTTTATAAATGATAAATAATAATTTACATTTTTTTTTCTCTTTAGATTTATTTATTTATTTAGAGCATAATTAACGATATTAAGAAGTCTTGTATAGCTATAACAGCAAAATACATCAGTATTGTTCATTCATGTATATTGCTTAGAGGGAAACGTTAAATTCGTTTCTGCAGTGCCAAGTACATTTAGAAACTGTTATCAATAATCTATATTTTTAATTTTTAGCTTGCATTTCTTGTATATTGAAACGTATCCATATTTAATAATTTAATTATCTTGGAATTTGAAAAGGGCTTTTTAAACTCAATATAGAGCCCAATTATTTCAGTTATGTAGATGGATTGTAAGATAACCAGTTGATAACTTTGGGGTATGTTCACTAGACAGCAAGTTGTGGTGATGTTAGTTTCTACTTCAAACATGGCTAATGTAAATTTTGAAAGCTGGATGCCTACAGACAAACAAGACCTAGGAGAATGTTTAAAGTAAATAGTGTTAAAGGGTCAGAGTTTTATTCTAAAACATTTTAATCTGAATGAAGTAAATTCATGCTAATAACCATCACAATGTCATGCCCATTTTAGATTTTAATGCATACACGAAGATGAAATCATATATTTTGTGCATCACAGTGTTTTTTTATTCTAATGTTTATTATTAAAAACCATTACAGTTTATTATATTTATGCATTTAAAAAAAATAATAAGAAGAAAACAGTGTTTCTGGCAGAGTATAGAAACCGTTATTCAAGTCTGATTGATTAACCAAAGAGATATACAATAGAGTAGTTTCATTCTACCCTATTACAAAAGCGAAATAGGACATGTGTGGAAAAAATAAAAGTTCTTATCAAATGAATAGCACAACAGTGCACAATATGATGAATAGAACATTTAATTTTGCCTCATATGGATTTTCACTGTAATCTTGTAAACATTTTAATGAATTTAGCTGGTTGAGTAGCTGCCAGGTTAAGCACACATAATCTTCAAGTATTCAAATAATCACATTATAGATCATCACATTATAATCTTTATGAGGGCACATATGGTTACATTACAGAATGTATCCACTAAACAGTATAATACAATAAAATGAAAAGTGAACTGCAAAATTTAAACTAAAATATTAAATAGATCACAATGGCCAATTGCATAGTATGGTTTCAAGTGCAAAATAAGCATTAATTAAATTAACTATTTATTAACTAAATGTAGTTGATCGAACATACAAATTATACTAATTAATAAAAGAATACATAACTATAAGGAAAAAAAAAAAATCAATTTACCTGCCTTCATCACAATTGTACCCAACAATTGTATCTTGACCTCAGTCGTCCCCTGCCTCTAAAGCTATCATCTCTTTCCTCTATAAAACTACATTTTAGTCTATACAGGCAACCCTCAATATATTCAACCTAAATCATGCTTGTCTTAAACTATTGACCAAAGATACTCTAACTCTCAAAGCATCAATCAAAGGTAATCTCAACCTCTGTGCATCCATCACAATCTACACAGTGCGCAGATAAACAGCCAGCATGACATATTTATAAGAGTTATCTTATGTGTAGGTTAGTGCCTGTCACCTTTTTAACCTCTGCTAAGAGAGCCAAATAGCTATTATCCCATCTGTACTTTTAACACATTCTTTTTTTATTCTCAATCCATCAATGTTTCTACCACATTAATCAAACATGTCCAAGATAACATTATATCAAAACATAGCATTCACTCTTTATTTCTACAGTGAAGACATTCATATTTTGCAGTAGGGGTCATGATAGTATTATGGGATACCTGCCTGTAATCTTTCAAAATAAGCATGTTAGCATATAATAAGGTATAACTTATGGAAGTCAACTTGGAAGAATATCAATATTTATCCACCCCACACTTGCATGGGTGTGTACATGCACAAACAGCCATGAAAAAAACTGTATTACAACAGAGTTTTGTAGATAGTAAAAAGGCAGGTAACTTATAACTGCTCAAAATGAAAACAAATTTAAACAAAGCAAAACACGAAAAAGAAGAAAAAATAGTGCAAACATCTCAGAGATACTCTAAACCTACAGATAAAAAAACAAACATAAAAACTAAAAGATACAGAGGAAAGATCTGTAAATATTACAAATGTCCTTTTGTGCTTTAGGATGGTCTCACGTTACTTGGGATACAGATCAACTTATGTAACAGAAACTGAAATTCAAGTCTTAATTTAACTTGATAAAATTCAATGCAGCTGAAACAATATATTATTTTTTATATATGGCTAATACAATGTTAAACAAAAATCTGTGTGTATATATATATATATATATATATATATATATATATTTGTAGTCGGGGACATAAGCCGTAAGTGTACTGATTATACCAGAGTATGAAAGTCGGTTGAGGTGTGCCGTAACCGACGTATGAGGTAGGCCTGAAATAAAAGAGGGCCCACCCAGGAATGGTTTATAGAGGGTTGTGGTGGGAGGGATGAACCCGGCTATTCCAGTGCTGAACCAGAGGGGGCCTGAGCTTTTATAGCCGGGTAACCCCTCCCACAACTACAGGCTATGCCTTACTATTTGTAGTCGGGGACATAAGCCGTAAGTGTACTGATTATACCAGAGTATGAAAGTCGGTTGAGGTGTGCCGTAACCGACGTATGAGGTAGGCCTGAAATAAAAGAGGGCAAAAAGGTTGGAGTAAACAATTCATTTTATTTATACACAGATTACATAGCAAGACCTTTGAATGCTGATCTTAGTTCTATTTCTGGTTGTGGAATGTAAGTGGTGTAAACCGCTGATTTCCACCGATCTAATCTTTTAATTATGTGAGATGGTACGCCATGACTAGAGGCTGCTGAAGCGGCTCCGATTCTGAACGAGTGACCGGAAAATCCTGTGGGATTGAGGCCGAGTCGGGTGAACAGAGTTCTGACGTACTGAATGAACTTGGCCGTTGTTAAGGGTAGACCTTGGAGTGTGAGTAGTGGGGTGTTTTGATTGAGACCTGTGAGGGAGGCCAAAAAGGTGTCGAATACTGCGACCGGGCACCACTGATTGCCCGTGGGGTAGTAGCAGATCTTAGTCGGTGGGCCTACTTGGTTAGTTTTTGTGCGACCTAGGCTGAGAACGTAGTGATCTGTGTTTCTCTGGAGATTTGAAATGTAGAGAGGCTGACAAGAAACACTATTGGTAGTGAACTTGTTTGGACGTAGAAACCCATAGAAAGCTAGGTATGCCGCTGTCTTTATAACCAGGTTGGTATGGGATTCGAAAGGTTTGGAGTCCAAAATATTGGAGAGTGAGCGGAACTTGGGACCGTCTATCGGTAGTCTAGACGAGGTAGTGGGTATGTCTAATCTCAGTATACCTTTTAATATGTTTTTTACGGGATAGGAAGATATGAAGGGTTTAGTACTAGGGTAGGCACTGATGATATGATGTTGTATACCCGAGAGATATAGTTTAATGGTGTTCAATGCTAATTTTAGGTTAAGGTGGCAGAAAGAAATAAAGGCGATAATGGAGTCTAAAGAATGGGTGTTGGTTAACTGATGGTCTGTTGTGAATTTGGTGTATAAGCTAAATGCTCGATTATAAGCGCGGGATGTGTTTGTGGATAGGGCTGCTCCGGCTAGGTATCTGCTGTGAGATAGCAGTCTTTCTAGTCCAGGATGAGGTCTCGGAATGGAGGGGTGCTGACCGGTCTGGAGTTGGCTGTGGGATGTGTCTTGAAGAAAACCTGTAAGTTAAATCGATACAATGCATCAGCGGCTATGTTGGTTTTCCCTGGGATGTGGATGCAAGTGATATGGAACTGTAGTGTCGCTGCTAACCAAGTCAGCCTTCGAATCAGTCTCATGATGGTGAGTGAGGAGGATCTACCCTTGTTTATTATGTCACAGGCTGGTTTGTTGTCGGAAAAGCATTTTACCGCTTTCCCCTGCCATAAGTGTCCCCACACTCTTGCGGCTGCCACTATTGGGTAGATCTCAAATAGAGCCGATGTACTCGGAAATGAGGGTAGACCTAGGGTTTCTACCGGCCATGAATCTCTGAACCAGTCATTGATATAGATTGCTGCGAACCCTGTGTGAGCTGCTGCATCGGTCCAGATGATGGGTGAGGAGTCTGATAAAGGTGTAATGAACATGGCTACCCCATTCCAATGAGTTAGGAACCGTAACCACATGAGTAGGTCTGCCCTTGCGTGAATATCTAGCGATATCCTGCTGGAGTCTGTATTGAGCAACCTGAGGAGGTTCAGCAATCTTGAGATAAACGCCCGACCTTGGGGAATGATTTTCATGGCGAAGTTTAACGTGCCCAGTAGGGATTGTAGGTCTGACCTGGTACACGTGTCCTTCCCCAGAAAATACTTTACCATCTCAATGATCTGCTGCACCTTCTCACGAGGGAGACTAGCCTGTAACGTAACGGTGTCTAGGTCGATACCTAAGAACGTGAGTTTTGAAGTAGGGCCTATTGTCTTAGCTTGAGACAGTGGCACCCCCAATGCTGTAAATAAGGCCAACGTTTTCTGGAGACTAACTGGTGCGGACTGAGGTGGTTCTATCGTCAGGAAGTCATCCAGATAGTGCAGAACAGTGGGACAGTGAGTGACATTGAGGAGTAGCCAGCATAAAGTGTCGGCAAAAATGTCGAATAATTTCGGGCTACTTTTTGCTCCGAAGGTAAGGCGGGTGGCAAAGTAATATTTGTTTTCCCATTTGATGCCGTGCACGTGCCACAGGGACGGGTGAATGGGTAGGAGCTTGAAGGCGTTGGAAATATCGTTTTTTCCTAACCAGGCTCCCCCCTGCCCTCAGAATGGATTGAATGGCATCATCTACTGTGGTATACTGCAGGGAAAACTCTTCCGAAGGTATTAACGAATTGATGCTGGGAGTAGGTAAAGAATGAGGAGTGGACAAGTCGTAGATAAGTCTTTTTTTATTGTTGGACTTGCCAGTGGCAATATCTATAGGGTTGGTGCGCCAGCTGGCGAAAGGAGGGTGAACAAAGGGGCCTATGATAAAGCCGTTAGTAAGTTCGGTCTTGAGTAGTGACTGTGTAGTGATTGGGTCAAGGATAGCTGACTGTAAGTTGGGACATTCTAGAACACCAGTGGGGAGTGTGACTAGTCCCGTGTGGAAACCTTCAGTGAAGCCCTGAATGAGGAAGTCGACTAAGTGAAGGGAAGGGTGTGCCTGGAGGTAGAATGCCAGGTTGTCGATGCTAACTTCGGTTAGTCATTGTTTGGGGTACAGACGATTGGGGCACATAGTTTTTGCATGTGCCCGGAAGCAGATTGAGCAGACGTGCAGCAGTCTGCAAGAACTGAACCCACAACTTCCTGAATTGAAGTTGTTGCAGATCTGCGCTTTGCCAAGGTATATAATGGGTCTGCCCAACTTGTCCTTCAATCCTCTGTGTTCTGTAGTGGAGGAACCGAAGGTAGCCCGACTAGTGGTAGGAAGGTTAGGATCGACTGGGCACAGGTTGGTGGAGTGTGAGATAGAGGCGCATAGGGCACAGGATGGAGGCTTTTGGCCTGCGAAATGGCGGCAGAAGAGTTCAGTATCCATGTTACTCCAGTTGGTATGAGTGTTAAATTGAGTTATGGATGCTGCCGCCTTGGCCGAAAAAGATTTGTGGTAATCATAGAAGGAAAAACCCCCATACTTGTGTCCTAAGTCCACCAACTTGTGCATGTACAAGTCCAATTCCTCCCTACGGTGAGGGGAAGTGGAACAGATTACGTCACGGTAGAGGCCGAAGGCAAGGACGAATTCCGGTATGGTGAGCTTCCGGTTGAGCCTGGGATCTCTGGCTTTTAGCACAACCGAAAGATCGCCGTAGCAATAAGCCTTGTTCTCTACGACATCTTGTGATGCGATTAGCAGAGAAACCAGGTTTATGTCCTTGCCTTCCAGAATGTCTTTGCGTATTGTCGGGGGTACGAAATGTGCAGGCGTGATGATGTGGGAGGATGTGCTTGGTATTGGGTTTATTTATTACCGTGGGGGAGGAGGACCGGAGTGAGGGTTGGTGTGGGCGAGGTGACTGTCGCCGTCTGGGGAGTTTCCAGTTTATCCAGCCTGGTGCTGATCGTGGTAATTGAGGCCAAGAGGGATGACATCAGACCCTTGATCTCATTATAGTTTTCTGAATGCAGAACTACTCCAGGTTGGGGAGTACAAGCATTAGAAATGTAAAGTTTGTACAGTTCTGCTTTGCGGGCTGTAGCTGGATACGGGACACCCATGCGACGTAGTTCAGCCGCGAGCTTGGGGATGGTCCATGACCGGAGAGCGTATGGGCTGGCTGGTTCTAGGTTCTCGGTGGGTGTGCTTGGGCCGGCCGGAGTGGCAGGTCTGGTAGGGGTTTCAGGTATGGCCAGCTCTTCTTCTTGGTCATGGGATTGAGACATACTAAAAAATGAAAAATAGGGTAAGAGACGGGTTTTGATTCTGAGCGAAGTTGCCTGAGTCAACTGGTGCTAGCTATGCCGAGCCGGCGAAACATTATCTGTCTTATGAGGAAGGTGAGGCCCTACTAATGCCAAGTGGCGAGAGAGGCTCTATCTATGTGGAGGGCCGGTTGGACGAGGGACACCTAAATGACGTGGTGGTAACGTTGGCCTCTCTGTGACTGTAACAAGACAAAGTAGGTTGGCTGTGACTGGTGAGACCCTAGCTGACCACCAAGGGTGGTTGTTGTGAGGCTCTGTCTATGCGTTGGGCCGAGGGGCGAATACCTCCGACGAGGATGGGTGTATGCCTCCCAGGAACATTTTTAATTTACAATAACTTAGCTACAGGCTGTACGCCAGTTGTCACCAGTTGACTGCCCTATATATGTATATATATATATATATATACTGGGTCGGGGTGGAGTGATCGTCGTGCGACCGTACCTATTTGTTTGTTGTACGAGTTTCCAACGTTGGGTTTTGGAGGGATTTATAGATTATTATTATTTCCTTTTCGTCTGTGAAATAAAACATATGGTTAGGGACGGCTAATTGGTTTGGGCTTGAAAATATATATATATATTTTTTTTTTTGTTAAAATGGTTTTACCTGTTAACGCTTTAAATAACGATGTTGATTTGGGTGATAGCTTGGACGTCAGGTGGGGTAACAATCTGGGGGTAGAGTTAGAAGTTATCCTTTGTATCCTCTTTGTTAAATATCGGTTAAGGATAAAGTGCGGTGAAACTTAAATATTTACCAGTGGTAGGCTAGGAATGGGAGTCCGATGATGGCTCCGAGTATCAGGGGAGTTGTTGAACCAGGATTCGAATTGGGCCAGGAGTGAATCCTGAGGAGATGGACGTATTTGGTTTAAGTCGTGACTTTTATGTGGAGGGCATGACAAAGGACGGGACAACCCCTGACATGGGGTAAGCTAATCCTTACCGAGTGCGTAAAGACAAAAGTTTAGCTTTAAATGTCTAATTGTATTATTAATTAATTTTTTTTTTTTTTTTTTTTATAAAACACCTGTGTAGGTGATAGGTAACCTCACCCGGTTTTTGGAAATGTGTGACAGGTTCAAGTAAACATTTGAACAAAACATATTACACATGAAAACATTATGATATAATAGCCAGGAGTATAACTTAATAGTGAAATCTGGGGAAAAAGAAGGGGAAAAAAAAACCAACAAACATATATACTGCTTATTTTAACATTGTGTCATAATATGTGTGGCCACCAGGGGTCGTCTGTTTTTTTTTTTTTTTTTGAGAAAGTAAACGGATATAAATATATTTTGTCCACCAGGGGGCGTTGTGAGCTGACATGCGTTTTGTCAGCAAGAAATTTGCAAACACTAATTGCCGGGTGGCCGGTTACCGAACCGCGTTGGAGAGAAAGGGTTTGAGGTCTGCGTGACCAGTGAAACCGGATGGTAAGGAACTGCGGTACCGAGCGGTAGGGTAAGTATAAGGACGTAATTTGGAACAGGTGAGCAAAGTGTGCGTGGATGCCAGGCGTCTGGCTGAGGGTGGTGTGGATGAGACTCACGGTTTCTGGGCCCTGGATTAGGTAAGTAAGTGTCCGGATTCAGCAACCGCCGTGGGTCTGGCTGGGGAGGATGGGAGTTCGTCGGGATCCCGGTAGATTGCCGGGCTGGAGCGCTTGACGCCGAGCACGGAGGGATAGTACCGAGCAGAGGGTAAGCACTTCGGACCGGAGTGGATCACGTGGGGACGAGCTCGAACCGGAAGTACAAAGGTTCCGAATGAACCCGGCTATTCCAGTGCTGAACCAGAGGGGGCCTGAGCTTTTATAGCCGGGTAACCCCTCCCACAACTACAGGCTATGCCTTACTATATATATATATATATATATATATATATATATATATATATATATATATATATATACAGATTTTTGTTAACAATAATATATATATATATATATTATTATTATTAACAAAATAGTATTGGCATCCATTTTAATAGCAAAAACAAAAGGCACAATTGTGGTACTATGTAGAGTGAAATCTATATCTAGACACTTTATAAAAAATCTTTATCAATACAAACCTTGATCACCTTCATCACTTCTGTGCTTGAGCTCTGTATGCAACTGAGGCTTAGACACATTCTGAGTTTAACCCCTTAAGGACACATGACATGTGTGACATGTCGTGATTCCCTTTTATTCCAGAAGTTTGGTCCTTAAGGGGTTAAAGGAATGATCAAAATGCCTGCTACCAACATGTCCCACTCAATTAACTCTATGTGGATCTCAAAGCAGCTTTCAAAAACAACCCTTTCAATTCCATAGATGATGAGCCAATGCATTCATTAAATTAAGTGACACATATATGGCATATATGGTACTTAGGGGGGAAAGATTCTTAGTAACTTTAGCTAGAAATTAGCAGCATACATATTTTAAATTCAGAGATTGAACAATATGTTTCTAATAAAGAGCTGTGTGACAAATTGACTTCCAGTTCACACATGAAACTTATTGTCAGGACTTATCTTTCCGATCAGCTCCGTTATGACACTTCCGGGTATGCGGAGCAGTCTCCGCCCCCTTCTCTGACGCGGCTCTCTCAAGAGAAACCGCATCAGTTTAAAAATTGCTTAGTGATTTGAGTTAGGTTACTTCCGCATTCATATTGCCGGCTAAGCTACTCTTCATTAATACTTGTGTACCGGGGGCGTGTCTGGCTTCCGGTGTGGCTGGACGCATGGCTTAGGAGCTACGTCGGCTATACAACCTGAAAGCTACAATTCAAGCATTTATATCACCTAATCCACAAGAAAATATGAAATCTGTGTACCTTGTACTCAGGAGAACTGCGAGATGTCACCTCCCAAGCAAATCAAACTACAAGACTCGTTGAAAATGAGAAAAAAAGACCATCGCAAAGCAAACCAAGATGGCGACGGAGATTTGGAAGATTTATCAGAGGGCCTTTCCGACCCAGAATCTATTCCGTCCAAATACTCTGACTCCCCGGTTACAGAAAGAAGCCTTCACAAAATGCTACAAGACTTAAGAGCCACAATAAGAGCGGACTTTCAGCGCATTGATGGTGATCTTCGTCGAGAAATTGCAAGTGTGGGCGAAAGAACAAGTCACCTTGAAAACAAAACAGCGGAACTATGCAAGGCTCACAATGAAGTTGTGGATAAACTTCAAAATTTGACAGAAGAAAATACTGCTTTAAAAATGAAATTGGCTGATGTGGAAGACAGATCGAGGAGACAAAACATACGCTTTAGAGTAATCCCTGAGGATATCTCCAACGATGCCCTTCCAGCCTACATTTTGTCCCTCTGCAACTCACTAGTTCCCGATTTGCCTGACTCCGCTTGGGCGTATGACAGAATGCATAGGCTCCCCAAACCGGCCCGGCTGACAAGCGACACCCTGAGAGACGTGATCGTTAAATTTCAGTACTACTCCCACAAGGAATCCTTGCTATCAGCTGCACGAAAAGCCCCAGTGCTTCCAGATCTGCATGCGAAAATTGCTTTATTTGCGGACCTCTCAGCAACTACAATGGCAAGGCGTAAAGAATTTATTACTGTCACTAAGACTTTGCGCAATAACAACGTGGCCTACAAATGGGGCTACCCGACCAAGCTGATAGTGTGGCGACAAGGCAAGACACGTGTGATAGCTGAACCAGAAGAAGGCATGAAACTATTATCCGAATGGAATCTCTGGCATGATACAAGCAATCATCAAGACACCACTACTGAAGCTTCACCGAAAAAGATCTCGGCGGAATGGCAGATGGCTGGTGCTCAAAATAAGAAAAAATAGACTTTCACGTTTATTCCTAATCTTGGCCGTGTTGGCGGTATGGGTATGAACTTTCACCAATGCTATATACTAAGTGTACTATGTATTCAATGTTTTGTTTTGCTCGATCGATCTCACCACTTTACTCAGATGCAAAAAAAAAATTCCTCTCTAATATTGCTAGGTCGGGGTTAATCCCTCTCGCGGCATGTATACCGTGCGCAGCGACTGGGGATTCTTCCCGACCCCCTACATTGTTAATTGAGGTCGCATCTTTTGAGCTATATTCCCAGCTTTTGCCATTTATCCCGGTATTTGGCTGGCCTACCATAGAGTCATATAACCTGTACAGATGGGATATCCCTTCCAATGTATGTTTTCCTAAGTAGTGGTGGGTGTTATATAAGGGAACTTCTCACCCCTACACACACTACGATTAGCACGTTAGGCACGCATACAATCAAAGGTGTTATATACACGACCCATATTGCTCTACATTTCCGTGGATACACTAGTTACGAAGTTCCATTCACTACCACATACATCATCCTTAAACTGAACTTCTACAGCATCCATACCCCGTTCAAGCTTAATATTCAAACTCACAGTAATGACTCCAGTGATAGTTCACTTATCAGTATCAATTAAGATAAATACAGTTCGGTAGTTACTTATGTTAATAACCAATTAAGTTTATGTCTTAATATTGTTTTATACTTACCGTTTTTGAAACTAAGCTTCTGATGACTGTTGCACTCATTTTACATGTGCTCTATGCGCTAATCCTTCCCCAACAACTCTAAAAAAGAGTATACCCCACAATGAGCTACACTTTGAGACCCCCTGAGACACACGCCTGCCGCGCAACTCTCATGCCCACTAGCCAACGAAACAACTCCCACCATCTTTCCGCCTAATCTTTAATTTAAACCCAGACTTTTACATCGGAAATCACCTCACTAGACTCCTAGAGGCCAGGTGCCTCGGTTGTTTAAAGTTGGTAAACTCGAATCACACAAGCTGCAATTATTGTTTATGGCAACTTAGAACTCACTGATTTACCTAATCTGAACACTATAGTATACTTTTCTCATGTTCATAGCAACATTTGTAATTGTCTGTCCTGACACTCTCCATAACCTTTGCACATTCCTTCACTCTTCTGGGCCCTGGATTAGGTAAGTAAGTGGAGCTCTGCCACCCCCCGGTCACCACTTAAGATACCCTAGTGTTCTTAATATGGCCACATCACATTTTCCACTCAAGGAAAATGATTGTGTATATAGTTACTTTGTTAACGTTGTTACCCCTCCCCTCTTCCCCCCCAGCATTCAACCCAGGCGCCAAGAATTACCCCCTGGGAGCCACAACCAAATCACTCATATAATACTACGGATCTCAACATGGAATATCCTCACCTCATTCGGTATAGTCCGAAGTGTTAGCACATTCTCTTTACTAGAGAGCGTTCACACTTTAAATTTGCACATCGTAAACACCTTTCACAATGACTAATACAATGAAAATCTTATCCCTCAATGTAAAAGGTCTGAACAGTCCATATAAAAGGAGACAAGTGTTAAAAGACATGCATGTTGCCGATGCTGCCATTGTATGCCTCCAAGAAACCCACTTTTGTAAAAACAACCCACCCCAACTGAGATCATCTAAATACCCTGTAGCGTACCATGCATATGCACCAAATAAATCCAAAGGTGTAGCTATACTATTCCATGCGGACTGGGTATTCACACCCTCCAGACAATATGCTGACCCAACTGGTAGATTACTAATCCTAATAGGTGAACTGAATGGAATCCAGGTAACGATCTCATCCCTTTACGCGCCAAACGACGCCAATTTTCATTTCTCAATAAGGCCATTAAAAAAATATCTTCCCTCAAACAAGGTCATGTCATAATATGCAGAGACTGCAACTGCACTCTAGACCCCTCATTGGATATACAGCGCATCAATAATCAAAAGCCTAATAAACTCACTGTTCATAACAGCAAACTGTTCTCCAATCTTATATTCTCACATGATCTTTATGACGCCTGGAGAAACCTTTTCCCTACAGCTAAAGACTTTACATATTTCTCCCCGGTTCACTTAACATATACACGAATAGACTTATGTCTCTTGACAAATCAACTTTGCCCCATCTCTTGGATCAAACCATAGGTCAAAGAACATGGTCCGACCATGCTCCGATAACTATCACAATAGCTGTGCCCTATCCTGCAAAAGGTCGCGGCACCTGGCGATTAAATGAATCCATTCTGGATTCACCTGATAGTTTACGTAAAATTGCCCTTGAATTACAAGATTATTTTGCCACCAACACTACGAACGACACTTCCATAGAAACACAATGGTTGGCGCATAAAGTCGTTATTAGAGGAGCATTTATAAAGATAGGTTCAACCAAAAAGAAAATAGCCCGTACCTTAAATGAATCGCTTCACCAACAACTTGAATCATTGGAAAACTTATCATTGGAAAAAATAAATCGTCTCCATCCCATACCACAACAAAAAAGATTGCGCTGCTGCGTGAACAAATACTAAACCTTAAAGTTGAAGAATTTACCATCAAGGCGACAAAACTTCGACAAAAATACTACAATCTGAACAATAAGGCCGGCAAACTGTTAGCCAACCAGCTAAAATCCAAATATCTTCAGACAAAAATACCGTACATTCTCTCCAAATCAAACACTAAACTATTCAACCCCACAGATATAGTCAACGAACTATCATCATTTTATAACGATCTATACAATTTAGCTAAAAATGACGACACATATACTCCGATTGATCAAGATATAATGTCCTTTTTACAAAATATAACACTTCCACAAGTCACACCACAACAAAATGACCATCTGACCACACCATTTACAGAGCATGAAGTGGCTGCAACTATCAGATCCCTACCCAAACATAAGGCATCGGGCCCAGATGGACTTTCCAATTACTACTATATTAAGATGGAACCTCAACTCACCCCGCATATTCCAAAACTTTTTAATACAATACAGAAAACAGGCAGCTTTCCGAAGGAAATGCTAGAAGCGTACATTATCACCCTGCCCAAACCGAACAAACCACCTACGTCTTGCGGCAACTTAAGGCCAATATCTCTACTAAACGCAGATGTGAAATTATATGCAAAACTTATAGCTAACAGACTAAAATCTTTACTACCTAATCTGGTCTCCGAAGAACAAGCGGGTTTCGTACCTGGCAAACAGGTGGGGGATAATACCAGATTCTGCATGGACTTAGTAGATTGGGCTACTCGCCATCACCAATCCGGAGTCTTAATGGGCCTCGACGCGGAAAAGGCCTTTGATCGCCTCAATTGGTCCTACATGAAGGCCACTCTGAAAGCCTTTGGTTTTTCAGACCTCTTCCTCACGAGCATATTGGCCCTTTATTCTTCGCCTTCAGCAAAAGTCTTTAATGCGGGCTTCTCATCCACTAGCGTCAATATTTCCAATGGAACGAGGCAAGGTTGTCCCTTATCCCCATTGATATTCATTCTTTGTCTGGAGCCTCTTTTTCGCTTAATCAAAAAAGACCCTTTACTCCCAGGTCTCAATACCCCCGCAGGAGAAAAGAAACTCGCTATATTTGCGGATGATATTATACTTTTTCTAGGGCACCCATCCTCCTCTATAACCCACCTCCTAAGTACTCTCAAAGCATATGGCATGGTCTCATTTTACAAAAACAACATCAATAAAACTCAAATACTTCCCCTGAATTTAGACCATCAAACTATAGATACTTTGAAATCACAATTCCTCTTCGATTGGCGCAAAACCTCCATTGCCTACCTGGGCATTAAACTAACCCAATCCAAATCGCAAACCATAAAAGAAAACCATGAAGCAGTCCTGACCAAAATATCAACCCAATTAAAAGTGTGGGATAATTTGAACATTTCTTGGATAGGCAGAATTAATTCGATCAAAATGATGGCACTACCTCATATACTTTACTTATTTCGTACACTTCCCATCTCCATCCCGAATTCCATCCTCACCAGATTTCAAACCGTGATCAAAACACATATCTGGAGAAGAAAGCCTCCAAGAGTCACATTCCGCTCCTTATGGCGCCCCATTCATCAAGGAGGCTTAGGTGTCCCCAACATTAGCAACTATTATAAAGCCTCTTCATTGGCACAAAGCTTGGACGTCATGACAAGGAAAACTAACCCAATCTGGCTTCAATTAGAACAAGCCTGCCGAAAATTCTTATCCCTGTCCGACATATTGTGGTCAAAGGTGAACCACACCTCCTCGTCCATACTCCCTAGCACGAAATTCCTCCTGCGCTCCTGGAAATCATGGAGCGCAACACTTTGTCCAAAAGAAGAATTACTCTATCTAGCTCCACTGAAAACTCTTACAGCGATCTCACCAGACCTATCTATACAACACTGGCCCTTACACGGTCTAACCCATGTATATTCTCTATATGACTCCAAAGGCCTTCGCACGTTTCCTGAATTACAGGCCTCTCATAACCTACCACAGCGAGATATTTTCCTCTACTTAAGAGTAAAACATATATTAAAGACCGCTGATATCTCACATTTAGATCTATCGTCACTTAGCATAATAGGCCATAACTGCTATATGTCTACCAAATCCCGTTTCCCAAAGAAATTTCTAAATCTATGCTATTTGGCACACTCAGCAGACCACACATCTGTTAAGCTTCCTTACATGCTACGTTGGGAACAAGACCTGGGAACAGAATTCCCTATAGAAGATTGGCTAGCGGCTATATCATTTACTAAAAGGTCCACGAAGTGCGTCACTCTATGGGAAGCATATTTCAAAGTTTTTATGAGGTGGTACCTGGTTCCCAGTAGATTGAATAAAATCTACCCTGACACCACCTCCACATGTTGGAGATGCAACAAGGAAAAAGGCTCAATCCTGCACATTTTTTGGGGAATGCCCAAAAATTCGAACCTTCTGGTACTATGTGAAGAATGTTATATGCTCACTATATAGTATGCGGTTGTCCTTAAACCCAGCAGGATGCTTACTCCACCTTTTACCCGAATTACTCTGTACCCCCTTAAAAGTAGCGATTATTAATATATTGATAGCAGCCAAACTCTGCATTGTAACTCACTGGAATAACGACAAAGCCCCCTCCCTACAAGAACTTCTCATTAGAGTTAATACCGTTTACTGTCACGAAAGGGAATGGGCCAAGAAAGGTAACCTATCCAAATTCAATAAACAATGGGAAAACTGGGATTCTACTTACGAACAATTTGTTAAACTGATGTGATACTCTATAATAAACAGATTAAGTCTTAGATCTGAACGTTATAAATACAGGTGGCTTCCTACCTCACCGTACCTCTCCTCCCCCCCTCCCCTATTCTATCCACATGTTACCATATTTCCCTACCCTTATCCCCTCGTCACCCACACAACATCTCTTAATTGAAGATGCTCGCAGCTCAGCACTAACTATGTGTACAACCTTCTAGAATAACGAGAATGTCTTCCATCCATATCATAAGACAGGGCATTTAAGGTTTATCAGTAGCTCACTCCAAGTTGGCTGATTCCCCATAAACTCCTCACAAACGAATGAGCAACCTAACGTCACCTGACGAACGAGTATGCTTCATAATCAGTCACTCATACAACTTATAATACTGCTCACTATTCTATACGTTTTACTACAAGTGGCTACAAGATGCCTTTGCAATTATATGCTTAGGTTCTATACAGGTTAATAGGGCCTATTACATCGCACATATCACCATAGCATGCCATACAATCCATGTATTGTATTGTGATCTGTATATTCGAACGACTATTGATATACTATTTTCAGTAACGCACAACATGCTCCCATATGCTCCAGTAGATCTGCTGTAACTTGCTTGCTGGTGTAATGCGTTCATAATATGCCTCTGAACCTACTTGAATTTATTTAAATTAATTTGAATTTTTTCGGATTAACCCGACTCCACTTGTATATAATCTTTATCACTGTAAAACAATGCTGTCCTGCGATGTATATATGTGTCTGTATATATGTATATATTGCATCTTCACCCCATTCCCTTCTTCCTTTCTGTATCCCAATGTCAGTTATTTGAAAATTTTCAATAAAAATCCAAACATTGAAAAAAAAAATACTTGTGTACCGACCTCTTGGACTGTTTAACGGATTCCCTGCCTTCTCCTCTCCTTTGATCTCGGACTGAATATTGGACTTTCCTGCTCTCTCCAACCCCGAAGACCCGGACTGAAAGAGGTTTATTCTCTATCTTGGCTCAAACTAAACTACCTTTCGAAGATTACTCCCATCAAACTCTAAGTATACAATTAGTGATTCTCTGGGAATTGCTTTGCTAATTAACTTTAACCTGATTACTAATACGCTCTTACTAAAACTCTGTTACCAATATCTCTGCTACAATTGCTAGTGTTTTTTTGCTTTTCACCTGCAATATCCACAAATCCTTAAAGCTACAGTAACTGTCCTTTATAGTGGGATTTCTTCCTCTGCTCTGCTCCTTTCTTCAAGCACTGTTAAAAGAAAAGGGACTTTTCCATCCTGCAGATGTGTTCCACATCAATTCTACTTGTGGCCTAACACTTATATTACATTCTATACTTAAGGCAAAAAAGTGAGACTTATTTTTTGGAAACCAGTTGTGCAAAGAATATAATCTTTTTTTTCTTTATTTTCTTGGTTATTATCTCCAATCTCTGAATTTACTTCCAGATGGCTATTTGTGAGATACTAAAACTTTGTTCAGTGATATACTTTGTGGTAGTAGATGTAACATATTTGCATTATTCTCTTTCACGCAATAAAGTGTTACAAACTTTCAATTTCAATCTCCAGTGATACAGTAGCTATAAAACTATTAATTACATTTTTATTTTATATTAGTGACTGTGCAATAACTTTTACAATGCTATTTATTTTATTTTGATAGGGGTTAATTATGTCCAGAGGCATGGAACTTCTATTGGAGGCTCAGTGAGAATCTCACTGATCATTATCTAAGTTGTAATCCTGTAGCTATAGATGCATTTGTTATGTAAAGGTTTTTGTTTTTTTATCAGATAATCATTTTCATGTATATAAGATATACCATTCATTATCAGATAATCACTCAATGTAAGCCACAATGTGCATGGTTTGAGATATTTGGAAAGATGTAAGATGAAGATGAGTAATTGAGTGAGGACAGGATGTCAGCATGCTTTAGAACTCCACTCTAGACATGCTGGAAAGAATTTTGGAACATCAGAATCTATATTCTAACCTGTACATTGGTATTGGTTCCCCACTGGCGCATGAGGACTGGACAATAGACAGCTAGTGACAATCCTTAAACCATTTAGGGACGTCACAGTCACAGAAAACTTGATGTATAATAATTATAGTTTTGAAAGGTAATCCTCTTTTTTTATGAGCAATATGGATGCGTTCTTGGAAAGCTTCCAACCAATGTAGCAGCAGTGGTCAGGATGTTGAAAGATCTACACAAAGCTTGTCTGTACATTTTTATCATAATTATCTTGGACGGATGTTAGCTTCCCTGTGTAACCTTAGGATTAGGGGAAGCTAGCACTCTGATCCAATATCATGAAGTAATGGAGGAAAATACTTATTGACTTACAGTGAAAGATGACATGCAAGTTGGGAGAAATTTGCATTTGTAAATTTGTATAGTATGAGTCCATGCTAGATGAGTAGTAGTAATGAGTTCAACATTTTAAACTTCAACCCCCAAGATATTTATGAAGAATGTAAGAGAATGAGAAGAATGTGGGGTATGTGGAGATAGTTATATGGTTGTATTCTCATTTATATGATATTTGCTCTATTTGAAGGGCTGATTTGTAGGACTGACAGATTGGTTTTGCAAGTTGGGTCCGTGTTGGATATTTGTTACAGCTGATTGGCTATGCTTGTTTAGGAAGCTGGTTAAATATCTTACCAAACCTGACTTGAACTTATTGTTTAATTCATGTTCTTTAAGTTTTTTGAATCAATAGATAATTATACATTATGATAACTAATGTGTTTAGAGCAAGTAGACATGAGGGCAGAATCCAACCATTCAGGAAAGCTCATTACAAAAAGTCCATTCAAGAACTATACAATTTTACTTCAAAAGTGAAGGAATTGCTTTTTGAATTCAATATTACAATACGATTTCTCTCTGGATCAATAGCCTTCATTTCTATAAAATAATATTTGTAACACTGTTTATCCTGCTTTGCTCAACAGCTACCCAATTAAGGTTCAATAGTATAGTTCATATTTCTATAGAACATAATTTCATTTTTCCAATATATCTTTGTATTGAAGATTTTGAGCAAGGGAAATCAAACAATGTACAGACATGCATAGTATAACATCAAGCAGTAAATAGTAGGGTGGTGCATATTTGCATAACAGAGGTCAAAACTTTAATAGACACTAGGTATCACATACCATACTGAAGTACAATATAGAAGCCTATGTATGGTTGAATCAATGTATACTCCAAAAAAGAAAAATGGTTTAAACCATGCATGGGAGAGAAGGAAGCAGAAATAGTATTAAAACTGAACATCAAAATGTAAAAAAAAAAAGAATAATGTAACAGTAGGAAGTGGAGAGAATGAAAAAGAGGAGGTCTATAGGGACCCATGGGGGCCTTTCATTTTGAGGTCTGGAAAAACAGATCCCAGGGATTTGAGATGTCTCTGAATTTGGGGAAGGTGTCTGTTAACTTGTGATCCATTTTCCCAAATGTGTGGGTCTTTTAGAGGGAGATAAAATTGGTTGTGTTGCAGGGGTAAATTTTGTTTTCCAGTGTTTGGCTACATTAGTTCTGTCCATTGTTAGAATGTGTAAAATTAACTGTTTATGTGAATATCTTAATGTTGGAGGAATCATATCTCGAAAAAAAGCTCTCGGGTTGTAGATGAAGGCAATGTCAAAGATTAGCTGCTTGCTAAATGACCAGTAGGTTTGGAGGATTGCACAGTCCCAAAATATATTTAGCATTCTACATCTCTAGCACAGTCATTAATAAGACATTGACTCTACCCCCTCACTCGATGGAGGTTCCTACATTCAGACCGAGTGTTGGAATGTACGCCGGGCACGGATTACAACAAACTTCTTTTGGTTTACCACCACCTCTGTTGACTTGGAAGAGTAGTATGCCCATGACTGGATGTGTGTAGGGACAGTGTTCCCTGACAGGTGCTTTTAACATTCTAAAAGTATGAGTGTTTTAATCTATTTCAATAAATGTTTTCTATTAGTGGAATACACTATGTTCTTTTCTGCTTTTGATTTTGCAGATTACATAGTTATAGTTACATAGCTGAAAAGAGACTTGCGTCCATCAAGTTCAGCCTTCCTCACATTTGTTTTTTTGCTGTTGATCCAAAAGAAGGCAAAAAAAAAAAACAGTTTTAAGCACAATTTTGCAACAAGCTAGGAAAAAAATTCCTTCTTGACCCCAGAATGGCAGTCAGATTTATCCTTGGATCAAGCAGTTATTACCCTACATTGAAATATTATATCCTTGAATATTCTGTTTTTGCAAGTATGCATCTAGTAGCTGTTTGAACATCTGTATGGACTGTGATAAAACCACTTCTTCAGGCAGAGAATTACACATCCTGATTGTTCTTACAGTAAAAAAAAAAAACTTTCCTTTGCCTTAGATGAAATCTTCTTTCTTCCAGTCTAAATGCATGGCCTCGTGTCCTATGTAAAGTCCGGTTTGTGAATAGATTTCCACACAATGGTTTGTATTGGCCCCAAATATATTTGTATAATGTTATCATATCCCCTCTCAGGCGACGTTTTTCTAAACTAAATAGGTTTAAATTTGTTAACCTTTATTCATAGCTGATATGTTCCATTCCTTTTATTAATTTTGTAGTCTGCCTCTGCACTTTTTCTAGTGCCATAATTGTAACGGATCACCTGGCACCCCGACTGGGTACCTCCGTTAATGGATGCTCCTAGTGCTTCCTGAGGACTCCAAGCACTCTGGCAGACACCACAATCACAGAATCCGAGAAACCTTTTAAATTCTCCCAAGCATATGAATGCTGTAGACCATTGAATAGGAACCATACGAATAGGCTTGTACTCCTAGCAGTCAACTGGAACAGCATGCAATAAATCCTTCCCCCAATAATGAGACGACACATCACTTTGAGGGTAAAACAGGAACTCTGGATTGGCTCATCCAGCCTGGCTTTTATTTCCATCTCACACATACAGGCCACACCCAGGGGGAGGCATAAAATAACCAATCCGAGATATGATACAACCCACACATCCCCTCCCCTTAGCCTGAGATATAATCCACTTATTATACAGTTTAAAACATAACTTTTACACAATATCTGTAACTTCAAAACCATACATCACATTCACATACAAATCACATATCCAGACTCAGCATACTTTAAACATAAACACTTCCAAAATTCAGGCAAATCCCCCCAGTGGATCAAAAGTTACACGGAAGTCCTTTTATGACCGACCGCAAGCACATTTTCTTGCCCAAAACAGTTCCATAGATTTGGGCTGTGCGGTCGGTCAATTCTTGGCATAAAAACGGCTAAGTCCCATTCGAAGTGTGCCTGTACTTCGACTTTAGTCGAAGTGTCGAAGTGGAGTTGATGTTAAGGGTCGGCAGTGTTCGAAGTTAAAATGGCCGCCGCCACGTGGTCCTTTGTCCGATACCGGCCACTTCGACGACTTCGACAACTTCGGTAACTTCGACAGCTTCGACAGCTTCGACCGCTTCGACAGCTTCGACAGCTTCGACAGCTTCGACAGCTTCGAATGTGTCCAAAGTGCCATATACAAAAGTACCAATCTGTCCCCAAAGTATTTAAAGAGCTAGGGACAGTATAATACAATCCACCTGCCCAAAAGTAGTTCTTAAAGGGTCAGTACATTATGGTAGCAGTCCATAAGCCCCAATTCAGTCCCTTAAAGGGCAATATCTCCCAGGCACCATAATCACTGGGCAGGAGGCTAGCAACCAGGCTTCTCCAGTTCTCAGTGGCGAGGTTGGTTCCGCCACATTTCTCCCCTTTACCAAATAGACTAACAGGGTATCTGACCTCCTGCCGGTCAGTGCCCTGGTTAGTCCAGCAACCCACCCACAAAACAG
Source organism: Pelobates fuscus (assembly GCF_036172605.1). NCBI lineage: Eukaryota > Metazoa > Chordata > Amphibia > Anura > Pelobatidae > Pelobates > Pelobates fuscus. Next base: position 174,177,907 of record NC_086318.1, on the reverse strand, counting down.
AAACAGCAGTACAGCCCACCCACAATAACTGGTTACTATACCTGGGTAGAGTAGAAATTGGTCCATGTCCAGGTGCCTCACCATGGCTGTGTGGGGGACTGGTAGGCTGCCTTGGTGGGTTGCTAAGTGGGCAGAGACCAGCGGTACTCTGCCCGGATGCCAGCACTACCACGGGAGTAGTCGGGCTGAAGCCTGGTTGCTGGAGACCAACTGTCTCCCCTTTAGATACACCGCTCTGCTGCCAGAGGGGGAGACCGACTGTCTCCCCTTTGGATACATAGCTCCGCTGTTGGAGGGGGAGACCGACTGTCTCCCCTTTGGCTAAGCAGCCTTGTTGCTGGGGGACAGGACTGACTGTCCTTACACCCTGTGCTGTAGGTGCAGAGACCACGGTCCCATCTGCACAGTTGTGGGGCTTACAGTCTCCCCCTGGTACATTAAGCTGCCACTGGGGAGAGGTGGTAACCAGCTCCTCTCCCATTAGAACACTCTGCCGCTGGGGAGAGGAGGTAACAATCTCCTCTCCCATGCCTACTTTCAGTCTTTGTGGAGGGAGATCGACTGTCTCTCCTCCCAATTCAGTGTCCTGTTGCTGGGGAATAGAGACTGGGCTCTCTATTCCCAAAAAATCACACTGCTGCTGGGGGGTAGGACCAACTACCTCTGCCCCCTGTAACTCAGCCTGCCGCCGGGGAGGGAGGACGCTGCTCTCCTCTCCCTGCACTTCACACTGCCTTCCCGGCATATCACTCTGCTGCTGGGGGGTAGGACCAACTACCTCTGCCCCCTGTAACTCAGCCTGCCACTGGGGAATGGGGACTGGGCTCCCAATTCCCTGCAATTCACACTGCCGCTGGGGAATGGAGACTGGGCTCCCAATTCCCAACAAATCACACTGCCGCTGGGGAGTGGAGACTGGGCTCCCAATTCCCAATAAATCACGCTGCTGCTGGGGGGTAATACCCACTACCTCTGCCCCATGTAACTCGGGCGCAGAGACCACGGTCCCATCTGCGCTGGTGTGGGGCTTACTGTCTCCCCTTGGTGTGCTAAGCTGCCGCTGGGGAGAGGGGGTAACAAACTCCTCTCCCTTACACACTTTCAGCAGCTGGGGAGCAGGGCTGACCCTCTGTACTCCCTGTAGGCAGGGCGCAGAGACCACGGTCCCATCTGCGCTGGTGAGGGGTTTACTGTCTCCCCTTGGTGGGTTAGGTTGTCAGTGGGGAGAGGGGGTAACAAACTCCTCTCCCTTACACACCTTCAGCCGCTGGGGAGAGGGGATAACAGGTTCCTCTCCCTGAACCATAGACTGCCGCTGGGGAGGAAGGACGACCCCTTCAGCTCCCTTTTTGTCTAAATCTGCTAGGCGCTGCAGGAAATCTGCCGTTGATTCCCTTATGAACTGCACAATTTTCTCAGAGGGGTTGGGTCCAAAGAAAGCCAGCCATATGGCAACCTGTCTTTCCAACCGCTCCTGAGTGTAGCTAGGCGCCATGCTTGCTCTGCTGCAGTTGCTTCTTTTGTGGATAGGGACGCTGTACGGGTACTAGCGTTGTCCTCCCTTTGTAATCCAAACGAACTGTGTCTCTGAGCTGCTTTACCTCACACTAGGACGCCATCCCACCGCTGCCACCAATGTGATGGATCACCTGGCACCCCGACTGGGTACCTCCGTTAATGGATGCTCATAGTGCTTCCTGAGGACTCCAAGCACTCTGGCAGACACCACAATCACAGAATCCGAGAAACCTTTTAAATTCTCCCAAGCATATGAATGCTTTAGACCATTGAATAGGAATCATACGGATAGGCTTGTACTCCTAGCAGTCAACTGGAACAGCATGCAATAAATCCTTCCCCCAATAATGAGACGACACATCACTTTGAGGGTACAACAGGAACTCTGGACTGGCTCATCCAGCCTGGCTTTTATTTCCATCTCACACATACAGGCCACACCCAGGGGGAGGCATAAAATAACCAATCCGAGATATGGTACAACCCACACATCCCCTCCCCTTAGCCTGAGAGATAATCCACTTATTATACAGTTTAAAACATAACTTTTAACAATATCTGTAACTTCAAAACCATACATCACATTCACATACAAATCACATATTCAGACTCAGCATACTTTAAACATAAACACTTCCAAAATTCAGGCAAATCCCTCCAGTGGATCAAAAGTTACACGGAAGTCCTTTTATGACCGACCGCAAGCACATTTTCTTGCCCAAAACAGTTCCATAGATTTGGGCTGTGCGGTCGGTCAATTCTTGGCATAAAAACGGCTAAGTCCCATTCGAAGTGTGCCTGTACTTCGACTTTAGTCGAAGTGTCGAAGTGGAGTTGATGTTAAGGGTCGGCAGTGTTCGAAGTTAAAATGGCCGCCGCCACGTGGTCCTTTGTCCGATACCGGCCACTTCGACGACTTCGACAACTTCGGTAACTTCGACGACTTCGACAACTTCGGTAACTTCGACAGCTTCGACCGCTTCGACAGCTTCGACAGCTTCGACAGCTTCGACAGCTTCGAATGTGTCCAAAGTGCCATATACAAAAGTACCAATCTGTCCCCAAAGTATTTAAAGAGCTAGGGGCAGTATAATACAATCCACCTGCCCAAAAGTAGTTCTTAAAGGGTCAGTACATTATGGTAGCAGTCCATAAGCCCCAATTCAGTCCCTTAAAGGGCAATATCTCCCAGGCACCATAATCACTGGGCAGGAGGCTAGCAACCAGGCTTCTCCAGTTCTCAGTGGCGAGGTTGGTTCCGCCACAATAATATCCTTCTTTAGAACATGTGCCCCAAATTGCACAGCATATTCAATATGTGGTCTTACCAGTGATTTATAAAGAGGCAAAATGTATTCTCGTCCAGAGAATGAATGCCCCTTTTCATGCATGACAATACCCTACTGGCCTTGGCCACTGCTGATTGATGCTATCTAAAGAATAATCTAATTCCCTGGACTACATATTGTGGGCTGCTCTTGACAACATTTCCATATGGAAGAGGTATGGTGCAAAACAATTAGAAAATTAGGTGGAGGATGCTTATTTTACTAGCCATCACTCCAATGATCAAACATTTTTCTTCCCAGGCTCTCTCTGCCTTGCCCATGTGGTTGTGTTGCAGGGGTAGAATCCATTTTGACTTACTTTACTGGCAATTGAGGGGATTTTTTTTCACCTTACATGTTATAGTACTGCTACAGCGAGACTATTTTGTGTGTCATCTGCAGTGTTTTAAAATTACTTTCATGTGTAAAGACCTCACATAATGGGAGTGTGCAATATATTTATATATTTTTTCCATAACCTTTGCCATTTGTTGTCTTGGGTGTTTAAACCCTTTCATATGTTTATCTGGTTGTCTGTAACTATTTCCATGCTTGCCTAACCTCTTGGTGTGACCAGGCCCGGACTGGCCATCGGGCACACCGGGCAAATGCCCGGTGGGCCGCGGTGGCCATGGGCCGAGGCCGGCAGGGGAAGGTCCCAGGATCTCCCCTGCCGGTCTATGCAGGGCCGGCACTATCCGAGCGCAGGCCCGCTGTTTTCCAGGACGGGCCGGTGGGGAGATCAAAGATCTCTCTCACCGGCCCATTTAAATAGAGCTGCGGCTGGGGAGGGAGGGAGAGGACCCGGCGGAGCTCTATCTTGCAGCTCCGCCGGGTTCCTCTCGCGAGATCCGGAGCGTTGCCATGGCAACGACCGGATCTCGCGAGAGTGAACTCTAGCCCCACAGGCTAGAGTTCACTCACCGCTGGACCACCAGGGAAGGTGTCACCGTGCCGGTCCCCCCTCCCACTCACCACCGTGCCGGACACCCCACCCTCTCCCAGGTACCAGCTTGCCGGACCCCCCCTCCCAGGGTAAAGGTAAGAAGGGAGTGGGGACATAATGCCTCTTAATTCGTTTTTTTTTTTTTTTTTTACCCCCAACACACAATCCATTTTAACATTCACCCACAGCACTCTCACCCACAGCACTCTCACACATCACACACAGGGCTCTCTCAGACATCACACACAGCGCTCTCTCACACATCACACACAGCACTCTCACACACATCACACACAGCCCTCTCACACACATCACTCACAGCGCTCTCACACACATCACACACAGCACTCTCACACACATCACACACAGCACCCTCACACACATCACACTCAGCACCCTCACACACAAATCACACTCAGCACCCTCACACACAAATCACACACAATGCACCCTTAAACACAGCAGCCTCACACACAAATCACACACCCAGCACCCTTACACACATCACACACAGCACCCTCACACATATACACAGCATCCATCACACACATACACATCACCCTTACACACATCACACACAGCACCCCTCAAACACAGCACCCATCACACACACATACTGCACCCTTCACATACACACTACACCCCTCACACAGAACCCCAACACATATATATATATATATATATATACACATACATACATACATATACACACATACTGCACCCCTAAACACATTACATTCCAGACACACACTAGATCCCTTACCCAACTCTGGATCATATACACACACTAGATCCCTATATACACTCTGATTCCATTATATACACACACTCACTAAATCTCCTACACATTCTGGGTCCTTCAAGCACACACACACACACACACACACACACACACACACACACACACACACACACACTACATTCCTAACATACACACTCTGGATCCCTTATACATACACTAGATTAATTGTAAACAAACAAATGCAACACCCCTAAACACACACTCTCTACAACCCCTACAAACACTACATCACCTATACACACACACACACACTATAGCCTGTATGCACACACTTACTACATCCCCTATACACACATTCTCTACAGCCCCTAGCCACATATGCATTACATTACACCACAACACAACTAAAACCGACCTTATTATACAATACCACACCACAATCAGCTCACTCTACACACACGCAATACCACAAGCAGGCTCCAAACACACGCACAATACTCTTTCCTGGCCCTTTTGTCTCCTGGTATCCATTTATAGAGACACCAGAGACAAGTTGCAAGGAAACACAGTGCAAGCATGTTATTCAACTTGCTTGCACTGTGCAGAACAAATACAGGGCATTTTTTCTCATGCTAGAGCTCTTTAGCAGAGCTCTGCCCTGGAAGAGCATTGACCCAACGCTCACTTTGAGACGGGGAGTGTTTATCATTGGTGATGACGAAACACACCCTCTCTGCCCCGCCCCCTTCTTAGTGGGCCGCTGTGCTCAGATAATGCCCAGGCCGAATTTTTCTCCCAGTCCGGCCCTGGGTGTGACCCACCTGCTCATTGCTGGCCCCTCTAAGGCTTGACCTGAGGCTTGACCCACACCCTGAGGTCCCATCTGACAAGACCTGAGGGCATTTGGAAGCAAAACCAGTCTATTCAGGTGTAAGAAGAGGTGTAACCCACCTACCATATTGTTGAAACATTGGCTCTGGTCTTTCCTGGGTGACCGCTCTATATTTGCACATTAGTCATTGAACTTACTAAACTCTCTTTTAACTGCCTTCATAGTACCTTTAATGCATATTTGTTTTGCTCACACCAATCTAATTTACACCAATATTGTGACAGGCACAGGTGCCATGAAGAAAGGCACCGGTGTCATCCCTGAGGGTTTCAATCCAAGGCTGTGCACAGTGTTGATGACTTCTTGACCTGAACCCACATTGATTTCTCAAACTACTACCATCCCCAAACAGAATCATGAGGATTTGGATTTAGAGAGCTCTCAAGCCGATACTACTGGCTCTTTTATACATGAATGTTATTTCAAGAGTGGAAGTTCAGATGAAGGGAAAGGGAAAATCATAGTTAAACTCTCCCTAGCTACTCCCCCTAAGCACTGCTGACACTCTAGTTCAAAAAGATCCTTCTGAATATGACCTCTTGGATGCCTACTGTGACAGAAGGGGCTGCAACAAAGCCTTAAGTCATGTCTGGACCTTTGACACAGATCTTCCTTCTTACAGATGATGTCCTCACTAAAAATGTGGAATTAGATCAATATGTGCTTCTGGAATGGGTCCAGAGAGTCATATGCCTATTGGAGAATGTCAACACTGCTATTTCCATGGAATGGAGAAAAGTGGCCCTTGACTCAAAATTGGCTGGTTTAAGCGCAAAAGAGTTGGGACCAGAAGCTGGTGGTTTCTTATTTGGAGATTTCATCAAGGGACTCAACTGCCATGTGACCATTTATAATCTTTTAACAAGGCTTTTCCTTGAAGAAAGCTTTCAACTTCCAAAGTTTTCCTCCAGGGTTGGATGGCAATGAGGCCGTGGTACCAGCCATGCTGATTTCTCAGCACCAGGCATTGTTTCCTGAACTCCATGGATCCCTCATCATGGCTCTCTTAACTGCAATTAACTAACACAGATAAGCCATCCTGTTTTTACAACACTGCCTAGTACATGTATGTATTTTTTTTAATACAATGGTAATACATTTTTGGACACCTAGGTCCTGCAAACAGTGGTTGGTTTTATCATAGAATTGTGTAGGCATGTCCCATGGCTCCACTATTTACCTCTGCCCCGGATTGGGCTCGAAAAGGGAGAAACACACCATCCAACCAGTGACAGGTCCCAAGGGCTTAATCAGCAACATCTTTTTAGTTCAGAAAAAGACTGAGGACTTTCGTCTGGTCATCAACTTAAAGCAATTGAATTATTTCATAGCATATCACCATTTCAAAATGGAAGGCATTTGTATGCTTCAGGAACTGCTCTGCAAGAGAGATTGGCTTTCCAGACTTGATCTGAAAGATGCATATCTCATCATCTCGATCTATACAGCGTACAATTCCTATGGGATCAGCACCTCTGGCAGTTCACTTTCCTGCCATTCTCTCTAAGTTTGTCTCTGTGATGCTTTCCACAGAAATCAGTTATGGACTTCATCCGCAAATGGCGAATTTGCTCCATCAGACAATCTTTGTGGTGGAACCACCTTTGTTTTGTCCTGAATTCAGAGAAATCTGCACTTGTCCCATTACAAAAAATCCAGTTTTTGGAACTTATAATAAATTAGGTCCACTTAATGCTAAAATTACCACTCTCCAAGATCTCCACCATGTGGAAGACAATAAGGAAACTAATTTAAAAAGATTTGTTGCATCTCTGAAACCTGGTGAGAATTACAGAGCAATGAAAAGGCTGAAGAGTCACAGGAACAAACCCTGAAACTCACAGACAAGGTTCCTTCTGAACTTCAATGGTGGCTGTGAAACATGGAGGCCTGGTGTAGCAGAACCTTCTTCAGCTCCCAACCAGACTACATCTACATCTTGAAATTCAACGCCAACTCTCTCAGTTGGTTTTATACTTTTGGAAAGGGGAAAAAAAACAAAAGAAAGGGTTTTGGCAAAGAAGAAAGAGCAAGATATAGAGAAAGAGGAGAAAGAAGGATAGTAGTGAAGAATCAACAATCAACGTTTCTGGTCGACGATGGTGGGGTGGGGTGTCTTCTGACTTTGGGAGAAGGAGGAGGGAGGGGGGCATGTGATAGCCTCGGATAAAGTGCCATGAGCCTTGATTATTAGTTATCCGTATAGTTTTCCCATGGCTCCCAGACTTTGGAGAATGTCTTCATGGACCCCTGATATAGTTCTCCTTGAGCTTTTGGAGCGCCATGTTCATGGGTGTTGTGGCAGGTTTTAGCCATGTTTGGACTAGAGCTTGTCTAGCAGCAAATGTAATTTTATTAAAGAGTTGCTGTTCTGCCCTATTCCTATAATTGAATGGTTTAGCAAGTGGAAAAGCCCATGGGTTCAGGACAACACGTTTAGAGAGCATTTAGGATATTAGTGTCATGACTTCAGTCCAAAATAGAATTACTTTAGGGCAGTTCCACCACATATGTTTATAGGTTCCATTGGTACTGCAGTCTCTCTAACAGATCTCTGGTCATTTTCTTCATGTGATACAATTTAACTGGTGTGGCATATCACCTGAATATTTTTTGTAAGATTGCTCTTGCATTGTGACACAGATGGAAGTTTTAGAGTTAGCTTCCCATATGTCCTGCCAGTCAATACCCTCTAGAGTCTCCCCGAGCTCCGATTCCCATTTTCGATGTAATGTAACTCTCCCCAATTTTTTGTGGTGGAGCAGAAGTGGGAGTAAGAGCTGGTGATCATGCCTCTGTGATATGATTCCGCATGGCATATTCGTTCAAAAAATATCGGTTGAGTTTTAGCTGCTACCTTAAAAGTGGGTTGGCTAGCAAAATCTTGGATTTGGAAATATCTAAAAATATCTGACAGAGTCAGATTCGTTCTACTTTGAAGTTCTGTGAGGGGAACAATTCTCCAATATACTGTATAGTGGATGAACCCTCTAGAGCCCAGCATGTTGCGATATATAGGAGTGAGAGGGGAAGAGGAAGACATCAGCTCATATTTTTGAGAGGACTCATCCCAGATTTGGATAGAGTTGGTAACAGACAGGCAGGTTGTACAAAGAAGTGCCCTATGAGAAATCCTATGTTTTTTTGCTTGCCATATAAACCAGTCTATGGATTTCTGGAGATGGAGATCTTGTCTCAAGATGGGAAGAGGTAGGGCTTGGAATAAGAATACAATTTTCCTTTATGCAAAAATGTAAAATTATATTCATTAAAATATTTCTGAGGTAATCAAAGAGATTTCTACTCTTAACGCTAAACTGGTTGAACTAAATCAAGAGCGCTTAAAGTAAATTTACATAAAGAATTTAATAAGCAGCTCAACACTCGTGTAAGTACCTCCAACTTAACACAATAACATGCAAACCAGATTGTAGAGTATTATTTGAGTTGAGAGAACCAACCACATCAAACAAAAAACCCAGTGGAGCTCTAAAAAAAAATTAAAAATACACCCTTAAATAAGGGAATATAATGGAAAGGAGAAAATTAGACAGAATATGGTGCAGTATGTCTAAACACACCAATTAATATAATATCTGTATGAAACACACTCACATGGTGTAGAACCTTAGGGGGGATAGGCTCAAGTCACATGTGCTGAGGTATTTATAGGTAATACCAAAACTTCTTCAGTATGTTCTCAGAAACAATAGGAGCACCATTCAAATGTGAAAAGGGTGATGAAAAAGGAAAAGAAAAGAAAAAAAAATAAGTGTTTGGCATAAGAGAATGTCATGTGTAAAAAATATGTGCAATGTGAAAATTGTGCCTAGTGTATAAAACATGCAAAAAAAACTAAAAAACTAAAATAAGAAAGTGAGAGAAATCCAAGAGGAAGAAGGAAGAAAAGATTTAAAAAAAAAAAAACAGTTTGAAGAAAAGAAAAAAAGGAAAACAATTTGAGAAAAAAATAAAACAGTAGATAGTGAATAAAAAGTGCGTCCAAAGACAAAGAAGAAAATAAAAGTGAAAAAAAATAAGTGTGAAAAAAGGCAGGCACACACATAGGATAATAAATACAAAATAGAATAGAAAGACATGAAATGTGTGTGAAAAATAAGATAAAAAAGTGTGTGTGGAAAGTGTACAGGGAATGAAGTGCTACCCCCTAAAAAAATGTATAGTGAAATAAGGTAAAGAAATAAAATATATAATGAGGGAATATACATGTTTAAATTACAAAAAAATTTATATATAAATCCACCAGCTACAATATATCTATTATTCAAGAAACATAGACAATACAGGAAAAAAAGGAAGCGGGTTTAGTGCTAATTAATCAAAATTAGGGCAGCAAAACAAAATCAGGCAATATGTCAACTTAAATCATTAATATGTAATAAAACAACGGTAGCTTACTCACATTGGGTGGAGCTATGACCAGCTCCAGTTTTGATAGCGTATAGTGATATAATCCCCACTTACAGGATGTGTTGGTGAGTGTCTGTCGAAGATGGCGTTGCTGGACCCAAAATGACAAAAAATATTGAAAGCAGATAGTAGTGCTCTCTATTATGATGAAATTAGTAAAATATGAAAAATAGTAAATACTCACAAAGGTGGAGTAGACAATCTGCTCTATGGATAAGGCACTGGTTGTCAGGGTCCCCAGCGTGCTATGCGCTAATTATGGGTATTTGGGTCGGGCTGGGTTTGAATCTGGGTCTCCTACATCCCAGTCAGGCACCTTGTCCTTGACCCCACGCATCTCTAGTTCCTTTTGTGTTGTTTCTGGGTTCATGCTGTCTGAATCTCTAGTTCTGGACATTTGCACACCTGTTCCTGGTTCCCTGATGATTGGCTGAGACTCCCTATTTAAACCCCGCAAGGCTGGTTCTCGTTGTCAGATCGTGTTTCCTGTTCGGTTTCACTGCTATTCATCTGACTCCTGGTTTTGATCCCCTGCTCGTCTACCGTTTTCGTCTGATTGCCGCCTGTCCTGACTTCTGAATCTGTTACTGACTACTATTCTGGATATCCCTTGTCTGTACTGCATTCCAGGAAGCACTGGTTATTTCAGCCCCAGTGCACTGTGTCACAGCCTTGGGGATTTCTGTCTTGAGTCCCCTCGGCCTGTGTCAAATTGCAAAGGGTGCTTTAACTCTGCGTGCTGGACTCCCACTCCAGGTAAGATCCCTGACACTGGTGGTATGATGCCCACCTGGGATGTATTTGGAGTGGACAAGAAATGAGGAAGCCAGGAGGAAAGTGTATTTTGAAAAATACTATTATTTAAAACAAAAGGTAATTGGCACAAAAGGGGCGGAGCTAGCAGCCATACTGAGAGGACGCATCTGCCTCGAGCTCCGAGAGAAACTCGCTCAAACACCCGGAATACGGCAGAAAAAATGCGTTTTGAACACACAAATCAGCCGCAGAATCGCAGATAAACATGGGGCGGCGAAATGAAAAAGCAAAGCCCGACATCGGGGAACTACTGCGGAGGCCCCAAAACTCCCAGAGGCCAGACATGGCGCCACAAATCGAGGGCCTGTACCACTCACACAGTGAGGCCACCGAGTCCGAAGAAGAAGACTATGACCTAGGAGCGGCGAGCAGACCGACCCACTCACCCTCGAAATCTAGCCTCACAGAGGAGAGGCTAACAGTCATGCTGGGAGAGCTGCGCCGCAACATAGCAGCCGACATTGGAATCTTCCGAGATGAGATAAGCAGAGTGATGGCACGCCTGCAAAACGCGGAGCTAAACACCGCCGCACAAGAATCCCGCCTAACATCGGTTGAACAACACATTGCCACCCTGCAAAAAACACAGGCGCAACACCAAATCAACATGGCGGCACTCGAGGATAAAAGGCGCGCAAACAATGTTAAAATCCGAGGCATACCTGGAGAAGTAGAGCCCACAGAGCTGCCACACCTACTCCGCAGACTGCTCAACACGTTATTCACACCCAAGAAGGCCAAAGAGATGCCGCTAGATAGCTGCTTCCGCATCCCTGGTCAGCACACCGGCGCACCGGAGACAGGGAACGATGTAATCGTTAGATTCCAGCATGGAAGGGATCGCCTAGCATTCATGGCGGCCGTGCGCAGTAAGTCACCTTTACACTTTGAAAACCACTAACTGTCCTTTTACCCCGATTTGTCCAAAGCCACCATGGACTGGAGAAGATCCATGCGACCCCTGACTACAGAACTCATGGCACACAAAATACCCTACCGTTGGGGCTCCCCCAGGGCCCTGATCATAACCAGAGACACTGGAACCCTTAAACTATACGAAGCTACCGAAATACAGGATGTCCTACGACAACTAGCACTGGGAAGACAAGGGCCGGGTCCCACGGATGCCATTAAGTAGACGACAACTACAACCTGGAACCCCGTCACAGCAAGACCCTTCATACCAGCGGCCCAACGAAGAGAACCAGCATCGGCCTCGATGCCTTGATGCTGCCAAGGCTGAAAACCTTCGGCTCAGGCTCTCATCTCGAGCTCTCACAAGAAGCGTTCCATGCTTATGTTTTATGTTCCATGTTTAATATCTTGTTTGCGTTAGTATGATTTACACATGATCCTAATTAGATTACCGACGACCGCTGACACCGACATATGTCCTCTCGAAAACTGCATGTACCTGCTGCAGTATTACCACATTTTCTCCCCCTCCCACCCCAACTCCTTTTCGTATTATTAGATGTTACGACAAACAACCGACTTGGCAGTCCTAAGAGTCAGTGAAAGGGGGTGCAGGTCTCTCTGACCCACTACTAATCTCATAACCTTAGTCTCACCCTATTGACCAAGTGGCGACAGATGTGCCCTACCCCACAACAGCTTAGAACAGGCACCCGAAGTCACACTTACGCAGGGGCCACACACTTGTTTACTCAATACCTATAACTTACAGGTCATATAACAGTCACTCCACAGTTAAAATGTATTATGCATATATAAATATATAAAAAAGTGCTAAGTTATTAAAGTTGCAACTGTATATCTATGCTTGAAAGAAATAACTTGTCTCAGCTGTTGTGGCTTGACAAGAATGATTGTACCAACTATGCACAAATGAAAATAAAGAATTAAAGAAAAAAGGTAATTGGCACTGTACGCAAGTATAGTGACCAAAAAATCCTTTATTCAAATAAAATACAAAGTAATACTCTCCATAATGTTTTTCTTCCACAATAGGGCTTTTTCTAATGGAATAATATACAGCCTGGTTAAATGAGGTGTGTATATCTAGGTACAAACATCATTAAAAATGGTGCCAAAAGATTACATCATAAGCCAATCAATAATGCTTACAATTTCTAAAAGACAACAAAAGAGATATAACACTAACATTTATTAATATACACCTTTAAATCTTGTTGAGAAATTAAAAAAACAGTTTTGTAGGGGAAATTAAGTGTTTAAACATAGATCACATGGCTTTTGAAAATGAGTGACCAAAAATGGCCACCTGCTATGCATTGTAAGGGCTGTAGTTCTATATTGAATGATTTAAAAAAAACGCCCGCTTCGTAGTTCTGGGAGCTGAATTTGGGTTTGACCACATAGATAAGCAGTGAAATAAGTTATAGGAGGAGACTATATTTAAAAGAAGGGAAACTACCACAACAAGAGGACATCGTCTTAAATTAGAGGGACAAAGGTTTAGAAATAATATCAGGAAGTATTACTTTACTGAGAGGGTAGTGGATGCATGGAATAGCCTTCCAGCTGAAGTGGTAGAGGTTAACACAGTAAAGGAGTTTAAGCATGCTTGGGATAGGCATAAGGCTATCCTAACTATAAGATAAGTGCAGAGACTAATGAAAGTATTTAGAAAATTGGGCAGACTAGATGGGCCGAATGGTTCTCATCTGCCGTCACATTCTATGTTTCTATGGGACCAAATGAAGGAGGGACAATAAAGCGAGGAGTGGCTTCAAAGGAAAATAATTATAATTAGTTGCCGCAAACCATGTGATCGGCTGTGGCAGTCATGTTTGGAGGGAAAAATAAAAAGAGAGAACTGGGCCAAATCAGCCATGTTACAAGGGGAGGAAGGTAACTAAAGCGGGGGGGGGGGGGGGGGGATTGGATAACTGGGATGCTGCAAAATATTTCCCTGGTGCTATAATCATATGATCATGTGCCTCATTCTCGTGGGAAGGGAGGAAGAGGGAACTCGAATCTGCAGCTCAGCTTGGTTATACTCTCGCGAGCTCGGAGAGTTGCCTTGGTTACCATGTCAATGCTCTGAATCTCGCATAATTGAACTCTAGCCTCAGGAGCTCACCACTGGGACCACAAGGGCTTCTCCACCGGACCAACAGGGTTTAGTACTGTCCCCCCTCCCAGGCAAAGGTAAGAAGGGGGGAAATTGAAATTATTATTTTTAATAAAAAAAAATTATATATTTAAGAAATTTGCCCTCCTACCCCCACAGACCCAGAATAATTCCCCCATACACACACACTGTTTCCCCCAACACACACTGCACCCCCACACACACACTGTACCGTCACACAACCTGCCCCCCATGCACTTTGTACCCCTCATACACACACTGTACCCCTCATACAACCTGCCCCCCCAAACACACTGCCCCTACATACACACTGTACCCCTCATGCACAAACTGCCCCACATACACACACACTGCACCCCTCACACATACTACATCCTTCACACACTGCACCCCTCACACACACACATTACATCCTTCACAAACACAACACACCCCCATACACACACTGCAACCCTCACATGCACACACTGCATCCCTCACACACACCGCAACCCTAACACTCACACACACACTGCACCCCTCATACACACACACTGCATCCTCACACACACTCCACCACTCACAAACACACATATTGCACACCTCACATAAACACACACTACTGCCCCTATCCCCTACTACAGCCCCTATCCCGGCAGATCCCAGGTAAGTTGTCAAACTGTTCTTAAGCAGTTTGACTACTTACCATGGGAGGGCACTACAGCACTACTGCAACTGTGCTGTTGATATAGTTTTTGTATCCCAATAAATGCATAATTTATGTCATTATTGTGGGAGTTTTTTTTGACAGGGGATTAGTGGAGAAAACATTTGAAATGCCATCTGGATTTAAGGTTAGGTCTAATAGTTTGTCCAAAAGGTCAGTCATTGGAATTGGCACATAGATAATGCTTCCATGAGGATGGGTATTTAAACCCTGTTTATAAATTGTAGTTACAAAAAAGGTTGGAAGCTACTATAAGTCAAGGAATGGTCTTTTTGATACTTAATTGCAACAGTATCTGATTCATAGGGTTTACTTAGCCTAGGATCCTTCAAGAGTGTATATTCTTGTACCCACTGCAAGTGCATCCCATTTTCAGGTCTTTTCACATTTATACTTACCTATTTTATTTTACTCACATTGCCAAACAAGAATTTTTCACACACTAAGGTTTATTGTATTTTGTTATATGTGTATATATATGTCTTCCACCCAACTTTTTTTTTTTATATATATTTTTACTATTAAAAGTTATATTTTAGGATACTTTTTCATTATAGGACAGTGCTTCTCCTTTTTCATTTACTCTTTTATATACAGGTCTAACCCTACGTTGGTTTCGGGCACACCTCAACCAACTTATATCAACCATTAATTTATACATCCAACTATCATGTTTCTGACGACAAAAAAATATATATATCTCCATAAATCCATACTACATGCCATTTATGTACATAACTTGAAGAATCTTTGCTTTTGTTTGTATCAGCAGTGTACTGCCCACCATGTAAAAGCAATTGTATTGGAATAAATTGATGCAATCATTATTCTTAGTGTACAGATTCGATTCACTTTTCTCGGATTACTGTATGAAGAAATCTAACTGCAAAGCTATTAAATGTCAATGACAATTAAATGGTTCAGAGTAATGAGTTCCTAAAAAAAGAATAAACATCTTAAACTACACAATGATAATGAATATTGCTATATTGCCTATAAATGTGTAAAAATTTTCAATGACAATTCAATGTTGCAGATTTTGATTCCTGTTAAATCAAAATGAAAAGCTTTCTGATATTTTGAACTGTAGTATATGATACATGTGTACATTTTCATATTATACGTCTGTACATGTTTAAATAAAAATATATCGGTTACAACTTGTCATATACATGTATACCATTTATTCCTATGGTTCTAATCAGCATACTCGTTTTGTGCATGTGTTTACAGACAAGTGCATCTTCATCCATATTTATTCAAAAAAGAAATGAACAAATTGCTTGTAAAAAAAAACAAAAAAAATGCTTCATGGCTGAAGTTTGTCAATGCAGTTTGTTTATTTGTTCATTATTTAATAACACAGCGGGAAAGCTCCCTCCATGTAATGTATTTTACTTTTAAAAGGAAGACTCAGAAAACTGAGAAACTCTCCACCAGTATATTAAAAGATGAGAGATTACAATATTTAATATGGAGGACCTGATGCGGGGTCAGCCCTGTGAATCTCAAACATTACCAGCAGATGAGAGTTTTAAAAGCAAAGCAGCAAAAAGGAGAGTGTACTAAAATTGGGAGTAGAAATGTCAGCCAAATGTTAAAATGAAATGAGTACAAGCAGTTCTACAGCATGATGCTATTTCCACTGCATACCCCCAGTGATTTGAGGGGGAATCAGGGCCGGCGCCACCATTAGGGAACAGATTATTATTAATATATAATAATAATAATAATAATAAACAGGCACTGATTGTATTCCGCTTCCCTTTTTACTTATCCTGGGAGGAGGGACCGTGCTGCCATCCCTGGTGGTGCTAGTGGTAGTGGTGAGTGAACTCTAGCCTGTGGGACTATGGCAACACTTCAGATCTTGCTAGAGGAACTCCTCCAGGTTCCTCTCCTGTCTCCCTCCCTCTCTACCCCGCCGTCTGCCGCAATACACTGTATGTGGGCCGGTGAGGGAGATCTATGATCTCCCCACAGGCCCATCAAATAAATTAGCGGGGACGGCACTCGGATAGTGCCGGCCCTGCATGGGCCGACAGGGGAGATCCTTTGGGTGTGTGTATGGATGCATATATTAGGCAGTATGTGTGTATGGATACATGTATTAGACAGTATGTGTGTATTAGGCAGTATGTGTGTATGGATACATGTATTAGACAGTATGTGTGTATGGATGTTGGTATTGGGCAGTATATGTGTATGGATGTATGTATTTAGCAGTATGTGTGTATGGATTCAGGTATTGGGCAGTATGTGTGTATGGATGTACGCATTAAGCAGTATTTGTGTATGGATGTACGCATTAAGCAGTATGTGTGTATGGATGCATGTATTAGGCATTATGTGTGTATGGGTGCATGTATAAGGCAGTATGTGTGTAAGGATGTAGGTATTAAGCAGGATGTGTATATGGATGAACGCACCAAGCAGTATGTGTGTATTTATGTAGGTATTAAGCGGTATGTGTGTATGGATGTAGGTATTAAGCAGTATGGATGTAGGTATTAAGCAGTATGTGTGTATTGATGCATGTATTAGGCAGTATGTGTACATGGATGTAGGTATAAGGCAGTGTCTGTTTGTGGATGTAGGCATTAAACAGTATGTGTGTATTAGGCAGACCTAACTGAAAACCATATGGCACAATGTAGGCCAAAATAGCTGATCTAGAAGAATTCTCCATTTTGGCTACAGTCACAGTTCAGCTGTATTTGCTTTAACTTTGCAATTTGGTTTCCAACTCACTGCAATTAAGAGTTTAGTAAATAAACCTCTGTAACATTGTATTTGCTTTCATGAGGGGGCGGCAAAATGGATCTTTGGCTAGGGCGGCAGAAATCCTTGAACCGGCAAGGGCAGTGGCTTGCCCCTCATCCACTGTCAGTAAGTGAGGGCTTAAAAATGGAAAAGTACATCATGTCTTGAAGCTCAATGTGAGCATTCATATGTTTTTTTTTTTTAGCTCCAATTCAATACTAGAATGCAGTTACAACAATGACTATCACTCATAACTAGCAACCGTACCTCCAGACTGTGTGTTCCACTTACCTCACAAGAGTCTGAATTGCCACCCCTGCTCTTTTGAAACACCAAAATCTTCAGAACTGCACAAAAAAGATCCAGTGAGTGTTGCTCAAGATGGCGGTTTTACCAATATTCCTTCCCCACAGTTGGACACACCATATGAATTAGAGATTCTAAACCAATTATTGTAGACTTGACTAGCCACAGAAAAAAGATTCACAATATTCTACAGAAATTATGTTAAACTGTGCAATCTAATTTTAGGATGATTAAAGCTAGGATTGCTTCAAGATATGCAATCTTAAATAGATATGCAATCTTAAATAGAGTTTAATCTAGTAAAGGGATACAGATATCCCTTCGCCTTGTTGCTCCTACTCCTCCTACTGACTTAACCGCCACAAACGTTGCAACTCACTTCACTCACATGATCTCTACAATCAGGGAATCTCTCATTTCTCTCCTTCCTCTTACAATACTTCCCCCAACCTCACTCCCTCTGCTGTTCTATGTTCATTCGCACCCACAACAGTGGAAGAGGTTTCTGCTCTGCTCCGATCCTCCCACCCCACAACCTGCTCCCTTGATCCCTTTCCCTTGCATCTCATCCATACTCTGTCTCCTTCTCTTGCTCTGCCTCTCACTAAAATTATCTATTACTCCCTCTCCTCTGGCATATTTCCATCATCCTTCAAACATGCAACTATAATCCCAATTCTAAAACAAGCCAACCTTGACCCTAACTCCCCATTCAACTGCCGCCGTATCTAGCTACTGCCTTTTGTGTCCAAGATCCTTGAAAGACTTGTGTATGTGAGATTTACAGAATTCCTCGAGTCCAACTCTATGCTTAACTCACTTCACTCTGGTTTTCGCTCTCAGCACTCTGTGGAAATGGCTCTGACCAAATTATCCAACGATCTACTCTCTGCAAAATCTCATGGTCACTATTCTATCCTAATTCTCCTTGACCTTTCCACTGCGTTTGACACTGTTGATCATCAACAGCTTCTTCTCATCCTCTGTAATCTCAGTATACAAGATATTGCTCTCTCCTGGTGCTCCTCCTACCTCTCCCAGCGCTCTTTTGGTGTTTCTTTTTCTGGATCTGCCTCTTCCCCCAAGCCCTCTCTGTTGGCATTCCCCAAGGTTCTGTCCTTGGTCCCCTACTGTTCTTGATCTATACTGCCTCCCTTGGTAAACTCATCAGCTCCTTTTGGCTTCCAATATCACTTCTATGCAGATGACTCCTCCCCTAATCTCTCCCGCCCCTCTTGACTAATGTCTCTGACTGCCTCGCTGCTATTTCTAACTGGATGGCTGCCAACTTCCTTAAGTTCAACTTGTCCAAAGCATAACTTCTGGTCTTTCCTCCCTCAAGTGTTGCTGCTCCCATATCTGTCTCTCTCCACATGAATGGTGCTACCTTCAGCTCCACCATGCAGGCTCGCTGCCTAGGTCTTCTCTTTAACTCCGACCTCTCCTTCACCCCCAGTCAATCACCAAATCCTGCTGCTTCCATCTCAAAAACATCTGCCCCTACTTAATGCCAAATGAGGCTTAAGTGCTGGACCATGCCACTGTCCTCTCTCGCCTTGACTACTGCAATTCGCTTCTCAGTGGTCTTACATGCTCCCAACTTGCCCCATTGCAATCTATAATGAATGCGGTGGCGAGGCTCATCTTCCTGTCTGCACACACCTCCCATGCTTCACCTCTCTGTTAGTCCCTGCATTGGCTTTCCGTAAGATATAGGGCTTATTATAAAATTCTGGTTCTTGCTTTCAAATCTCTACATAATGCTACTCCCACCTATCTATCCTCCCTTATACACAAATATATCCCGTCTAGGCCCCCACGCTCTGCCGAAGACCTACGTCTATCCTCTATTTGTACTCCCACCTCTGATGCTCACCATCAAGACGTCCCTATGGCTGCACCATTCCTGTAGAACTCCCTTCCCTTTTCTGTTAGATGCTCACCCAGTCTCCACTCCTTCAAAAAATCATTTAAAAACTCACTTTTTCACAAAAGCATATTAATTAAACTGTTAATGGCGCCCAACTAATTCATCTCCTGCAACTGTCATTTAAAAAAAAAAACACACACTAAGTCTTCATTGAATACTATTCTACCAATATACTTCCCTTACCTTTTGTGTCACTTTACCCCACTCCCTTTTTGAGCAGGGCCCAAAACCCCTCTGTTCCTGTGCGTCAAACTTGTCTGGTTACAATTACACGTTAGTCCACTCATTGTAAATCGCTACTGAATTTGTTGGTGCTATATAAATATAATAATGCTATTATCCCTTACTCTTTCTGTTCAGCCACACACTGTTAGAAAAGTTGGAAACCTTCCCAGAAAGTAGTGAAAGATCACTCTAAACCATCAGCCTTGCCACAGACTTATTCTTTCTGCCCAGACAGGAAAACCCTCATTTCAAGTATGCTTGGGGAACAAAAACACTGAGACAACATGTAGACAACATGTAATTCAGAGCTTACTCCGCTCATTAGAATGCTAGAGTAGGACCTGACAAGAATGGGGTACATTGACATTGTGGCATGCTTATGCAATGTATGATCATATACTGTAAATTAACACCCATTATTTTTTGCCAGGTGAGGTGATTTTAAATAAAACTATATATATATATATATATTTTTTTATTTTATTTTTTTATTCTTTTTTTTTAATTCTATGTGTATATTTATGTAATATTTTCACATAGTTAAGTAATTGTATTAACTACAAATTGAGGGACCTGCCTGACAACCCAGGCAGAGAGTCCAGAGAATTTAATGTGCAAGACCTAATTTAACCCTATAACTTTCCAAAATCCCATAAAACCTGTAAATAAGGGGTACTGTTGTAGTTGGGACTTTGCAGAACACAAATATGAGTGTTTCAAAGCAAAAATAAGGTGATGATATCATCAGTGAAAGTGCCATTTGTGTGTGAAAAGTACAAAAAAAAAATATGAATCCTAACTTTGACCAGGGTTTGTGACAAGGTGACTAATAAAAAGACTAGAAATACTCACATTTTAAAACCCTGGGTTATCTACTTTTGCAAATGATATTGAAAGAGGTAAATTATGGTTAAACAGACATATAGTCGAATTCTAGGATTTGTTTTGATTTTGTTTTGATCAGAAGTTGTACAATAGTGTTAATGTTGGCAGCAAATGTCAATTCAGTTTTAGTCATAGTCTTTTTACTGAAAATCCATTCTAGTTGTAGTCATATTTTAGTCATCTGAATTGTTTTAGTTTTAATCTAGTTTCAGTCGACTAAAATTTGACTAAAATTGTTAGTCGACAAAATAAACACTAATACAAAAAGATAAGTCCTGCGCTCACTCCCATCACTCCTGGGCGGCAGCAATGACCACAGTACACATCAGCCACCATGCATATTGTAAAAACCAAAGAAAAAGTTACCTGCGCTCCCCTCTTGAATCCCTATGTATATTTAAACAAATGAAGGTCATTTCGTTATTCCAATGGCCATGGACAAAATTAACACTGATACAGAGCCAGTTATATGAATTTAGCACACAATCGTGATGCTGTGAATTAGCAAGTGTCAATAGGGTATATTTGCTACCCATTAATTTTGCAGCATGTTTCAATCATATTTAAAGTTGAGGACTAGAAAGTATGAAGATGTGGAATTGCTTTGGTGGGGATGGAGACGCTTAGTATATGGCCAGTAAATGGAGATGCACTTGAGCTCTTATATATTCCTTCATATGAAATGCAGAGTCAATATTTTTGTGGTCTTCCATCTAAGAATATAGGCTTTTGATCATTTGTGAGGAGGTTATAATTAGTCAGCAAATGCCCTTTTCATAATTTCAAATAGTTTACATTTTGGTAGTATGGGAGTGCTTTCAGTTTATATTACATAATTTCATATTCATATTTTTCCTTCTTCTAGTCTTGCAGAGATGTACTGCAGAATGTGGAGATCATTACTCCTGAGTGGGGTGAGGTGAGAATATCCCTCCCTTTTCTCCAATGATTCTTTTATATGTATCTTCATGAATTTTACATTTTTATATTGATAAAGCATCAGTGTCTTTATATGCCTCCCCCCCCCATCTGGGTATATCCTCTTTTGTATTTTTGTATTATTGTATTTTCCATACCTTAAACTACCCACAGGTAGTAAAAGTCTGCATCAATTGACATGTGTTTTAAGATTTTGGATTGCCTGTCGCTTATGAAGTCTAAACATATTTTTTATGGCATGTTGTTAACCATTTTTTTCTACAATAAAGTATGCACTATTCATGCATTCTACCTTGTTGATTATCATGAGATCCTTATGAGTTCAGTCTGTTTGATTTGCTTTGGTGATTTCTACATATGGGATTAATCCAGCGGCAATATTAAGATCTGGGATACATTTAAATCATGTAAGTGCCCATGTTGTGTTATATGTTTAATTCACTTGTGGAACTGGAGTTACTGAAAATGGCAATAGAATCTAAAAATAAATATTTGAGTTTGAGGAAAATGCCCACCTAAAGTATATACAGGGAAATCATATATTTCTAAAATAAAGGTATTTACAAATGTGTTATAACATTCGTTATTAATGTCTGGATTGCTAATGCATTAAAAAGCATAATGAGAGAACTAATTTACTAATTTACTTCTCCCCTAACCTAACTGTATGAATGGTAGAACCTTTTGAAACTTCCTTTACTATTTGGAAAGGTGAGGATGGCTTTAAGTTTTAACACACTTGCAGATATTAAATGAGTGGTCAGGATGAATAACATTCCTCTTCAGGATGGTAATCATTGCTGGAGTATAAATGAAGGTGAGTGAGACTTCAAAGACTACATTTAATTTTGCAAAGTAAATAGAATTTAGAAAAATATTTATACACTCTGGGAGTGAAAGTGTTAATAGACTTTAAAAATATATATATTTTTCATACTTATTTTGGGAAATGTTTAGAAGTAAGATGAAGAATCAGTGCAAGCTGGCTGGTGTACCCGAGAAGGCTGATTTAGAATTGGAGTATTGTACTGGCTCAGCATTGAACCTTATTGATGAAACATTAAAAAAACACCTAAACAGTAAATCAAGTGGTCGCAACTAATATAAAGCATGTCATCATTGCTCAGAGGTTTTGATGTGTTAATTCATGAAATATAATAATGGAGAGTAAACGTTAACATGATGAGGGTTTATTCATTCATCTGGATTATAGTGAATTTGTTTTTGCCATTCAGATTTCAATTTGCTATAATTAGTAATTTAGTGAATACTCTTCCATAAGTAAGGTAAAAACTCTGCTCGTTTTTTGAAAATAAAGTTAGTTTTAGTATTTGTCATGCTTATAACCCATTTACAAGAATTGTATACTGAACTTTTACTAAATTAGCTTGCATTAGTGCTCCATAGATTTTGTTTCATTAGTTACATAAACAGTCAGTCTAAAAGTCTGTATATTTAAGTATCTGTTTAGTAAAATTGGGTTGAGTCATATTATTTTACTTCAATTTACTACATGTTGGATTTTAGTTAGTGGTAAAAAAAAGGTTATTATAGTATTAAGTCCATGTGCATGCTTTTGTCTTTTGATATTATGCAGCTTTTCAATACAGAATCAGCAGAATCACTCTTTATTGTAGAGAGTAAACTATTATATCAATTAATGAATGCTTTAATTACAGAGTCAGTTAATAAATACTAGATTCCTGTAATCACTTGGTTTACATTATCAATGTGTATCTCATAAAGGTATCCAGGTGAATAATGTTTCTCTTTCTATGGTATGTTTGATAACCTTTCCCATACAACAGAATTGTTAATTATTTAATTGATTATCTGGCTGCTCTTTGTGATCTATTTTTCTTCTTGCTTTGTTAAACACAAGTCAACATATTTTTTTTTTCATTCTTAATTGTTTGCCTGTTTAAAGGAACAGTCCATGTATTGTAATTGTTACAGTCCACTCTAGTGGTTATTGTGCCAGGAGTGCTCTGATGTCAGCCAAAAGTTAGTAGTTGAACTATATATTCAGCACGGTTTAACAACTTAGCTGTGTCCCATCCGGTGACTATTCCATAATGATCCATCAAGTAAAGCAGGACCATGTTCATTGGTTTTGAATACTTAGCTGACACAAATAAACACAGCACCAAACAGCTAGGTTGCAATTGAAATTCCATAATTTGGTTAATCCACTTCTCACAGGGATTTAAACTTAAACCTCTAAACCTCCATAATGCTCCCCAATGCTATGCTAACTTAATGCTACTTCCAAACCCTCTTGACACTATAAGAATTTCTCCATCCATGATTAACCACAAAATCTACTCTCACGTTTTTAACATGGATAGTCAATTTAGCTTCAATTCAACTGAAATGTGGTTGCAATATGGTTGAGCTATTTTCAAATGAATCTTTCTGCAATAGTAAAATGCACTTGAAAATAAGATAGATCCATTTTACTCAGTTTGGTTAGCTTTTAGTTGTGAGTGAATACAGTGAACTACAGAGGAATTTTAACAACCAAATACTTGAGAAATGAATTAAATCAGCTTACTTTGCAAAAGCAAATTCGGCGTTAAGTGAATAGGCTCTTAAGTGACAAGATGTTAATTTATGTTTCATTCAAACTTATATCAGAATGCACAACGCCATATACCAAATTACAAATAACTATGATTCACAAAAAATGCTGAATTACACCAAATCTATGCAAAATAATCTCAACATTAAATTAAGGCATCAATCAATCAAAGGTAATATATACTAAGGACGGGAAAAAAAACACACATGAAACTACAAATAAACTTGACACAGAACAACACAAATCAAATAAAAGCAAATCACTTTTAATAATAGAGCTGAGACACAATGTGTTCACTGCTACCTCAATGTTTTCACAACTAACGTATGCATTTATCAAAGGAAAGTATAAATTGCATCATACGCCCACAGGTGTATATATACCTCCTTTAATGCTGTGATGACATAAGCTGTGTCCATACATAAGATAAAGACTCGCCCAAACCTTCTATACCAAATCACTGCAAGCCAGCTCACCAAGTAAAATTAAAACATGAGCAATCAATTGAGAAAGATTGCATCTTTATTTTAACCACATGGCTGCATCATGGACATGTGATCTCTTCACTACCCGATAAATGCATTATGCATTCGGTGTCCGAATTTTGATTTGGTAGAATGTGGGTCAAATTTCGTATCTCTGAAACCTCATACAGACATAAAACCAAATAAACGACTAGCATGAGGGCTGGGCATGTTCAGTTGCTTTGGGACTCAGAGTTCCTGGCACCGGGGGTGTTGCAAGAAGGTAAAAGACCAAGAACTTAAGCCCCAAAAAATATATTTCACAACCATTATTTATATGCAAAACAAAAAGACAGCATTCCCAGGGCTTTGAAAAAACAACTATAAAACATGACTTACATTCCAAGTTATCAAATAAAAAGTATTAACACTACATAGCAATAATCAAACTATATATGTATAGTTTGGATTTTGCTATGTTTATATATATATATATATATATATATATATATAAAATCCTAGCGCCCCGCACCCAATTTAACCGGTCTTGTTCGGTGCCTCGGTGCAACAACTCCAGCCACTCCATATATTCCCAAAAGAGTGCACGCAAAGGACTTGAATGAATTTCAAATAGATACTTTAATTAAGTATTATGATGCAAGAAAATGCGGATCGACGTTTCAGTCCAAACGGACTTTTATCAAGACAATTTTATAACGTGCAAACAATGTTTAAATATACAACAGTGCATCCTGATTGGAGAGTGAAAACTGAAATCGAGGTTCTGTGATGTCATCAGTGACGTGAGCAGATTCAAAAAATGTATTGTGATTCTATTAACCCCTGCAAGGGAGGGGGAAGGAGAAATTGAGTGGTGCTCAATAGATGAGCTTAAGTGACAGATAATCATAAAGATACCTATATATACAAAGATAAATATTTACAGAGAACTATTTACAAGCCACGGAAAGTGCCCAAAAGAGCAGAGGCAGATAAAGAGGGCTGGACCCACTAAGAAACAAACAAGAAAGAAAAAGATAAATAAATCATAAGGTAAAAAATCTAAATGTGCATGCACGGACCCTAAGCCCCCCTACCCCTCACAAAGAAAGACACCTAGCTCACCAAAGAGAGTGTTGAGAAAATAACACATTGGTACATGCTAAAAGTACATATAACAAGGCATATGGTGCAGCATAGCATGGCATATATTAACTCTAATTAAAAAATTAAAAAATTCATAAATACATAATGCGACAGCGACAGATAGCAGACAACACATATACTATAGGGCTAATCAATGCAGACAATGTAACCAAAACTGATAGTTCATTTACCATCTCGGAATGAAACAGTATAGCGGATTCTTCTCATTAAGTCCATGCGGAGACAGAGTCCCCAGTGTGTGGATCCAATACGCTTCTCTCTTCAGAAGCTGATTGTCCCGATTACCTCCCCTAGGTGATAAAGGTACATGGTCTATGCCCATAAAGCAGAGTGATGGTAAGGTGTGTCCTGCTTCTAGGAAATGTCTGGTCACCGGGGTAGTGGCAGAGCCACTTAGTTTTGCTAATCGAATAGCTGATCGATGTCCTCTCATCCATTCTCTGAGATCATTAGATGTTTTTCCAATGTAGATCAGACCACATGGACATATGATCCAATATACAACATGAGTCGTGGTACAAGTTATCTTATGGCGAATTTTGTATATTTTTCCAGTTCTTGGATGAGGAAATAATTTCCCTGGTATCATATTATTACATGCCATGCAGTTTAAACACCGGAAACATCCTAGGTTTTTATTAGGTATCTGTTCCTGTATACGTGTAAATTGATCTGTGGGTACCAGAAAGTCTCTTAAGTTTTTACCCCTTTTGTAGCTTATCACAGGGGATTGCCTGAATTGAATAGGGAGAGAGGGATCTTTCCTCAACGTTTCCCAGTTGGCTCGTATCACAGATGCCACATCATGGGACTGAGTGTGCAGAATCTGAGGGAAGATAAATCTATCCCCTATCCCCATAGTCGATGACTGGATCGTCCTTGGTCCTCCCCCAGCTCCATTGTTCTCCAGCAGGGTGTTGTCCCAGGGACACTGCCAGACCAATGGGAAGTGGTTTTGGCAGGAAGAGCCATGCTTGCAAGTGATAACAAAGGACTTTGACCTAACTTCTAACCCCCTGAACCTATTCAAGTGAATTTTGGATATGTTTGTCCCCAAGTTATACTGGTTAAAATAATATGTATGTACGATGTAAACTCACAAAGTTATAAAAATATATAAAAAGTGTAACTTTTCAGCTTGGAGATAATTGAGTAGATACAGTAATTGACTAAATTATCTCCTAAGCAGAGGGGAGGAATATGATGGGTGTGTTTCAATTGTCCCATTGTGTCTGATTGGCTACAGTACTTGCATTGTATGTGTGTAATGTGTTTATTGGTTGTTCTGAAAAACCCTGTGGGTGGTACTATGTGTGGAAAACCTGCATAAAAGAAGGCCCTTTGGTGCCAAGTAAGACAGTTCTTCTTCACCCTCGATCTAAAGTCCTGTCTCTTATTGGGGAAATTACTATATCACTACAAGGGATTGCTATGCTCTGCATACTCCCTTAGCTAATCACTACTAAGCTCTTTTAAGAGCTTGTTCCTGTCTTGCTCTCGGAAGGAGTCTACAGTGGTCATGGTGTCAGCTGGAGTGCTTGGAGCCCTCAAAAAGCGCTAGGAGCATCCTTCAACTGAGGTACCCAGTCGGTGTGCCAGGTGATCCATTACATGCTTTTAATGGCTTAGAAACACACAGTTACACATACACAGATGGTATTACAAATATAAATGCAAAACACATATACACACTTACACAATCAAATACTCACAAATACACACAGTTAAACTTATACACATTCATACACTCAGATACACAGAAACTATTACACATACAGATACGCAGACAATGTTACACATATACATAAACATAACACACATACACACACACTCAAACACTCACAGACACACAGAGCATGTTATACATACACATATACACACATTCACACACATACACACTTAAACACAAACAGATACGTACAAAATATTACACATTCTCACAGATACTCACACCTGACACCAAATACCTGATGCCCAGAGCTGGCAATGGCTGCCCAATCACTAGTTTCAAACATTTAGTAGACATGCTGTGCAGAAGGTGGTTGGCATATATAGGTTTTAAAAATGGGAAATTGCAACGATAACTGCAGTACTCAACCAGCAATTTGAAACTAAAGATTTCAGAGGCGTGACATATTATCTAAGAATTATCATACAACTTGAAGAGGACAGCAGCTTTTTTTTTTTAACTAGAGAGCTAAAATTGATTCTGTTCTTCAGCAATTTGGCATGATCAAAGAAAGAAGCAGGCCCTCCTATAGACATAGCATATTTAAAGGTCGGGAGGAGAAATTGATTTTCTTCCTACTAATGATCAGTAGAGCCCAACAGTGGGAGCATCACCATATAGTGCAACCACTACACGCCCAAACATTGCAGCTGCCTTGTCACTTCTAACGTATAAATGAAGGGGATAGGACTTCAATCGAATCATGAGGTAACTCAAACAAGTGAAAGACGTAAGTCTGAAACTGTCCTTGGCTGGTGATTTGAACCTTATAAGCTATGTGGGCTCAGACTGGGCACGTCAACTCAATACTCAGAAATCTACAAGTGGTTACTTGTTCAAATTAGAAAAGAGCCATATATCTTGGTCCAATAAAAAAATAGATTTCAGTGGTTCTATTTTCTACAGAGGCAGAATGCATCTCAACTGCCTATGCCAGTAAAGATGTTATTTGGTTGTGTCAATTACTTGAAGATCGTGAAGAGGCAATGACCCAGCCTACAGTCTTGAATGAGGATAATCAAGATGTGATGTTTAAAATTGCAAGCAGTGAAAAGATAAATGCAAGAACCAAGTATATTGATGTCAGACATCATTACATTCATGATTTGGTTGAACAAAATGTGAATGTGCTTACATACTGTGAGACAGATAACATGATTGCAAATGCTATGACAAAACCACCTACAAGAGACAGATTTGTAGAACTAAATTTAAAATGGGATTGATATAAGAACTATATGTTGAATGGGGTGTTAGAATATATTCAAGCAACTAATGTATTAATCTAGTTCATATATGTTAATATAGTTTATACTGTTCTGTCTGTACATGGCAGTGTTTCATTCAGCTGTTTTTGTATGAGCTTGTTATCTAAATAAAGTTAATAGAATTTAAAAAAAGAAAAAGAAAAGCAGTAACGTGAAATCCAAAGCATGAGAGGCAGTAGCCATGTTTATAACTGTAAATTTGTTATTTATGTAATGTTTAATGTATTCTCCAATAGAGAGAGCAAGGTTTCATGCATGAATTGATGAACACCACTTCAGAGTTAATGCTGACCATCATTTGTCACACAAGAGTGAAGGGAAAACTTGCTGCGAGGAGTAATAGTCTGCGTATGTAGAAAGACAAACTAGTTAATAAAGTTTGTGAGATGCATAACAAGAGGGGGTATGATATGGAAGGAACAGCAGCAGCCAGCAGTTGCCAATGGGAAAAAAATGCAAACAACTAGTGAAACTCCTTGTAGCAGTGGTAGCACCTCTGTGCAGAAGAGATTCACCTCCTTATTTGATATCTGTGGTAGTGGTGCTAAAAGCAGAACCAGACAGAGTGAAGCAGCAGCCATTTGGGCCGCGGTCTTTCACAATCTGGTTGAAAGTCTAAACAGTGGAACATATTATCCCAGAATTCATTCATTTCCATAGAGGTTAATGGTTGACCGAAAGTTGGTAATTCAACTAACTTGGAACTGAAAATCAGTCAAACTCGAAAAGAAAACAAAAAGAAAACCTTCGAAATCGAATGAATGAAAAGAACAATTTCTGTGCACATGTCCAAGAGACAATAAAAGCTTGTAATTCTAAAAGGAATCTATATACTTGCATGGATTTCAGTTGCTTAGTTATAAAGTTTTTTTTTTAATGACAGATATGTCAATTTTTTTGGTCAGGTGGTCAAGAGTCCTATTTTCACACAGTATTCTGAGTTTGATGTCAGGTATGTGAATGAACAGCTTTCTTTGTATTATGTTGTTTGGAAAACAAAAAAAAAGAATATTTGTATGATGGTACATTAAGTTAAAGGGACACTTTAGTCACCAAGACCACTTCAGCTCAATGAAGTGGCCTGGGTGCCAGGTCCCTCTAGTGTTAACCCTGCCTGATGTAAGCATAGCAGTTTCAGAGAAACTGCTATGTTTACATTTGGGGTTAAGCCAGCCTCTAGTGGCTGTCTTCCGGACAGCCACTATAGGTGCATCTGCGAAGCTGGGGGCATATTATGCCTCCATCACGCAGAGCATCCATAGGAAAGCATTGACGTTGGAGCTGATGTCGGCGGGGGAGGAGAGGTAAGGGAACCCGGCGGTGGAAGAAGGTGAGTAACTGAAGGGGTTTTAACCAGTAATAATAATAGTATCATATTACTATTGACCAAAAGATAAATAAATGAAATAATTCACTGCATGAATGATAAAAAAAAATGCAATGTGAAATCTAGTGTGTAGTTCAGAACTATGCTAAGAGAGCCCTTGTGGCTGCCCATGCACTTAAGGACCAGGGCCAGACTGGGGACATAAAGCAGCCCTGGAAAAAAATTATGCCAGCCCCATACACAATATATATATATATATATATATATATATATATATATATATATATATATATACATACATACATACATACATACACACACACACAAAACACTATAGGGCTATTTATCAGGGCAATAAAAAGATAAATACTATATATATATATATATATATATATATATATATATATATATATATATATATATATATGCCCGTACGGGTGCCAGGTGTTTAGTAGGGGTGCCAGGTGTTTAGTGAATTCCGCTGCCATATTCGTTTTAATGTCGTGCAGCAAGCTACGGAGGTCGTCCTTTGTAACAGGGTTAGTGTTTTGGTGACTCATGTTACTTGCTGTGGAGTCGGAGTCATATTCTCTCTGCTCTTCGGCCCGCTGTTCCTCCTCCGGTTTGCGGTTTTGAAAGATCAGGGCCACGGCCGACCCCTGTTTGGATTTGCATCCATGGCCCATCTCCTTGGGTGTACCGCTAGTCGATGGCACTGTGGCAGGTTTTTGGGAGAATTTGGTATGAAAATTGCGGCTGATATTAGCTTCTGGAGGGCGGAGCTCTAGCAAGGTGCCGCCATTCGCACCAGAAGTCAGGCACTGCCCCAATAATGTTTTTAAAAGCAAACATTACAAACAAACACACCACTGTATTAAAATGCCAAAATTATATACCAACACTTATGCCTATCCCACGCATGCTTAAACTCCTTTACTTTGTTAACCTCTACCACTTCAGCTGAAAGGCTATTCCATTCATTCACTTCCCTCTCAGGTGGAGAACTATATTTTGGTCACCCTTGCATTGGGCGGGCTGAAAAAATATTGCCCCAGGTCACTCACTATATTAGTTCTGTAAATGGTGTAATTTATCTAAATAAAAAAAAAAAAACATTTGCAGATGTGGCTGACTGCCAAATGGAGTATGTGTTTCTCTTGTTTCTCTTGTTTTGGGCATTATTGGTAAATCTACATATCCAGCAATATACAAGACATCAGAGTTTCCAATGTTATCATGTTCCTTATCATGTGTCTCTGGAGCTATCTAAGGCTTTCAAATTGGGGAACCGTGTATGGGACTTAATGGGGTCTAATTTGTTTGACAGCACCTTGTTTTTGCTGTTTAAGCTTTCTTGTGCTGAACATTCTGTGACATTACCCATGGCCTACATAAATTTGATGCAGTGCTTTTCCCTATTCAAGACACCACCAATCCTGCACAATACTTATGAAGCTTATGACATAATTAGAACTCAGGCATCTTCCTGTTTTCAGCTCCTTAATCAACTCGTGAGTCTATTTGAAAATAGTTACATATAATGTGAAACATTTGAATACCCAACATAAACGCAACGTGATATGTTTATTGTTTTTAAATATGAGATTGTGATGTTGTCTCACTCCAGAAGACCCACATTAAAAAAAAAAAAACTTCCATCATTCATTTTTATTTTATTCTAGTTACCCATCTAAATTTGAGTCAAAGGCTCACACTAAAGCTGGAGGTTGGTTGGTTGGAACAATATAATTTTTGGACATGCTACTCAAGCACCAGGGTGGACAAGTTAATAATTGGTGCTCTGTGTGGACTTTAATTCATCACTGACTCTAGCAATGACTCCTCTGCCAAACTGACACATAAGAGATACTCATGACTTTACATAGTTCTTGTAAGTCCTTCATAAAATAGTTTGCACATACAACCTAATGTCTGTTGCACATACATACCTGATGATTGCAGCAACTTATTAGCACAATTAATACACACAAATATACTAATTTATGTTCACCCAGGAAACCTTGCACAAGTTATTAAGCATATTGCAGGTCAAATAACGTGGTCGACCCATGGACTGGTCACCTTAACTTTAAGACTTCAGTTTACAATTAATGGAAAGGGGTTTTGAATATTAAATTATATACTACTTAATATAATACCTTTGTTTCCCATATCAGAAAGGATATGGACTACTAATTTCAGTTAAACCAATTCCAAGATATTTTTTATAGATACATTGTGGCTGACTCATAACAAGATAAAACGATAATACTTATCCACAGAGTGGCATATCTGAAAAAAACATGCTGTACCCAAATTATTTTATAACTTACAGAATTAGCTGCAGCTGTACATATATAACATATTATAGTCAATGCTCAACTAGTATGGGTTAATTTAGTTAGGCATGCAATGAAAAGCATACAGGGTGCTAAAAAGAAAATACCTGTTTCCTCACGAGGTACATAACAGTCATAAAATACAAATAATTCCCAAGCACATCAATAATTTAGTACAAAGATAGTTTTTATTTATTTTAATATATGCTTATTAACAAAGTGCAAATGTGCAAAACAGAAGAACAAAGAGATACCATCAAATGTGCAAAACTGCATGCATAGCAACAAAGTGTTTAAAGGGACACTGTAGTCACTATAACTATTGCATTTCTTTGAATTGGTTATAGTGCCTGGAGTGCCCTGGCACTGTCACTCCTTTCAGTGTTGCACCATGTTCATGTAGTATGCCACAAAATGAGAGTCCCTGGCCCCCCACAGTCCAGCCCCTTCTGTATGTGTAGCTAAGGCAGAGATTACACACTTCCTTGTTGTCATACCCATTCATGCCATCAGTTGGAGCTCTGACAGGCTAAAATCAGTCAGCTGACACTCTCAGCCAACCACAGCTGCCCATTGCTGCTCAGGCTAATACTTCCTTATTAGTCAAAGTAGCATAGAGGGGATGGACTGCCAGGGACTCTTGTTTAGCATTTAAACATTAAAAACTGTTTAATGCTGAAAGAAATGATGGTACCAGGGGACTCCAGATACTATAACCAGTTTAATGAGATGAAGTAGATACAATGCCTACGGTGTCTCTTTAAGATATAAAGTGCTATCCCCATGAACAATTAGACAGCATACAAGACCAACATTTTGGTCTTTGATCTTTCTCAAGGGGGATCTTAAAGTTAATGCTCGAAACTCCCATTTAAAATATACACTAATAGAAAAAGGGTATACTGACGCTAAAAATGTAAATATATACAAGTGTATACAGTGCTATGCACAAAATATTTACAACAATAGCTGCTATAACACCAAGTGTAATCTCTCCATATACACCCAACACATAAACCAAAAGGTGTAGCGCTACATAAAAATATGAGTCAATACGCAAAACAATACTTGACCTTGTATAGTACAGTGGTGCTGGTTAATATCGGTAGAAATGCCTAGAAAACAAATAAAACTCCAATAGTGTAAAATTAATATAACAATATTAGAGGTTGAAACTGTATTAAGAACCACTCACATTCTCCTGAGCTATAGACCTTGCTCAGGGATGAGTTTTTTTCCATTTAAATACCCTACAAATCGAATTGGTGTAAGTGAAAAAGATTATCTTTTACAACCAATCACATCAGATAAAATCCATAAGACAATAACTCAAATGTCTCCCCACTGGGCACCAGTGTAATCAATACTATCTCATAGTTGCTGTACAGCTGACTTCGTAATTAAACTAGCTCTCGGGAGCGACCTCCAGATACACCTTTAGCAAATATCATTCCACTGCTTAAAATGTGTAAATACTTCAGACCTTTATCACTGTTTGATGTAAACACAAAACATGTAGAATATAATGCAAACATTTTGGCCACTCATCTTAGTGACATACTTTCTTATTACATAAATGTTGCAGAATGGACATGTGCAAGATACTTTCTATTCCCTATATTGGCTGTCCGAATCCCCCCTCCTCTGTTACTTTGTGTGCTTTTCCCCGGTTATTTTGTGTGGTTCCTCTTTGACCGTTCGGGAGACTTTATATGAACGGAATCCATTTGTCTCCCGAACGTGCCCCATTAGAACATTTACACCAACCACTTAAGTGCGAAACCACAAGGGAAACAATTAATGAGTCCTGGGTGGCCTCCATTTCATGTAACTGAACACGTGGCTGAGAGAATAATGGTGGCCATCTTGTCTCCTGAACGAGGGCAGCGGAACTTGGTTGTCGAGTGCCTGGAACTATTCCAGACCACCTACACGAAAGGCGTTCGGGAGATATAAACTACCAAACATACCCTGGAAGCAAGAGATTCCCTTGTATGGTTTTCGCACCATGAACGTAGACCGGCCAGGACACATATTTCCCTGGAACTATTTTGGGCTAGCACCTTGTGTCTGGCCTGTCAAAACTTCCACATGATGGCATTCTCGTTCTACCAAACCGATCTGAGTGATTCTTGGATATGTTGGTCACTCAGATCGTGGCTATCGGGAAATGTGCTTTTTGTGAGGTTCCGAGGTATGGTTGGGGGACTCTTGGTGTACAGGATATTTTGTGGATTTATTGTGCCTGAGAGATAATGAAAATAGAGGAGTTTACTCAGGCAATTATCTCCCAGGCACAAGGGGTCTCAGGATTGAAAGCATTTTCTGCATGTGACACCCCTTGCATGGGACTGGGCATAAAAGCCGTGTATGTGACAATAAAATTCAGCTTTATACCCCTATAGCTGAGTGTCATCCAGTTGCTGGGGAGTTGGCGAGAGATCCTTGGATTGTTTTACTTGTTCCTGAGTGTAATTTGGAGTAACCAGCGGATAAGAGTCCCTGCTAGGACTAGGGATCCGCTACAATAAATATCAGGTAGGATTTGTATAAATATAGGAATAGGATTTTGTTGCACCATCTGTCTAGTGGAACAAGACAAAAATGTCCTTAATCCCTTCCTACTTTGTATACTACTCCTAGAGCCCTTGACAGCTTTAACTATAGACACAATCTCCATTCATGTAGTGGTTGTGGGTGACAATTCCTATAAATTAAGTATATTTGTGGATGGCATTCTGCTTACAATCACTCAACCTTCTTACTTTCTACCAAAAAGTAACAGAAAAAAAAACAAAAAAAGGAAAAAAACGTGTATATATCACCAAAAGTGAATGATGAAATAGTACAACCTGTATATGAAGGAGAAAGTACAATGTATAGATGTAAATTCTTCTTGTATCCCGGTCATTTAAATATACTTAAATTTGGCGCCCTAGCATGGTGTCACGTTTTGATTTTCGTTTCCGGCGCCAGGGTTGCATCCCTTTCCCTGGCCTCCTAATCGTGCGGTTTCCGGGTTTCAATTTCCGACATCATGACACAATCCTCCGTCCTTGCATCATGACATATATCTGGCTGGGACGGGTCACTTGCCGCTCGATCATATTTGCCCACAGTTACTATGGATCTTCAATATTCAAAAGAGGGCAAAAACGGCTAAAACTCATACATTTTACCGATAGATATTTATCCTCATACATATGTATTCTTACTTACACTATACATGAATAAACTATTCAGTCTAATTACAGCTTATAGCTATTACTAAAAAGGCTTAGATACTGAAATCTTAAAAAAATCCTCATAACCATACCATATAAAAAGCGGGGGAATTTAGGTTAAGGAAATAAGAAGAGGAAAAAGAGAAAAAAACATATATTAAAATCCATACTAAAAAGGAGATACATAACAACACTCTCATTATTATTAGTAAAGTGTACATACTCTGAGATCACCGAATTAGTGAAAATACAGGAAAAACATATAAAAGTATAGAAATTTAGACATATAAAATGATATCTAAAATTTATATTAGAATAAATGTATAAAAAACTATAATCCCAATAAGAGTAATAATTATTATTAAAAACAAGAGTAAAACAAAAAAAAGGGGGGGTATCCTTTATATATGGGTGATTTAAAAGTCTGCATTAAGGCCCTGTGGCATTAAGGTGTTAATATCAAAGATCCATTTCCTTTTATTTCTATTTAGGAGACACTCTTTGTCTCCCCCTCTTCAGTGCACTTTTACTTTTTCTATACCTATAAAGTTTAGTTTTTTTTGCACTGGAGAGGGTAATGGGTAATTTTATTTAGTGTGCTCTCACCAATTTTATCTTTTGTATTCTTGACTTTTGTGTGTTTTATGTGACACACATAGGTGATTGTAGCACCTGTTATATTTGGTCTATATTTAACCTTATATTTTACCTTTGTGTTTAAGGAGATAGATGGCTGTTTTAGAGAGCTGCTTTAAGGAGATAGATGGCTGTTTTAGAGAGCTGTTTTAGAGAGCTGTTGAAAGCTGTATCTGTCTATTATATACCTGCACACACCAACCTTTTTCCTTTATGTCTTCTCCCACTAATTTACACCTACCCAACCTGTCACTAACTCCTACCTAATACTCCATTAATTTAAACTGAAACTAAAAGTTAAGTTTATTCTTAAAGGTTTAACTTCTTATATAGGTACCTTGTGGTACCAGTCACTGCCTTTATGGAGAGCGGAAGCTCCTGCACAATCTTTCATGAGCTACACCCTGCAAGGTCAGAACATTGTCTGACAGCGTCGGTAGATTGCACTGCTTTTTTTAGCTCAGAATTGAGAATGTTTTGCTCTCATAGAGGCAGTGACTGGTGCCCAGTGGATTGTAGGTAAGCAGTCAAACTATTAACAAAGGGTTTGACTACTTACATGGGAAGTGACAGGGCACTTCTGCTTAGAGTGGGCACACGTCTGGTGCTTGGAGTGTTCCTTTGATGTACAATTATGTACTATGGATCATTTTGGAACATTAAGAATAAATAATATAAATAAAAAGATTAGAGAGACATTTTTACATACGTTCAATTTTTCTATAAACAGAAATATTCATGTAGATGTTTATATTTTCTAGATAAAGATGTAAAATAACTATTTTAAAATTGATGATATTAGCTAGATTTTCTAGATAAAGAATTTTAATTAAATTGACTTTCTTTACTTTGCATACAAAAATAGACATCTGGTTAACATTTTTTACTAAGTATGGCTATATGTACTACATCACTCAAAATCATAGTTTAGCTGATGGACACAAATTGCAAGTTTTGGAAACAAATCTCACTTTTTTGATAAGAGGTTCAGCCCTTTTGAAATTGTCAGCATTGACTATAAATCATAAACTTGTCTTACTTGACACGAGAATTGAGAATTGTTCTGATGTAAGACGTGTCATTTATATGCAGAGGGGTGATCAAGGAACTGTGAAATAAAAAAAAACATATAAATGTACATCCACTTCCAAAGTTTAAAAAAAATATATATTTTTTTTTCTTAGTTTGAAGGTTCCATTCATAAAACCAGAAATACATTTCTTAAAAAGACAATAATTATTTCACAAACTGTGTTAATTGTGTGCATACAGATAAAAGCCCAGAAAGTTGTAAAATTAAATACATTGGTGTTCATTCACTAAATAATGACTCTGGAAAAAAATTGAGTATTTTCAACTCCATTAATTTTATAACCCTGTCATTTTGGTCTAAAGCTATAAATGAGTGTCAAATATAATATTTAATGTGACCTATAGATATTAACATGGGATAAGAAATGCTAAAACTGGGTTTTCATTTTGGATGGTAAAAAATATTCTTCATAAAACCCCTCTTAACCCCTTAAGGACCAAACTTCTGGAATAAAAGGGAATCATGACGTGTCAGACATGTCATGTGTCCTTAAGGGGTTAAACTTTGTGTACAATTGAAAATGGAGAGTTAGTGACTGCAAAGTCCTAATGCAAGGGTGCCCAAAAGGTAGATCCCGAGGTGTTGTAGAACTACTACTCCCATGATGCTTTGCATGCAGTTGGAATACCTTTGGAATGGCAAATCTTTTGGGCACCCCTGTTTTAATGCATCCTATAGGAAAAAATATATACATTTATTAAATAGTTAATTGTATTTAAGCACTAATGTGTAGCTATATTATATGGAATTGTCAATATATATACATATATATATGTATTAAAGTCAGCTAAATGAAAAAAAACTTGTATTCATTAATCAATTACTTTGAACTTCAAACCAAATTGCAAAATTTAGAATAAAGTAGCAAAGCTATAACTTAACTATTAATCCCTACATTTTGGAATTTGGTGTACAATTAATATGAATTGTTGATTAGAGAATAGTCCCCTAAGGGCAACTTGCTCTGAAGATTTCAAGTGTTGTTAGTGCACATGTACTGAGTAAGGCTTTGATGGTGTCTTGGTGGAGTTAATATGACAGTACACTTGAAAAATTAGCTATTTTAGTTCAATTTACAAAATGGTAAATGCTAAGTTATGGTATGTATCAGTAAAATCATATGTGGGTTCTGTGCAGACATCGAAGGCAAGGGTTATTGAATGCTTTTTACTTTCAAACATGGGAACATGCTCTTCCCTACCCATAACAAAACTCTATCCATTACCTGTGCTTGGCTTGAGGAGTTTTATTTTTATATTTCAATGAACAGATTATGAAAATACATGGACTACCGTATATACTCGAGTATAAGCTGAGTTTTTCAGCACATTTTTTGTGCTGAAAAACCCCAACTCGGCTTATACTCGAGTCAGTGTCTGTATTATGGCAATTTACATTGCCATAATACAGACTGGGGGCTGGCAGCGAGCGCTTACCTCTCCTGCAGCTCCTGTCAGCTCCCTTCTCCTCTGCGCCGGTCTGTTCAGCACCTCTGTCAGCTCCCAGTGTAAATCTCGCGAGAGCCGCGGCGTCATAGTGCGGCTCTTGCGAGACTTACAGTGTGAGCTGACAGAGGAGCTGCACGGACCGGCGGGGAGGAGAAGGGAGCTGACAGGAGCTGCAGGAGAGGTAAGTGCTCTCTGACAGCCCCCCTCCCCCCACTAAACTGCCAATGCCACTGGACCACCAGGGAGTGAGAGCCCCCCTCCCTGCCATGTATCAAGCAGGGAGGGGGGACGACAAAAATAATAATAATACAATAAAATATTAAAAATAATAATAGTAAAAAATAAATAAAATAAAAATAATAATAAAAAATAATATAACAAAAAAATTACAATTATTATAATTAAAAAATAATAATAAAAATGCCCACCCCCCACCAAGGCTCTGCATCACACTCTGCATCCCACACACTGCACTCATACACACACACACACACTGCATTCACACAAACAAACTGCACTCATATAAACACACTGCACTCATACACACACACACTGCATTCACACACACACACTGCACTCATGTAAACACTGCACTCATATACACACTGCACTCATACACACACACACACTGAATTCATACACACACTGCATTCACACACACACACTGCATTCACACACACTGCACTCATACACACACTGCATTCATACACACACACTGCACTCATACACACACACACACACTGCACTCATACACATACACACTGCATTCACACACACACACTGCACTCATATACTCATACACACTGCACTCATACACACACACTGCACTCATACACACACACACTGCACTCATACACACACACTGCATTCATATACACACACACTGCATTCATACACACACACTGCATTCATTATATACACACACTGTAAATAAAAATGTAATTAATATATTTTTTTTAGGATCTAATTTTATTTAGAAATTTACCAGTAGCTGCTGCATTACCCACCCTAGTCTTATACGCGAGTCAATAAGTTTTCCCAGTTTTTTGGGGTAAAATTAGGGGCCTCTGCTTATATTTGGGTCGGCTTATACTCGAGTATATACGGTAGTTATTTTCCATGTCTATAAATTTAGGGATATAGTTAGATGGTACTGATGTGCTTTATCATTAAGTAAAAAAAAAAAAACACTTGGCTGTAAAAGCCACGTTCAGGTTGTGTATCCCTCTGTCTTAGCAGTTAAAAATACACAAACTGTAAAAAGTATATAATTATGCAAAACAAATATGCGAGGAATTTTTTTTATAATACTTAATTATTCTAATGTGATAATAAATACGTGAGTTTTAGGGATGGGCAAAAAATTTGGTTCGGCATTACGAAATTCGGGACTTCAGCCATTCGGCACTTCGGTTCGGTTTGGCACTTTGGAAATTCGGCAATTGGCACTCCGGTTCAGTTTGGCACTTCCGAAATTCGGGACTTTGGCAATTCGGCACTTCGGCAATTCAGCACTTCGGTTTGGCACTTCGGCAATTCGGCACTTCGATTCGGTTCAACACTTCCGAAATTCGGAAATTCTGGACTTTGGCACTTCGGGACTTCGCCACTTTGGGTCTTCGGCACTTCGTGAATTCGAGACTGATCGTGATCGTGCTCAGCGTTAAAGGCATTAAAGCTTGATCAGCAGGCTATACGAGCCCAGAAATCCTAGCACAGCTTATCAAATTTGGTCTTGAAGTGTTGTACCCAATCCAGAGTCTTTGGGCCTGCTTCACTCAGTAGACGTTACAGTGCGGTCAGCTATCTTTGAGTCACCACGTGTCTTCAGGCTCAACAGAGAATAAAGTGGCTTAGTGGTAACGGGGCTTCAGGAAAGGGGTGGTAACGAGGATCCAGGAAGTTTGCATTTGGATGCACGGTCCCAGGTGGGACATCGTTCGACTTGCCCAGCCAACAGGCCAGCTATCCCGGTAAGCCACAGGGCCAAACTTTAGGTTATGCTTGCAATCAATTAGTTTGGGACCCGTAGCATCCCCTTTGTGAAATATGCTGTCTGTGCTTGGTTCCATGCTGTTTGTTAGTAAGAATTCACAGTTTGAGCAGGTTTAATGCATGTTCTGACAGGAGGCACTAGGAAGCACGTCTGCCCAGCTTGCAAGTCAGGCCCTGCACCGGAACATTTTTTTTTAATCATCAAGTAAAGCAACTCTGATACCAAATAATCTAGTCTGAGGTAGAATATAGAGGAAACATTGCTATTTAATGATGGACAAATGATGGTCAAATTGTCAAATCTATAGTATTATATTATATATTATATAGCATAATAAATATGTATGCCAAGTGTAACTTCTTAAGTCTGAAAGTGTTATTTAGTAAGTTTTAAACTGTATAGATTTAAAAACCGTAGGCAAACTTTGCTGAATTGGAGACATTCTCCGGCTATAGTGTACCTTTGCATGTTAATTTAAATTTTCTACAGTTCATAGTTTATAAACCTTATTCACTATGACAGATAGTTTCTCCAACTAAAATGCCCTATGTTCTGTAGAGAAAAAAAAACGCTTTGTTTACATTGATTGAAGCAAATAAAAATTATAAATATATGTTAAGTTAAAAGTAAACTAGACATAAAAAAATGTAAAATAACACTAAACATTTTTTTATAGCATTTTAAAGTGTGAATTGATAGATATATGGTGGATATTTGAAGCCGTGGTAAAATATTCTGTTTTGATAGAAACAAAAACAGAATTGATAGCAGATGGGCTTGCATGACCCTTTAGCACAGCATGGGAAATGGTTTTGCTAACTGTCCTAATTATGACTATAAACGTGGATTACTGAAAATGGGAAAATGGTACATTATGGTGCTTCTGTTTTACTGACATTATACAAAAGAAGCAATTTATGACAAGCTGTGCTCTAATGTCAAAATTCCATTGGCATGTTGTTAACCATGAGGCTAGGTCAAGAGTTTGTTTCTGTCCAGAAAGCGGTAATTGTAGTAATTGAACAAATGACTGAATCCAATATTATGCAAGAAAACAACACATTTGCATTTACAAGTTTCCTACTTTAAGATGGGAATTATTTTTTTACGGTTTATTATTTACAGACTATTTTTACAAAATGAAAGCATCTGGGCAATAATAAATATATATTTATATATATATTGGATTTATGCTAATGGTATAAAACAACTGAATATAGTGTAACTGCTGAGTAGGATTACTTTGTATGGGAAACTCACAGTATGTCCTATTTATATAAAGACCATTCAGTCTTGAGTCACGCTGACTTAGTGGATCTGACTTTTGGATCTGATTTGAACAAATAAAAAAAAATATTCCCTATCTGTAAAGAAGGCTAAATATCATTAAAATGTGTACATATAGTTTACAATATATGAACCAGTTTGATGTAAAAACGTGAAATATGGTATTTAGAAAATTGTTTCTATGAGAGACCTGGATGAGTAAATTAAAAGGTAAATTCAAAAAGGGCAGTCCTGCAACATATAAATCAAAAGTGCTTTAATTCGGGAGATTGATTTATCCTGATATTCTTTAAATACTGTGTGGGGAAAATAAATTGTAGTGCACAAAATAATATGTGTTTGATTTAAATAACTTTAATAAAAAGTCTCTTATATTATAACTATTAAAGTAACAAAATATTATACTAAAAAACTTAGCTTGCTAAAGTGCTTTATGTGTAAAGACTGTGTCCTCTTTTATTTCTTTTTTTTGCAAAAAGTGCAGATTTTAATGGGATTTAATGTCGCAGGGCCATATAGAACACACTTCAGTTGCGCCCCCCCCCCCCCCCCCCCCCAGCCTGCTATACTCATCCTTGACGGCGATCCTGTATAAGGGTACTGCCTGACATCAGTCAGGCCCTTCAGTTTAGGTTTAAAAATTTTAAAGATTTTAATCCTGATCCTGATGAAATCCCTGTTAAGGACTGAAACGTCGACCTCTCCACTTTTTGGAAACTATGTTTATCAAGTAAAGGAATTATTCATTCAACAGACCGTGAGTGCAGCCAACCTGTATTGATATAGACATATTATTATATATATATATATATATATATATATATATATATATATATATATATATATATATATATATATAGATATATATACATATATATATATATATATATATATATATATACACACATATATATGTCTATATCAATAAATGTTGGCTGCACTCACGGTCTGTTGAATGAATAATTCCTTTACTTGATAAACATAGTTTCCAAAAAGTGGAGAGGTCGACGTTTCAGTCCTTAACAGGGATTTCATCAGGATCAGGATTAAAATCTTGAATATATATATATATATATGTGGAAAGGCTGAGCCTGTGGGCGGAGCCTGTAGTTGTGGGAGGGCATATTGCTATAAATAAACAGGTTGCTCCTTCCTCTGGGCT
Source organism: Pelobates fuscus (assembly GCF_036172605.1). NCBI lineage: Eukaryota > Metazoa > Chordata > Amphibia > Anura > Pelobatidae > Pelobates > Pelobates fuscus. Next base: position 174,134,681 of record NC_086318.1, on the reverse strand, counting down.
GAGACTGTCTGGTTCAGTACAGATCCATCTACTGCCAGTTCAAGGGTCATCAACACAAACTGTCTAACCTCCAGACAAGCTGGTCTTGGCCTAGTGCGGCCCACGCAAGTATTCGTTTTACTTCACTCTAGTAAAGAGCCTTCTCCCTTGAAGCTCATGGGGCACCTCTGTGTCTGGCCCAGCTGCGACTGTTACTTTCTTGCAAATTTTTTTTATTTTTTTTATTTTTTTTTCATATCGACTTTTATCATACGCAATTCGGTTGTCACCCTTCTTTTTATGTTTCATTTGACTGGCCTCCTGGTATTCATGCACTCATTTGGAATACATTGTTTAGTATTTATGTGGCTAGGTGTTGCAACTGTCTACATTTATATCAGGCCCAAATTTAGGCCTATACATGTGGTTGAGGAAATAGAAATATGAATTTTTATATACATTCTCTGTACACAATAAAACTTAAAAAATATTTATCCTGTTTAAATGGGAATATCTTCTAAATGTCTAAAAATGTTCTTACTAAACAAACTCAAACTCATAAAATGTATCATGCATGGTTAGTTAAAAAAAATGAAAATAAAATAAGTACTGGATTTGTTTTTACTGTAACAGCCTGTTTGATATGTGTTCTGTTATTGAGATTTGCTTTATTGCATGCTTACTAAGTACTAGGCCATCCCTGCATATTTAAGGTTTAACTAATTCTGCCTCGCTAATGTTTGCCTGAAGTTATTTTAATTTTTCTGCAAATAACATCTTTTAATATTGAGTTTGCTATTTTATTCTATTCCTGGGTCATTTTGTATTGCCTACTTCTTACAACTCTGTAAGATCTCTATTAATGCTTAATGCACTTAATGCAATAAAGTGGAATTACTGTTTAGTGGATGTGTCCTGAATGACAACAGGCATGCATTTATTTATGTAATTTTTCATAGGGGTATAATCTAAAACTGCTTGCAAAATCTGCAGTTCTCTTGTCCACTGCTTCTGCCTGCTTCGGTCTTTCTGTGGCTGTCCAATCGCAGACTTCCTGGTCCAGTTCCGTGAGAAGTCTTTGCAAGGTGGGTGCTCTGAGCAGTTGTTGCCTCTTGAGTTTGGCTCCGCTGGGCTGATCGGGGGGTTGATTTATGGGGTTGTCAGTTTGTACTGAAGACTGCACTTTAAAAAATAAATTAATTTTTAAAAAGTACACATTAAAGTGCTTTGGACATCTGGAGTGCCCCTTTGAGTGAGTTTTTCCCTTTAAATTAGTTTGCAATTTGCAAGTGAGTCTTAATAAGCCCTACATTACGAGTGTCTAAACATGCCCTACAGGGCTTCTACCCCCTGGTATGGGCTTTCAATTCGATTACTGTATTTTATGATTTATTGTCTGCTATCACCTCATTCGACCACTCAAGCACATCAATTTTCAACTTTCCATAAATTCAGTCTGCATTCAACCACAGGTTTTCCTTGTACAGTACAACCTCATCCACTTTTTAGAAACGGTTAACATTTTGGCCCACTTAGGTCGCTTGTTTTATCGGTTGAGAACACGTCAATTATATTTAGCCATATTAGGCTGGCATACGTATTGTGATTACTTTTACTGTCTTATTTGTAGGGTCTACAAATAATGCATTACGTAAACCTCATTCAGTCATGTTCAGTTTATTCATGAAGCTATAGCTATGTTGATATTACTGAGATATTCTACCATTGTTCTAGCATTTGCTGTTGCTTTCAACCCTATTCTCCCATGTCAGTTGTGTATGCATAAGTGTTTATCATCCTCCTAATCATTCCACATGTAGGTCTTGATATAGATCCAATGTGATCTTTGGTATTGTGAAGAATCACCCTCCATTCATTCGGTACTTTCCCTCCCTGCTACTTTATTCATGGATTTATTACTGTGACGAAGTGCCCTTCGCCACTTGTGCCTGGAGAGGACTGCTTGCCCGCCTCTTGCCCTGTGACTATGGACCCTGGGAGATTTGGCCCGTTCAATTCAGTATGATAGGAGTTATGTATTTTTGTATCCTTTTGTGTTTTACTGGTAACATGTGCTCAATGGAGTCTGCCTCTATCCCTGGATATAATTGGATTATTTTCCCCATTGTCTCCAGGATAGAGGGCTCTGTAAAACCGGTTTGGGCCAGATAGCCATGCTGCCAGCCAGGCCCCAAAAGTTACTTTACTAAATTCTGAACCCCTGGTCTGATTCATGCCATTTTTTTGATATGTTGTTCCCCTGAATGGATTGATTGTGAATATATACTTTTTTATGTGAATGTGATGTATATTTTAGAAGTTATAAATATGCTGTAAAAACTGTATTTTTCCTGCCTGTGATAATTGCATCTTCTATTGTATAAGATAATTGAATCACAGGCAGAGGGGAGGATTTTGTGTGGGCTGTAACCTCTGTTTTATAGGCTACTGTAGATAACGTGTGTGTCCCTCCCCTGCATGGAAGCAGGGCATAAAAGAAACTGTAGCTTGAATACCTGTTGTTGTTACTTCCAGTAAAGTTCTGCTCCAGCATTAAGCTTTGGCTTATGTGTGGATTATTTGGTGATACCGGCGATGTTTATTCCTGTGGATTATTGGGAATATTATTTTATGGGAAGAAGGGAATGCTTGACGGAGTAACGGATTGTACCGTCACAGGTATATTCAAGAGAACCCAAATTATTATTTCAAGTGCACTTGGAGAAGCATGAATTAGACACCAGACACCTGCTGGTAATTAAAATAAGCCTCTGACCTTTATTTTGTCAGTTGTATTTTTATACATGAAGAAGTAAGTGCTTACATGAAGATACTCATAGGACAGTAGTAGGAAGGAAGTGAAAGGGTGAAAGGAGTACAGATAAGACATATGGATGAACGTCATGTACATATAACAAATAAGTTCAGAGAAAGAACAGACTGATTTAGGAGAGACCGCTCAGGTGAGGGCTATCTGCCCCCAGAACTAGACATATATGGTCTCAAGTGTCGTTTTAAGCATTAAGCATTTCCTGAGTCCAAGTCAAGCTTGAACCTTGGAATCAAAGTAAATTCTTTCACAATCCCCTCTTTTGATCCAATGGTCACCCAAATGTCCAAGGTATTTCCAATCCTGCTAGCCAAAGCCTGTGTGACTTTCATTTATTTCTTCACCACAGTTCACTGAGAGACCAGAAGAATCAGCTGAGGAGAGTTTCTTCATTTGTTAGGCGAGGTAACATCATAAAAACCTTCCGAAATCGGAGCTGGAATGTAAGTTGAGGTACGACCAACAGTAGATTTGTTTTTACATAGAGAGGTTAGTAGACATGAGAAGAATCTAAAGGTTAGAAAAATGGCCATAATAACAAATACAGCTAATAGCAAAAAGTACAATATTTTCTTAATTAGTAAGGTCAACCATGTTCCTAGCCCAAATGTCCAATCCCAATCCCCAAAGAAGCCAGTATCCTGTTTGATATCCTGTTTGATAAGTCATGTAAATCTTTTATATGTTTATGGATCATAGTGCCATGGCCAGATAAGTTAAAACAGCATATACCTTCAATAGCTTCACAGCGTAAGTCATGTTTCATTAGTAAGCATTTAATGGCTATTCTCAAGGATTGCCTTTTTATTTGCCTGGATGTCAATAAGTAGCTCTTCTAGGGCCTTGGAAGTGGCATTTAAACCTTTTGCAAGGGAACAGGCTACAACATTAATTACTCTGGTATTATACAGTGCTAAGCCTGGGACTCCTTCCATAGAGTACGCAAGGGATTTAGATAAGATAAGATAAAAATGGCCATGGTTAGGCGTGAGATTGCACAGGGACCTCCTGCGACATAAGCATAAGTAATATTTCCACAGGAGAAAGTCCATCCTTTAGGGAGATAGACATGGTAGTGGTAACTCATAACTTGGTGAGTTTTGGTACAATTCATAGTGGTGCTAAGGGCTCAAAAATGTGTGGTATTTTTCCACCATTATTGTCTCTTGAACAATTACATGAAAAAGACCAACATAGTTCAGTGTCTGTTACATTTATTGTCTTCAGGACTAGTGGGGGGGGGGGGGGGGGCTTGCCTACCAGTGGATTGAAAGCATAAGAATATAGTTTTAGAGATCTATGGGGTCTATGGGTATGTAGGTACTTATTTAAGAGTGAGATGGGTGTATGGACAGCTATAACACCTTTTGAGTACTGAGGAGAGGGTTGAGGCAAAAGGAGGTTAAATTAAAAACCTTTGCTATCTGCAACCATATATTTCCCTGCCATGCATTATTATCTTCTGGACTCTATTCAGAGTAGCATATCTGAACAGAGCATACAATAGATCTGGAATGGAATCATGGATCCAGACTGATTCTGCAACTCACAAACTGCAGCCTGGGGATTGGGTGGTGCTAAAGAGTCATGTGAGGAAAGGACTTGAACCATGCTTTCACGGTCCATTCCAAGTGCTCCTGACCACGGCTACCTCAGTGAAACTAGAAGGAAAAGCCATGTGAATACATGCCAGTCACTGTAAACAAGTCACTCCGACTGATCCACCGACATGAAGCTGTTCTTATCCTTTACCATTGTATGCTCTGTTCAGATATGCTACTCTGACTTGAGACCAGAAGATAATAATGCATGGCAGGGAAATATATGGTTGCAGATAGCAAAGGCTTTACTATGCTGTTTATGCACCCTGCCTAATCTTTGGTAGGGCCTGTACTTCCCTGTTCTTTAAGGTGCCATTTGCCCCTTCTGCTTTCCCACTACTCTACATTTTAGAGTGGCCTTTTATTGTGGCCAGCCTAAGGCAAACCTTTTCAATAATCATGCTGTCTAATCAGCACATGTGAGGTGGATAGATTATCTCTGCAAAGGAGAAGTGCTTACTAACACAGATTTAGACAGATTTGTGAACAATATTTGAGAGAAATATGCCTTTTGTGTACATAGAAAAAGTCTTAGATCTTTGAGTTCAGCTCATGAAAAATGGGGGAAAAAACAAAAGTGTTGCATTTATAATTTAGTTCAGTGTAAATAAAATATTAGCACTCAGCCTTGATATTGTGTATACAAGTGCCTGGGTGCTATCCTCACATGTTATATAAGCATTAAAGATAAAGAATGCACTCACTGTTTATGGTGAAACACAGTGTTGGAAGTTTTATTCTGCAAAGAGCATGTAATTGTGGTGTATAATCAATGTTTTGACCCCCACAGGTCCTTCTCAAGATTCTTATTAAAGACCCTTGGGGGTTCGAAATGTCAATTATTTTACATCTGCATTACTGGACTAATATGACTAATGTATATACACTGGGCCCAATGCAGCAATGTTGCCTCTTTGGACACACCGACAAATGTACTTACACATGCACATAATCACATACACTGATACACACATATATATATATATATATATATATATATATATATATATATATGTTAGTATGTCTGTGTGCATCAGTTTGTTTGTATGTATATATGTGTATATATATATATATATATATATATATATATATATATATATATATATATATATATATATATACATACATATATATATTTCCTGGCCATATCCATGGCAGCACAACATTGGGTAGCTCCTCCCTATCCCCATTGGACAGGAATAATAATTAAGCCGTATAAGTACCACCTCCTGCCCCTCCTTCCCCAGTCTTTTTTTCCTGTCCTATCCCTAGGACATGTCGGTCTTTTCAGACTGCTAAATTTTCTTTTATGGCTTACCTGAGGATTAGTTCCTCTGGCCCTTTGGGAGTTCACCCTCTCTCCCCTGGGAAGTCTCCAGTATACGGTCCTGTGCAAAGGTGTCCCCCTGGAGAGAACCCCTTTAGTGACCGGGGGTTTTTTCCTTCCAATTTCCCGGTGGTAACATGGGAAGGAACATGGAATGTGGCTGGATTCCGGTTTGGTATTTCCCACCAGAATCAAGGTAATATGGCTTTGTATTTACCTGCTGGGTTTTTCTTTCATTTGGAAAGTTTTCCATAGAAGCGTTCTGGGGTTCCCTGGTTTCATGTTTCCCTGCACGGCTTTCGGGAGTCTCCTGTGCGCCTGCGCGGCGTGTAGGGATCTCCTGTGCGCCTGCGCGGCGTGTAGGGGTCTCTTGGACGCCTGCACGTTTTTTTTGGGGGGGACTCTGGGACGCATGCGCGGCATTCGGTACTTCTGGCGTTTCGCATAACTCCGCGAACGCCGTTGTACGTATGGACGCTTTCGCGCAAAATCTATTCGTTTGATTTTTTAATTAGGCCGTTTCGCGCGTCTTTTCGGTCATCTGCGCATGCGCGATGACGACGTCAGACGCCCTCTTAAAGCGCCAGGCCTCCTTTTTGGTCAGTTTGAATTTTCAGCTTCCTGGAGAGTTTCTGGCACCATTGAGATCTGTGGATTGTTGGTTCTTCACCTTTTTTCTTCCAAAGTAAGTTCTTTTCCCATTTTTTGTTTGGTTTCTTGTAAGTTTTTCTTCTTGGTTTTAGTTTCGCTGTTTCATCTATTATTTATAGATGGATTCACGCTCAAGATCTAGGGAATCGGAGTCTTCTCATCATAATAGGTCACAATCTAAGCGATATAGGTAAGCCATCCATTTTTGGAACTAATTGATATTGAGATCATAGATAACTAAAAAGAGTGGTAATGTACTAATATTCACGTTTGGTGTATTACAGTGATAAAAGTACAAAGACTTCAGGATCGTCCAAAGGGAAGTCGCCCAAAAGGACGCTGTGTATATCCTGTGATAACAGAGCCATAGAAGGGAAACGTCTCTGTTCGGATTGTCTCTCAGCAGCTGCTGGACCTTCTCAGTTAACACCGGACTTTAGGCAGCTTATCAAGCATGCAGTTGCCCGGGGCATCAGAGAGGTTGGTAAGACCCACAAGCGACCTAGATGTTCTGAGCCGTCAGATTGGTCTCCTGATAACTCGGAGGATGAGTTTATGGATACAGCTTCGCTGAGAGACTTGGCTTTTTCCTCGGAGGAGGATGCTATGCCTGATCCTGACTTCCTGATACCTGCGGAGGTGGATCATTTGATTGCTCGGGTCAGAGAAACCCTTACTTTGAAAGAGCCCTCGGAGGAGGAACCCTCTACATCTAACCGCTATTTCTCAGATCTTAGAAGGAAAAGAGCGGCTTTCCCTGTGCATACCACTATTAGTGACCTTATTAAAGAAGAATGGTCCAGGTCTGATAGGAGATCATCTGCAAAAGGGAAGTTCTCCAGATTATACCCGTTTGATCCCAAAGATGCTGAAACATGGGATCTTCCACCCAAGGTTGATGCTGCGGTGGTTAGGCTAGCCAAGCGCACTACCCTGCCAGTGGATGATGCAGGCTCCTTCAGGGATCCAATGGATCGTAAGATGGAATACTACCTTTCTAAGTCCTATGTGGCCTCAGGCACGAGTCTTCACCCTGCCGTTGCTCTCACGTCTGTTTCAAGAGCTATGAAGGTTTGGCTGCAGGAGCTGGAAGGGGACATCAAGAGGGGCAGGAGCCGTTCCTCTATTGTTGATGCCCTGAAGGATATGCGTCTAGCGATTGATTTCTCTTCGGAGGCCGCAGTGGATCTGGTGAGAAACCTTGCTAGAAATATGTCCTTCTCGGTTTCCTCCAGGCGGGCACTCTGGCTCAGATCTTGGGCGGCCGATGCTTCCTCCAAGAATAGTTTGTGTTCTCTGCCATTTCACGGGAATATGTTATTCGGCAAGAATTTGGATGAATGCATTAAGAGGGCGGCTGAAGGTAATAAAGCCTTTCTACCCCAAGAGAGGAAGTATAAAGGATCCTTTCGCGCCCGGAAAGAGTACCATTCCTTTCGTGACAGTAGGTCCTACAAGCCTGGTAGGGAATACTCCCGATTTCAACCGAGGAGGGGTGCCCCTTCTGGGAACAGAGGAGGCAGGTCACGCAGGTCATCTTCCTCTAAGGACCCGAGGAATCTATGACTACGTACGGCCCAAAACCGAAGGTGTCGGGGCTTGTCTTCTCCAGTATCTTTCGAAATGGACCATTTCCACAAGCGACGTTTGGGTGCTGGATATTATTCGGAGAGGTTACCTGCTAGAATTCTTCAAGCATCCTCCCAACAGGTCCTTTCACCTCACAAAATGGCCAGGAGACAGGGAAAAGTGCATGGCCCTACAGAATTTCATCCTTTCCTTGCAGAAGGAGAAGGTCATCGTCAAAGTGCCGGCAGGCGAAAGAACTCAAGGATTTTACTCCCACATCTTCTTGACAAGGAAATCCTCAGGGGGTTGGAGACCCATTCTGGATCTGCACAGACTGAACAAGCATCTGCACATTCGCAGATTCAAGATGGAATCTCTGCAGTCTATAATAAAGGTTGTGTCACCCAACCAATGGATGCTGTCTATAGACCTACTAGACGCATATTTTCACATACCCATTGCCCAAATCCATCAGAAATTTCTGAGGTTTGCTGTAGAAGAAGGTCATTTCCAGTTCAGGGCCCTCCCCTTTGGACTGAGCACAGCCCCAAGGACGTTTACAAAGGTCCTGATTGTTCTCATCGCAGAGCTCAGGAAGCAAAACATTGCTATTTACCATTATTTGGACGACGTCTTGATCTTAGGAAACGACGTGGATTCTGTGACATCTCAAGCTATTACCAGCATTCAGTTTCTGCAAGCTCACGGCTGGAAGATCAACACCAAGAAGAGCCACCTCCACCCAACACAATCTATGGTTTACTTAGGTGCCCATTTCGACACTCTAAAGGGTACTGTCCAGCTCTCATCAGTAAGAATTCTGAAACTCAGGAGGTTATTGAGGAGAATGCTGAAATCCCCGGTTGCCCCTGCAAAGGCGGTAATGAGCCTCCTTGGCTCCATGTCCTCCACAATAGGTCTGACGAGATGGGCTCAGTGGAGAATGAGACCATTCCAAGCCAACTTCCTGAGTCGTTTCTTATCCGGGAACCTGTTCCAGCCCATCAAGCTTCCCCTGAAGGTACGTCATTCTCTGATCTGGTGGCTAAACAGAAAGCACCTATCCAAAGGTTTTCCATTAGGGGACATCGCTTGGAGGACCGTGACAACGGATGCCAGCCAGTGGGGTTGGGGCGCTCATTATCTCCACGACTTTGCGCAGGAAGAATGGAATTTCAAGACGAGCAAGGTTCATTCCAATCTGCTAGAACTTCTGGCTGTCCTCAAAGCTTTGAAACACTTCTCGATCCATCTCAAGGGTCAATGGGTGAAGATAAGGACGGACAACTCCACCGTAGTATCCTATGTCAATCACCAAGGGGGTACCAGGAGCTGCAAGATGATGGAAATAATGAATCACCTGATGTGGTGGGTTCAGAGAAACCTGGCAGGCATTACAGCCATTCATCTCCCGGGGAAAAGGAATCAACTGGCGGATTTCCTCAGCAGATCCAGAATAGATCCGGGGGAATGGTGCCTAGCTCACAGGGTATTCCGCATGATTGTGGACAAGTGGGGTCTCCCTCAAGTGGACCTTCTAGCCTCTCGGGCCAACAGAAAGGTAGCCCTTTTCTTCACGAAAGAAGAAGACCACCTGGCACTGGGAAGGGATGCCTTATCAAGCCCCTGGAGGTTTGGATTGGGCTATGCATTCCCCCCGTTTCCACTAATTCTACCGCTCCTGAGGAAGCTGAGAACGGAGCAGGTGTCTCTCATCCTGATTGCACCTTATTGGCCTCGGAGACCTTGGTTTCCTCTGCTTCTGAGTCTTTCGGTGGAACCTCCTCTCCCCCTCCCCGAAGTTCCGGATCTTCTGTTCCAGGGTCCTGTAATGCATCCAGACCCTGTCTCTCTCAACCTTATGGCTTGGAAACTGAAAGGAACCGGCTGTTGAATAGAGGATTCTCCAAGGCCGTTATTGATACTATGCTGAGGGCACGTAAGCATTCCACTTCAGCCACTTATTATAGAGTATGGGAAGTTTTCTCCGACTGGGCTCTTCGCAGTAATGTGGATATTCAAGATCCCTCCTCCTCCAATATTTTGGATTTCCTGCAATCTGGCCTTGAGAAAGGACTGAGCTATAACACTCTCAAAGTACACATTTCAGCCTTGTCCGCCCTGACCAGTCATAGATGGGCACTGGACTCGGATATCATCAGATTCATCAAAGGTGGCCTTCAGATGAAACCTCCTATTAAACCATTTGTCCCATCCTGGAATCTCCCTCTGGTTCTGGATGCCATGAAGCTGAAACCTTTTGAACCATTTGATTCAGTTTCCCTACAGGTTCTCTCTATTAAGACTGCCTTGCTGGTGGCCCTAGCCTCAGGCAGGAGAGTTTCTGAGCTCAGTGCTCTATCCATCAAAGAGCCTTTTACTATCTTCCACAAGGACAGAGTGGTCCTCCGTACAGTTCCGGTATTTCGACCTAAGGTCACTTCCTCCTTTCACATCAACGAGGATATTGTTCTTCCATCTCTGAGGTCGGACGCCCATGAAATGGGGAATTCTGCTGACCTGTCCTCTCTGGATCTGGTGAGATGCCTCCGGATGTATATTGATAGGACTTCTGATTGGCGTTCTTCTGACAGTCTTTTCGTCCTTCATAGCGGCTGTAAAAAGGGCTCACAAGCTCCCAAATCTGCCATTAGCCGATGGATAGTAGCGGCTATCATTCTGGCTTATCAGTCCGCCGGGTATCCGGTCCCTGTGGGTCTTAAAGCCCATTCCACTAGGGCTCTCTCTTCTTCCTGGGCAGCCGCTGCTAATGTCTCCCCTGAACTCATTTGTAAGGCAGCTACATGGTCTTCATCTAACACTTTCATTAGGAGCTACCAGATTGATGTTAGAGCAGGGTTGTCTGATCAATTTGCTAAATCAGTCCTGTCTGTATCCAATTCCTGATCTCTGTGTCTGTCACTTGATGTGGTGTTAATACACTTTGCATTTATAAAATTTTTGAGTCTGTGTCTCTTTCTCTCCCTGGTTTATTGCTTGGGTATTACCCAATGTTGTGCTGCCATGGATATGGCCAGGAAAATGGAAAATTTATTCATACTTACCGTAATTTTCTTTTCCTGGTTATATGCCATGGCAGCACAAGGGTCCCGCCCGGGGCTATTGCTGGAACACGTGACTGGGGAAGGAGGGGCAGGAGGTGGTACTTATACGGCTTAATTATTATTCCTGTCCAATGGGGATAGGGAGGAGCTACCCAATGTTGTGCTGCCATGGCATATAACCAGGAAAAGAAAATTACGGTAAGTATGAATAAATTTTCCATTATATACATACAAACAAACTGATGCACAAAGACACAGACATACTAACATATTGTGTATGGCAGTGTGTATCAGAATATGTGTGAACTTGTCAGACATTGTGTATCTATGCATGTCCTTGAGAGTGTATGCATTGATTTGTATTGTATCTGTGTCTGTCTGTGAGTGTATATCTGTGTTTAGTGTGTGACGGATGACTGTGTTTATGTGGGGGTGACTGACTTTGTGGGGGTGATTGTGTGATTGTGGGAAGGTGATTGTGTGTGAGGGTAACTGTGTGTTTATAGGGAGTTTACTTTGTGTGTATAAAAACCCTAATTTGGGGTAACAATTGTTGGAGGGTTCAGAAAAAACTCACTGTCTTGAGCAAAATTAGTGTTGGCTCTATCTGTTACAGGGCAGGCTGCCCACAATTATACAGACACCAAATGCAAAATAAAATTATTTTTCAATAAACAAATTTTGCTTGCAACAGGTAAAGTCATCTATACACAATTGTAAAGTAATGTATACACGATCCCGGTGCATAGGACCATACCCTGGTAATTGTGCAAACATGAGACTCATAGTGTAGGGGTTAATGTATATCTTGAGGGGAATATGTAGCTATTAAAAAAAACAATATGCTGTGAAAATTGCATCATGTTATTTTTATTCTATTATTGTTTATCTTGTTATTATTTTATTACATTTAATAAATATGATAATTATCCTTACTACCGTGGTCTATCCTCTCTAATATTGGATTTTCCTACGATCTTCCTGGACTTCATTCTCCAAGGTGGGAAGTGTACCACCAGGGCTTTATGGAGTGAGCAAAACCTTACTTTGCTCCTGAGTCAATACCACAGAGAAGACACCACATCACCTCTATGCTTAGAGTATCATACCACTATAAGCTGTCTAAAGGAGCCAGATATTAGGTTCCAATAAATATTAGTGTATTTCCTGTTTTATTTATTTTATAATACTTTAGTATTATAAAATACTACAATATATAGTGTCCATTTCTGTGTTTTGTTCCATATTTCTTGACACCGTACTGATATCAAGAGACGCATCATAATATCCTTAGCCGGGGATCATACAGCTCAAGCACAACAAATAAGAGCTATTCCGCTGTATTTACTGTACTTTTTTCCTCCATTTCAAGTTGTATTACATACTACACTATATTATTCCCCGTGTCCTCCTGTGTCTTGTTGCATGTGCCTTCGGAAAATATATTAAGGTGCTGCTCCCAACTCCTTCCCTCCACTACCTCATACTTCTCACGGATAAGTGAGACTCAAGCCTGGGTTGTTTTAGCTTCCTTTTTTAAACTACCAGTATGTCGTCAGAGCTGAATCCTACCCCTTAGCTACTGATATATAATAACTCATAGATCTACTATTTTTTCTGAATTAATACAATATTATCAATGTGTGAATATTGCTCTAGAAATAAAAATAAAATCCACTCCATATGTAGTATATTGTGGCTATGCTTTGCTTTTGTTAGGATTATTTGTTTATATCTTGTGTTTTGTAATTTGCATATATAAACGTGTTTTGTTTCTTTTACACGTTAGTTAATTATATATATTTTTATGTAAAATTATGTATTTTATTTTTTTATATATGTGAGTGATATCACAGTGATTTTAAAAATAGCATTACTGTTGAATTATTTTTCGAAAGAGCAATTTATTCCAGACTGAATAAGATACATAAGACAATAGTTAATTATTCAGAAAACTGATAATAATTAATCATACAATAAACTTGAGATATCGTAGGTAAAGTAAAAAGGAGAGAGATAAAAACACATGCACATTGCAGAAGGCAATTAATAGACTTGTTTTTAAGATAACATACTATTGTATAATTTAACCCCTTAAGGACCGCTGACGGTTCAGGACCGTCAGCGGTAAAACGTGCGTTTGGACCGCTGACGGTCCTGAACCGTCATAACGGTTTTGGGCAACTTACCTGATCGCCGTCGGTCCCACGGCGGTGATCAGCTCTCCTCCCGGTCCAGGGGGACTGCCTGTCTGCCCGGGCAGTCCCCCCTCGGCAGATCAGGACCCCACGGCCATGTGATCACTCGATCACATGACCGCAATAGGGGTCTGTGTATCTGCCTGCAGGGGGACTGTCTGTGCTGACTGGCAGTCTCCCTGCAAGTAAAAAATCATAAAATAAAGTGTAAAAAAAAAGAAATCAGTGTAAAAAAAAAATAATATGTGTATATATATATGATATATATACATGTATTATATCTATATATACCTATATATAATATATGTATATATATAATATATATAATGTCACACTAAGTGTATTTTTATATTTATATATACGTATATTAATATAAAAATACACTTATATTTAAATTACACACGAATATATACAATATATATATAATAACTATATATGGTATATATATATTATAAAATACAAATAATATGTTAATAAAAATAAATAACAAAAAATAAAAATAATTTTTAATAATTATAATTTGCATTTTTCACACACAAACAGCTCTTTCACTGAGGATATTATTGCTGTGATATATTTTACTGTTCTGATACACTAATATTTGTGTTCAGCGAAGTCTCCCGAGTATAACAGTACCCCACATGTAGAGGTTTTATAGTGTTTGTGAAAGTTACAGGGTCAAATATAAGGCTTGATTTTACTTTTTTTTTTTTTATTGAAATTTGTCAGATTGGTTAGGTTGCCTTTGAGAGCGTATGGTAGCCAAGGAATGAGAATTAGCCCCATGATGGCATACCATTTGCAAAAGAAGACAACCCTAGGTATTGCAAATGGGGTATGTTCAGCCTTTTTTAGTAGCCACTTAGTCACAAACACCGGCCAAAGTTAGCGTTTTTTGCATTTTTAACACACAAACAAATATAAATGCTAACTTTGGCCAGTGTTTGTGACTAGGTGGCTACTAAAAAAGACTGGACATACCCCATTTTGAATACACTGGGTTGTCTACTTTAAAAAATATGTACATGTTAGGTGTGTTTCGGGGATTTATGACAGATAACGGTGTTACAATGTCACTATTGATACATTTAAAATATATATATATTGAAACAGCAATTTCCTACTTGTATTTATAGGCCTATAACTTGCAAAAAAAAGCAATAAAGCATGTAAACACTGGGTGTTTTTAAACTCGGGACAACATTTTGAATCTATTTAGCAGTTTTTTTCATTAGCTTTTGTAGATAAGTAAAAGATTTTTCAAGTAAAAGTCCAAAAACATGTTTTTTTTTTATTTTTCACCATATTTTATTATTTTTTTTAAATACAATATATGACATAATATAAATACTGGTATGTAAAGAAAGCCCTTCTTGTCGTGAAAAAAAAACAATATATAACTTGTATGGGAACCGTAAATAAGAGAGCGGAAAATTACAGCTAAACACAAACACCACAAAAGTGTTAAAACTGCTCTGGTCCTTAACGTACAAACATCGCAAAAACAGGCCGGTCCTTAAGGGGTTAAGTAGCTGACAAGGTGTCCCCATTAAATAAATAATCAGAAACATATGTGATCAGAAAATGTGTTACCGTACTGCCATCTCATGTGATTTTTTTTTTTTGCTATTTATTAATTGCTGTGAATCTTTTTATCATTATTTTGTTTTTATTAATTTGTTTTTTTTTGTGTGTTAATGTAACATATATCTTACAATATAAATTCAAATGAATATCAAATACTCCTATACACTAATGTTTTTACAATTCAACTATTATTGTAGTTTTGATATATTAACACTTAGTAATTAATGCTATTTCAGGAAATTTTCCTACTTGTTTATCAAACTTTCCTGCGATACTCAAATATTAACACCCCACTTTGGTGATAATTCTCTTTCTGGACTTAAAGAACATCTGGCAATATCAACTTCCAAAAGAGGGCTAATTGTATGAATCATGTGGGTATCTGATATCTGTCAGAGTTTACACCTTTTAGTCCAAACACAAGCATGTACTTGTCTTATTTGGCGCCTAAAGTCTTAGGTCTATACAAAGTATTTTGGTGCATAAATTGTCAATACAGGTATAGAAGCTGTAGATCTACTTCACCATCACGTTTTAGCCAACTCTTCATCTCAAGTGTGAAGATATTCAGTACAGAGAACTTTCTTCCAACATTAGCTCTTTCCTTCTTTAAGACTTTAAAGACTGGCTGCTTTGTATTCATGGACCAGCTTAAGTTGTAAAATTGTTGCATACTTGGTTTATGTCAAAACTGTATAAACCTGTATTTGTTTCTTACATTGTTCAGCAGCAATATGTGCATTCTACTATATGTTTTAATCTTAGGAATTTTTTGTAACATTTACACAGCTATTAAATACAATATTTAATTGTTTTTGAACAGAGTAGGTTTTAAAAATACTATTTTGCATTTTGACCTGAGAGTTCCACCCAGGTATAACCTGGTCGCAAAATCTTAACTGACATTGTAGAGTGCACATTTTAAATGTTTATAGCAGATGCCAAATGCATTCCCAGATTGCAAATTTTCCAAAAGTGGCTCATAATTTGCACAGGGCAATGAGAGCACAGAAGTAGACTAAGTACTAGATTATTATTTTCTATTTTTTCCTTAGTGATTTTCCATAATTTGATGAGTGCAAATTTAAAATAATTGATTTTGAACATCAGCATGTTATAGAGTATCATATAGTAGGCAAGTTGAATGTACCACATGTAATTTAGTAATTTAAAGAATTTGCTAGAGGTCTGAATATTTTTGCAAGGAACTGCATATTAAAACCTGGAAATACATCATATCCTCATAGTAACTGAAGTTAAAAAAAAAGTTAATGAAGTTTAATCTATTACACACCCCTGTATGATACATCATTTATTTATGCTCTTTTTTTCCAGAGGACATTTAATCTCAGTCAATGAGCTGTAAAAATGTCCTCAAAGGGTCAGTAATAACTTAATATAAATGGCTTGTATAAAAAAAGAGCACACTGGGAAAAGTTCAAATATTTATGTTAAAGCTATGGGCCATTGCTTTTTTCCTTTTACTGCTGTAAGAAGTTCTGCATAACAGAGAAACCAGTTAATGAGAGTTACACAGATAGAAGAAACCGATCTATTTGAATTTGCAGTTTTATTCTGTTTGGCTACTTTGAAAGTTCATTCCCTCAACAAAGAATTAGGTAAACTATAAAAAAAATGTTTTATTTAGGAAAAATAACTACATTGAAAAATACTTAGCTATTTACCAATATGTTGACTATTTTGACCAAAGTTTGTAAACCTGTGGGATACATGTAATAAGTCTTGCTTAAACATGCACTAACATTTTTGACCACTGTCTGGAACCACTAATCCACACAGATTCCATCATATTGCAGACTTTGTATTAGAATAAGCACAACATGGCATATTTTACAAGTCTGCAGTATTATAGAATATGTATGCTTGGACTCTCTCTGCATTTGGTTCCTTCACTGATGTGAGGTCCTCACCTCAAGACAGCAAATGGTTTTGTAACCCTTTCCAGGCAGATACATCTCAACAGTCCTCTTTCATCTTCTCCAGAATTTATTTTGAATAAGATAAAATGAGCTGTTTGTTAAGACCTTGTAGTCTACTTCACATTTATCTATTTAAATCATGTTTATATTCAGCTGGGTTGAGAATACTCAAGCCTGAGTGTATCTATTCTATTCTAATTGAATCTAATGTATTTGCAGATTTAACTGTGTATGTTAACTGTGTACACACACCAGTATTTGTTTCTTACATTGTTCAGCAGCAATATGTGCATTCTACTATGTGTGTGTGTATATATATATATATATATATATATATATATATACACACACACACACACATAGTAGAATGCACATATTGCCGCTGAACAATGTAAGAAACAAATATATATACACACACACACATACATATACACACACATATATATATATATACACACACACACAGTATCTGACAAAAGTGAGTACACCCCTCATATTTTTGTAAATATTTTATTATATCTTTTTATGTGACAACAGCAGTTTCACAGGACAGGTTCCACTCAAAAAAGGCCTCGCCATGGTCAACCAAAGAAGTTGAGTGCACATGCTCAGCTTCATATCCAGATGTTGTCTTTTGAAAATAGACATATGAGTGCTGCCAGCATTGCTGCAGAGGTTGAAGGGGTGGGGGCGTCAGCCTGTCTGTGCTCAGGCCATACGCCACACACTACATCAAATTGGTCTGCATGGCTGTCGCCCCAGAAGGAAGCCTCTTCTAAAGCCTCTTCTAAAGATGCACAAGAAAGCCCACAAACAGTTTGCTGAAGACAAGCAGACTAAGGACATGGATTACTGGAACTGGAATTTCCTGTGGTCCAATGAGACCAAGATAAACTTATTTGGGTTAGATGGTGTCAAGCGTGTGCGCGAACCAGGTGAGGAGTACAAAGACAAGTGTGTCTTGCCTACAGTCAAGCATGGTGGTGGTGTTATGGTCTGGGCCTGCATTAGTGCTGTCGACACTGGGGAGCTACAGTTCATTAAGGGAACCATGAATGCCAACATATACTGTGACATACTGAAGCAGAGCATGATCACCTCCCTTCGGAGACTGGGCCGCAGGGCAGTATTCCAACATGATAACGACCCCAAACACAACTCCAAGACAACCACTGCCTTGCTAAAGAAGCTGAAGGTAAAGGTGATGGACTGGCCAAGCATATCTCCAGACCTAAACCCTATTGAGCCCCTGTGGGGCATCCTCAAATGGAAGGTGGGGAGCACAAGGTCTCTAACATCCACCAGCTTCTAGATGTTATCATTGGCAACATGTGAAGCTCTGGTGAACTCCATTTCCATGAGGGTTAAGGCAGTGCTGGGAAATAATGGTGGCCACACAAAATATTGACACTTTGGGCCCAATTTGGACATTTAGACTTAGGGGTGTACTCACTTTTGCTGCCAACGGTTTAGACATTAATGGCTGTGTGTTGAGTTATTTTGAGGGGACAGAAAATTTACATTGTTATATAGGCTATACATAATCCTCAGTTACATATCATTCATTTCAAGATTCACTATAATATTTCGTGCATTATGGTTTGGCTATTTAATAATCTTTCATGTGGTTGTACAAACGAATGTTCAGCTAGTTCCCAGCGTTCGTGCATTTCAAGTTTCACAATTATGTGTATATGGTAGTCATTTCGTTAAGACATTTCAATCCATTTTTCAAATAATTTGTTTAAACCATTCATTCGAAAGGTCGGTTCACAACTTCAATTACATATAATATGTATTCGTTACTTTCTATTCACATACTCTAGTAATATTTCTTTCATATGGGGAAGTATACAGATAAAGCTTTTGTGAGGTTTCCATTTAAATGTTCATGATTAAGCTAATGCCGTCACGCCAAATTCTTACAAAAGAGCGGGAACTTTCTTTTGGTATAATTTGTTTCTCTCCTTTCATTTTCTAGGAAATTGAATTTGTTTAGTGTTCGGTTAGTACTAAAGTAATTCATTTATTTTTTTTTCCCTCTCCTTCTTTCTCCTCTTTTCCCATCTCTTTCTATTTGATTTCATTTATTTTAAATAAAGTATTCATACGTTTAATTCCCATAGCATGTTGTATATTAATTACACATAATACATATCCCAGGATAGTCTCTATCGTTTAATACGTTTACAATTCTTCACTCATATGCTCATCATTGAAAAAAAAAAAATTAAGTTACCTATAGAGAATTAATCTAATTCTTATAAATACGTTTTCAGTTTAATAGTATTATTTCATCCATTCTGTTGGAAGCTTGTATTAAAATATTAGTCAGGTGATAAATAAATTAATTTGATACCCAAGTTACGCCAGATAAATAGATTACAAGTTTATCTCTATCTTTGTTTTCCCCTTTTCCCACCAAACTAATATGGTTACAGATCTTGGTACACACCATCCAGTTAACATAAATAGGCCGAAAGGAAAGGTTTGAAGTACTCAAATATGCCATACCAGCTCACTAGCAGGTATGTGTAACATGCATAAAAAAAACAAAGTCCTCCCCAATTAGCAATAATTTCTTCTTAGGCCTCTTCTCCTCTAGTTAGTGGTCCTGCAAGGCATCCTCATCCTCACGCTCGGAGGTACAATCCCAATAGTTCAACGCATAGCTAGTGCCTTGCTTTGTGGTATAGTCAGGGCCTCACCTGTCATGGCCAAATCTAACTTATGTCTTGTAGTTGTAACCGAGAGGCCAACACCCCGCCGCTTACATCAGCGACATCAAAAAGTCCATACATGCCAAATCATAGGTAAAGCTTGGCAAGTCATTTGGCAAGTAATCAGGGTGTCACCTGTCACCTAATTAGTTAGTATAATATAATTTCACCTCTTGGCACTAGAAACTAGTGAGCTGGTTAATTTCATACCTATCAGGATATCATAATAACCTAAGCATTTCTTTCACACCCATTGCATGTCTAACCTTTCAGTTCAAGATGATGACCTATTGCTTACCTGCACCCCGACCAGAGCTAACTCTCAGACGAGGCAAACCAGCATAGGCAGCACAGCGTCCAGCTACAGATCTTGGACAATTCCAAAAATTACTGCTGAACTTAATAGAAGGAACATTCCCTTTCTTGCCTCAGCCACGAAAGCCGAATTTTTCCATTTATTAAATACGCATAATGATAATGAAAGGCCTGGCCCTAGTTTTGATTGTATTATCTAAAACAGCTTGTCTGGTGGCTTCTGTAGCAACAATTAACAACCGGTTGCTACAATAACCAATCATTCCGGACATCCAACCTGGAAGCCAATAACCAAACAATCATTCCGACGTTCAACTTCCTGTAGCTCAGCCTGAACCAAGCACAGGAGGTAACTCTACTCCTGTTCCTGCCAAAATTACTAACATCATTAATCCAGTACATTTGATTGCACAAAATTTTAAATTAGACATATTAGAGGGAAAAGATATCAATCTGGCTTCTCTCCTCATTGCTTCACAGGATATAATTGAATACAGGTCATAAACATTTGATGATTTATCTCTGGTAATGAAGTCTAGAGACCACAGACTTAACAGGAAACTAAATATTCCAGAATTTGTTTTAGCTTTTGGATTATATAGGGATGTTATTTGTTCTTCCTTCCCCCCACCATAGAGAGGAACTGGAATTATACTTGCACACGCTGGTGGATCTAGCTTATAAATACGTAGGCTACTCTTTCTATGATTACCATAAGTCCTTTTCAGCAAGATCCACTACGTCACTGGCTCAGTATAATACTTCTACTGACAGGGGCCTGTTAGACACAGAGCTTTTCTGTAGACATTTTGTGGGACTTAAAACTCCAGCTTGTGCAATATGTTCATCAGCTTCTCATACGGCAAATTTCTGCCCTAATAACGTAGTTTTTCCTTCCACTAGCAACGCCAACTCAGAAAGAAATTAAAGACAAATTAGGGAGGCTTATTATTTTTCTAGGAAACGCTCCGGTGCATAATAACTTCAATGCGGGGGGTGTCGTTACAGCGCCTGTAGATTACTTCACGTTTGCTCACTCTGTTTTAGAGCACATGCAAAAGCAATGTGTCCAAACAAATTGTTCCCCAAAAAATCATTAACCCCAATAAACGTACCCAATTTGTAACGTTACTTGACTGCTTATAGTTCTTCACACCTGGTTGACTTCCTTACCTCTGGTTTCACTAATGGGTTTCACACGAGCTTTGTTGCTTTCCCCTCAGGCATCGTAGAATGCCGCAACCTACAATTAGCACTATAAGACTCGACTAGTTTACAAGAACTAAGCAATAAAGAAATCGAGAATGGTTTTATGATAGGGTCTATCTCTACTCCACCATTCACCTCTTGGAGAACAAACCCTCTAGGCATAGCTACAGGTAAATATAATAACAAAAGGACTCATTATTTATTTCTCAGCCCCTCACTCTTCTACTACCCCTAGTTTAAATTCACTAATACCTATAGAAGACTTCTCATTACAATATGCAAAAATTGACGATGCCATACAAGCTATTATTAACTTCGGCAATGCAGCCTGGTTAAGTAAAACAGACATCACAAATGCTTTTAAACTACTACCAATTCATCAATCACTCTGGCATCTGCATGGCGTTAAGTGGGAGGATAAATACTATTTGCGACAAGACTGACTTTTGGTTCCAAAAGTAGCCCAAAAATGTTCGATATATTCGCAGAGACCTTGACCTGGTTTTTACTGAACAAAAACAGATGTCCAGTTGTGATCCACTATCTTGATGATTTTCTCTCTATTGAACCACACTACTACGTACCATACAGTTTACAATGCACACTTTTCCTATTCAAGGAATTGGGTGTTCCTGTAGCGCCAGACAAAACAGAAGGTCCCAGTACAGAAATAACTTTCCTGGGTATTACGCTAAATTCAGTATCTATGCAAGCTAGCCTGCCTCAGGAAAAGGTAGACAGGATTTTATAATTTATTGACATCTGCACCACTCACGGGTCTTGCACCAGAAAAGACTTATAGTCACTTCTAGGTTCACTTAACTTCACTATGAGGATTATTCCTCAAGGTAGGGCCTTCATCTCAAGAATACTTCCTCTTATACACGGTCTCCCTGACGATGATTCTAGAACCAATTTAGATGATCCAGCTAAAGCTGACCTAAGAATGTGGCGTCTATTTTTGTCATCTTGGAATGGCAGGTCCCCCCCATCTCTGATGAATCCCTGGTTATTTGGACGGATGCAGCGGGAGCCTTAGGTTATGCTGCTATATTTGGCAATGACTGGGTTTATGACACTTTGCCATCAGAACCTCTACCCTAGAAAACTTTAATAAGACCTCAGCCTGTTTGAAATAATCCAAAGTAGTTGCGGTCCACATATGGGGCAAAGAATGGTGAGGTAAAGCAGTTAGGTGTTTCTCAGACAACCTTGCAGCTTGTAACATTATTAACAAAGGCCGTTCTCAATCCCTTAAGATTATGAATTTAGTAAGGAAACTTACCTGGTTGGCAGCCAATCTTCAGTTCTACATATATTGTATCCATGTACCAGGCATTTTGAATAACACAGCTGATGCTCTGTCACGTTCTAATTTACAGGAGTTTTTCAGACTTCATCCTACAGCAAAAGTTCAGCCCAAAGAACCTCCACAATTCAAAGACCTAATCATGCTTTAAATCTATTATTAAAACACAGCAGAATACTTGCATCAGCCGGATTGTCAATTAACACCAAAAAAGCTTATGCTAGAGCATACGATCTGTTCAAAAAGTTTGTGCTTGACTTTAATATAATAAATGTCTTTTCTGTGGAAACTATGGTACCATTCACAACTTTTTGCCACTTCTCTTTGTAACTAGCACATAATACTATTAAACTTGACAGGCATACAACAACACATGTTAAACCTTTACCCACACAAAACACCAATCTTATCCACATACCCAGTCAAAAACATACTGAAAGGTACTCAAATAATAAAAGTTCAAAAACCCCTGAAAAGACTTCCCATAGACAGTAACATCTTTGAATCAGAAAATCTCTGAATTATTAGACAAAAATCCTTTTGACAATACCACTAACCTGGTAATCAAGTCAGCAGCCTATATGGCTTTTTTCAGGTTTTTAAGACCCAAAGAATTTTCAGTAAAAAAAGTCCGACCTTGAGTCATGTCTTAAGCAAAAATACTTAACAAAGGTAAAAGACCATTACATACTATCGATCCCCCATACTAAAACAAACCAGACAGGCCCCCCAGTAGAGATTAAATATTATCCTACCTTTTCCAAATGGTGTCCAGTTCAAGTGTTGGACAATTTAATTAAGAATCAGACCATTAAAAACCCTGATTACCCACTGTTGTCTCTTCAAGGAAAACCAATTAGCACCAAACAATTATTGCTATACATACGCACACTATTACTCAGACTAGGCTTCAATCCATCCTCCTTTTCAGGTCATTCATTTCGAATATGGGTCGCCGGAAATCCTCTGCATACAAAAGGTACATTCCAAACCCAGAGAAGGAAATCAGACTTGCTTTCTATTATATGTCTAAATAAATGTTATGTGTGGAATAAACTAAAATTGTTTCTTAATTTTTGCCCTCTTTTTTGCAGGTCTAACCTCTTGTCGGTTTCGGCACACCTCAACCAAATTTTGTTATTATCAAAATCACATTTAATTAATCATAAGTCCACTATTATCCCATACACAAGTGGAAGGCATATGCCTGTAATTGTGGGAGGGATTATTAGTCCTATTTAAACCCCAATAACCCCTGCTTACCTGTCATCGCGGAAGTTCCCCTCCCTCCGCACCCTTTTATTATTCATATTAGGTTAGACCTTTTTTGCAGGTCTAACCTCTCATCAGTTTCGGCACACCTCAACCGACTTTTGTTATTATCAAAATCACATTCATTTAATCATACGTCCACCATTATCCTGTACACACACATATATATATATATATATATATATACGGGATAATATTTAAGAATTCCTTGAGAAGAACATGGTTATCAGCAAAAATCAGCATTGTTTTATGAAGCACAGGTCATGTCAAATTAACTTGATTGCATGCTACGAAGAAGTAAGTAGAAGTATAGATGAGGGTGTTGCAGTGGGTGTG